>NW_006921784.1:6037053-6057253 GCF_000298275.1 Orycteropus afer afer
TATATATTAGTTAGGCAAAAATGTACACAGTAAAATATATACCAACAATTTCTACAAGTACAACTTAGTGATAATGATTGCATTCTTCAAGTTGTACATTCTTGCTATCTTTTCCCAAATAATTCATTAAAACAAACTCATTGCCCCCAAAGCTTCTCATTTGACCTTTAGAGTTGCTATTGTCAGTTTGATCCCATACAAAAATTCTTCAAATAGTGCTTCAGGTATTGTTTAGTAATTAAGTTATACTATTGTTTGCTTTAAAAATGACTTCAGAGGATAGTTTAGGTTTAAAGATTTCCTTGGGGCAATAGTTTTAGGGATTATCCTGCCTCAATGGCTCCAGAAAGTTGAGAGTCGATGAAAATTTCTAATTCAGTTCCACGTTTCCCCCCCTTTTGATCAGGACTTTTCAGTAGACTCTCCAATCAGAACATTAAGTAATGGTAACCAGGCACCATCCACTTATTCTGATCTCATGGCAAAGGAGGCAGTTCATGGACTATATATATTTTACTACCATAAAATTTAAAAAAAGAAAAAAGAAAGACATCCAACACTTAGAGCTGTGTTACTTAAATCTGTCACCTTACTACTTACTACTTACCAAGCATTCCTCACTGGAGGCCTTGTCCCTGTCCCTGTCCGGGTTCCCTTTCCTCCCATCTCCACCATTCTATAGGACAGGAGGGGTCTGCTGTTCTGACATCCTGGAACCATCCATCCCTCACCCCACTGTGTCGTGAGGATATTGGCTCTCTCCTCCTTCTTCCTCTCTCTCTCCCCCTCCCTCCCTCCCCTGTGAGCCCCTCAGAGCAAGAAGCCAAGTTATCCAAATTATCTCACACACCAAGGCCAAGGCCACAATGGAATCCCTTCAGCACATATGCCTTTGGTTTTGCTGCTGCGCACGGGGGCGACACACAGTACATATTTCCTTAGGGGATGGGCATTCCCAGACTCAGGCTGACTGTGGAAGATGCGAAGATGTGAAACTCTGACCAAAGAAACCATATTTTAGAAAGGCCCTGTGCCAGGAACAAGCCTGGAGCCAGGTGGTTGAAGGCCTACTTCACCCCAGATGTCGTTGCAGAAGGAGGAAGGGCTGAGGGTACAAACTGTTTGATCAGCCTGTCTTCTGGAAGGTCAGGCCCACAGAGGTTGCCTTGATTGCCTATCAATGTGCACAAGTGCAGTGAAGGCTGGGTTGACCCAGGGCACTGGAGGAAGAAAACCACTGGGCTGAGTATCTTGGCTTTATCTGCAACATCTGTTCTAGCTCAGCATCTCTGCTTTGCATCTTTAAAGAGCAGATAAAGAGTTACAGAATTTTAAGGCTGAAGAGGGCCTGCAAAGGCCTCCTGCCTCTCCTTTCCCTGCAGATAAGGGGCCTGTGACACCCACCATGGCACAGAGAGTCAAGTCCCTGCAACTATCACCTCCCAGATCATTGTCTCTCCCAGTTTTCCAAGCAGCCTCCAGGTTCAAGTCCTTTTGACACTTGCCTGGTTATGCCTCACGAGTGAGAGAAGCCAGCCAGGTCCCTGCCTGTCCCTGTGTCTCACCGCCCCACAAGAAAAAGAAAGGGAGAACCTATTCCAGAATGAAACGGAGGGTTGTCCCGTCTCCTGGTGTCTTGCACTGTCCATGCCAGCCTCACAGGCTGTCACAGTGCAGTGCATCTGTCTTCCGTCAACTCTGACCTCAAGAGGCCACCTAACCAGGCAATCTTGGCCACCATGAGGGCAAGGTGAGTCAGAGGTGCTGGACGCTCCCCTGAGTGGCCCTCACTCTCCTTGGCTGGGGTGAAGGAGAGGGCAGAGGTCAAAGGTCCCCAAAGCATCTCACCTCATTTCCTGAGCCCTTCTGTTGGGGCTGAGCCAGCGGTAGGTGCTTTGAAGGAACCAACCAGTTGCTGTCAAGTCAATTCTGACTCGCGGTGACACCATGCATGTCAGGGTCGAGCTGTGCTCCACAGACTTCTCAATGGCTGATGTTTCTGAACCAGATCACCAGGCCTTTCTTCTGGGGCACCTCGAGGAGGATTTGAACCTCTAACCTCTCGGTTCGCAGCTGTTTGCATCACCCAGGGCTCTGCGTTAAGGGAAGGGGAGATACGGAAACCAGTCCTTGGAGAGCACCTCCCACGTAAGTGCCAGGCTTCCTGGAAAGTGTTTCACAGCCATTCTGTAAGGGAGGTATTATCCACACCTCCTCTCACTCTTCCCCCCACCCCTTTTTAGAAAATAATCTTTTTCTGTTTAGAACAGTTTTAGGCTTATAGAAAAATTGTGTAGAAAGTACAGAAAAACAGTTGCCATCAAGTTGATGCCCACTCTCAGCAGCCCATGTGTGTGAGAGTGGGGTTGTCAATGGATGAGGTGGGGGAAGTAAGTCACCAGGCCATTCTTGTGAGGCACCAATGCATGGACTTGAACCTCCAACCTTTCAGTCAGCAGCTGAGTGTGCTAACCATTCGCAGCAGCCGCAGACTCCAGAAACTTCAGAGTTTCCATATATCCACCCCTTGCACACTTCTTCTTCTGTTAACACCGATCACACTTAATGAACCAATATTGGTACATTGTTGTTAAAATCAGAGCTCTGGTGGCATAGTGCCTAAGGCACTTGACTGCTAACCAGAAGGCTGGCAGTTCAAATCCACTAGCGACTCCTCGGAAGGGAGGTTGGGCAATCTACTTCCATGGTCATACTGCCTCAGCAACCCAAGAAGGGGTCGCTGTGAGTCGGGGCTACTTGACGGCACATAACAACAACAACATTGTTAAAGTTGATAGTTTACACTGGGGTTCACTCTGTGTTGTTCAGTCCTATGGTTTTGACTAAGGCTTAATGTCATGTGTCCATTGTCGCAGTATCACGCAGAATAGTTGCCCTCTGCCCTTCCTCACCCCTCCTTTATACTCTCTCTCTGTATATATATATATATATATATATGTAAAATCAAATACACTGCCATTTGAGTTGATTCTGACTCATAGCGACCTCCATTGGGTTTCTGAGGCAGTAAATTTTTATGGAAGTAGATTGCCTCATCTACTTTCTGCAGAGCAGCTGGTGGGTTTGAACCACCAACCTTCTGGTTAGCAGTCCAATGCCTTAGGCACTGCACCACCAGAGATTCTTGTTTATATATATATGTATATATAAATTATTACTGTATATTATATACACACACACACACACACACACACACACACCAAGTCACCGGCCCACAGTTACCTAGCTAATGAGCAGTAGAGTGAGAATTTGACCTCAGGTCTGACTCCAAAGGCTGACTCTTTGTACTGCACCCCTTCATGTGCCAATGCACACGTGCTCAGGAGTCCCCTTTTGCCTCAGTAGGGTCCTGTCTTTGGGGGCCCCAGCCTTCTCTTCTAACAGAAAAGAACCAAGATGCATGGGAGGACAAGCATACAAGGACACTTGTACAGCATCGGCCAGCTATGGGATGAGTGACAGATTGGACAGCAAGGCCCAGAGGGGAGACTTGAGTTGGTGGGAGGAAGTGGGTAGGGACAGAGCTGCCCAGAGCAACAGGCCCAGGAGAGAGGAGGGCAGGGGCAGGGTGTGACAGCAGCTCCGGGGAGAGGTGGCGGAAAGAGGGGAGCGGAGGACAGCAGCCACCCTCAAAATCCCGCAAGGCCGGCTCCAGGGCAGGGATTGGTTTTGGGGTGGAAGGTGGAAGGGCCAGGCGTGACTGGGAGGATTAGTCAGCAGCAGAGTTTATGAAAGGAGGAATTGTCTGGGCCTTCCTTACTCACCGGCCTGATTAGCTGGGCCCCAGGGCCTGGTGAGTGGCGGTATCAAAAGGGTGCCGGGAATCCATGCAGCTCCCTGCCCAGGTTGAATGGCGGGGACGTGGGGGCTGAGTACGGGGGCCCTGCCGGCGTTGGCAACATGTGAGTCACATGGCTGAGTCTCTTCATTGTCCACTCCACGGCCGTGGGTCAGTGGGCCGGGAGCCTGACAGCCAGGCCTGACTCCATCTCCCTGAGAGAAGAACCTAAGGGCTGATTCATTGATTCATGGGGCGCCTGCTGAATTATCACCCTGCTGACCTGAGCCCGAGTCACTCTCGGGTCGCGGCCGAGGGCTCCCAGATGCTCACCCATTCCTGCGTGCGCACGTCCGTTCATTCATTCTCCCACAGTCACTTTTCCCTGTCATCTTCTTAAACTTGATCTTTTCCTGATTGCAAAAGAAGTCTGTGATCCAAACAGTACATACAAACAAAAGATAATTGGTGGGTGTCTTCATACTCCCATCCCCTAGAAACAAACCTTATCAACCGTTTGGATTAGTTCCTTTCAAGCCTTTTGAAGGCATTTGACTGCTAACCAGAAGGCTGGTGGTTCAAACCCACCAGCCACTCCTCAGAAGGAAGATTGGGCAATTTCCTTCTGTAGCGATAAGGGAGCTCTGCCCAGAAACCTAAGGAGGGGTCACTATGAGTCGGATCCAACTGGATGGCAGTGGGTTGAGTTGAGTTGAGTTGAGTCATATATATGTTTAACAGAAATAGGCCCCGAGGTGGGAAGAGGGCAGTGGGCCACCCTCCTCATCATCATCACTCTGTTTGAAGGGTGGTGTCAGTCTGCATCCCACTCAACCCTGCTGTCCTCACAGGCCGTGGGAGGCAGCAAGGCCACACCATTGACAATCACCACCATCAGGCATGGCTTAGCTATGTCCGGCTCAGTGCTCAGCCCTTCCCATTGGTGAACTCACTCAATCCTTACATCAGCCCTGTGCAGAGACCCTTCCCAGGTCTCCAACTCAATCCAGGCCTTGGCCACCATGGCTGCGAGAGGACAAAGACATTAACTGGGAGGAGGCACGCCCGTTAGTCATTACCAGAGGCTACAAAAGTCGTTGCAATCGTCCTCGTCATGATCTTTCACTCATGTAATCCTCACATCAATGACACCACTTCCAGGTTTCATAACTGAAGACTGGAGGCACTGAGCGGGAAGGGTGGTGCAGTGCCCATCTCTGGAAGGAGCAGAGGAGGGATGTGTTTTGAGGTACCACCTGTTAAGTTGCACTGTGGAACTCACAGCAATGGCTTGGCCACCACACACTCCCCTCCAAGAGGAGAATAGTCATTTATAGAGACTTGAAGGAGCTCTGGTGGCATGGTGCCTAAGGCATTGGACTGCTAACCAGGTTGGCAGTTCAAATCCACCAGCCACTCTGTGAAAGAAGACAGGGCAATCTACTTCTGTAAAGATTTACTGTCTCAGAAACCTAGTGGGAGGGATCGCTATGAGTCAGAATCGACTCAATGGCAGTGAGGTGTTTTGTTTTGTTTTGTTTTTGAAGGCCTTGCAGGTAAGATTTCAAACCAGTTCATTCCAGTTCGATCCCCTGCTGAGACTTTGCCCTTCCACCCCGGACGGACAGAATCGCAATCTACATTTTAACAAGACCCCCAGGTGTAGGTACACACACACACACACACACACAGGAAGATTCTGATTCACTGTATCTGGGTGGACATGCAAATTCTCAGCAGGGGGTAGAACTGGAATGAACGGGTTGGAAGCCCTGCTTGCAGGAGCCCTGGCTGTGCAGTGGTTGAAGCACTCAGCTGCAAACTGAAAGGTCTGTGGTGTGACTCCACCAGCCAATCCAACGGAGAAAGATGCGACAGCCTGCTTCTGTCAAGATGACAGCCTTGGAAGCCCTAAGAGGCAGTTCTGTTCTGTCCTGCAGGGTCACCAGGAGTCGGGATTGACTCGGGGTTTGGTTTAGTTTTGCTTCTGCACACCTTACTGTAATCCCTTCATTTCTGGCTTCTCTCTAGACTGTAAATATCTGGAGGACAGGGGTCCTGTTGTCTTGCTCTCTGCCTCAAGCTCCGGAAATAGTAGGTGTTTGATAAATATTTATGGAGAGAGGTGCTGTCATTCATTTCCCTATTTGATCTTTCCCACACCACTGTGCGGTAGCAAATTAGGACAGATGATTGTTGCCAGGGTTAGTCATCAGGTTAGCAGGTTAGATGGAATGACTTGCTCTGGGTCACACAGCCAGTGCCTGGCTCCCCTCCTAGTTCTGTTTAACCTGATGAAGAATTTGGCCACCACCATTGTGAAAGGACAAAGATGTTAACTGGGAGGAGGCACCCATTAATCATTACCAACAACAGCAACAATTATTGTAACCCTACCCATCACAATCTTTCTCACTCATGTAATCTTCCAACAGTAGCACCAATGAAGCAGGTGCTATCATCTTAGTTTTACACAGAGGATAGACACAGAGAGGTTAAGTAACTTTCCCAGCATCACACAGCTGAGAAGCAGCAGACTCCACCAGAGCCCATATGCCAAAGGTCCTTAAAATACCAGGACAAATTAGCCCATCAAGACAATTAGCATTCTAAGCTATAGCCGGAGAGGCTGGGTGCACAGGTGGGGTAAGTTTTGTGAGGGTTGGGGCTAAATAGAATGTCATTCATTCACCTACTCATTCCATTTGTCAATGAGACCTTCCTGGGTGCTCTACCTAGCATGTGGCCCTAAGGACACAGCCAGAAACAGTCCAGACTCTCTCTGACCTCACATAGCCTTTGGCAGGAGAATGCTCATTGGCACCACGATTATACAGTTAATTGTTTCATCAGAGCCATAATAAGTGTCATCAGGGAGGCTGCCCCGTAGAGCCAACCCTGCAGAAACCTGGAGCGTGGGAAGAAGCCAGGTAAGCAGAGGTGAGAGCAGAAAGGATACTGCCCGCCAGGAGCCTGGCTCTGACCAAGATGGAAAGACAGCCAGTTGGGTTGGGTGAGCCAGGGCTGAATCCCTCGTACAGAATCAGGGCCACTGCTACTGTCTTTACCTTCACTATTATCCTTACAGAGCACGTGGGAAAGAGAATTTTTAAATTCTCATACCCCTAACCAGAAGCCTGGAGATTCAAACCCACCAGCCACTCCTCAGAAGGAAGGTTGGGCAATCTACTTCCCTAGTAGTACCACCTCGGAAGCCCAAGGAGGGGTTGCTATGAGTCAGGTCTGAGTTGATGGCACACAACAACAACAACAACAACAACATACCCCCCTACACATACATATCCCACACAGACACACACGGTTGGGCTTCATGGTCCTCTTTTGTGTCACTGCTTATATTTGACAGAATGCCCATTGCCTCCTTTGGCCCTTACAAGCACCTGGAGGAAGGGCTAGCAGAACTCTGTACAGTGCAGAACACCAGCCAGGAGGAGATGGCATGCTATCCTGGGCCCACGGGGCTGGTCCACAATTAGGACATATGACGGTTGCTGGTGTGAGCCATTGGGTTACCAGATGACATGGAGTTACTTGATTTGGGCCTTTTCTCATCTATAACCAGTTGCTGAGGAGCCCTAGTGGCACAGTGGTTAAACGCTTGGCTATTGACCAAAAGGTCAGCAGTTCAAATCTACCAGCTGCTCTATGGGAGAAAAATGTGGCTTTGGAAACCCTAAGGGGCAGTTCTACCCTGTCCTACAGGGTCACTATGAGTTAGAAGGATGCAACATTAGAAGCACTCACTCGTCTATGCCAAGAAATTTGGAAGATAGGTAACTGGCTAACCAACTGGAAGAGATCCATATTCGTGCCTGTTCCAAAGAAAGGTGATCCAATGGAATGCAGAAATCGTAGAACTCTATCATTAATATCACAGGCAAGTGAAACTATGCTAAGATAATTAAAAAACAGTTGCAGCAGCATATCAACAGGGAATTGCCAGAAGACAAGGTGGAACGAGGGATGTCATTGCTGATGTCAGACGGATCTTGGCTAAAAGCAAAGAAAGCCAGAAGGATGTTTACCTATGTTTTATTGGCTTTGCAAAGGTATTGGTGTAGATCATAACAAATTTGAATAACATTGTGAAGAATGGAAATTCCGGAACACGTAATGGTGCTCACGCAAAACCAGTACATAGACGAAGAGGCAGTTGCGCAAACAAAACAAGGAAAGATGTGTGTCAGGGATGTATTCTTTCACCATACTTATTCAATCTGTTCACTGAGCAAATAATCTGAGAAACTGGATTATATGAAGAAGAACATGGCATTAGAATTGCAGGAAGACTTATTAACAATCTGATATGCAGATGACACTTACTTGCTGGAAGTGAAAAGGACTTGAAGCCTTTACTGATGAAGATCAAAGACTACAGCCTTCAGTATGGATTACATCTCTACATAAAGAAAACAGAAATCCTTACAACAGGACCAATAAATAATATCAAAATGGAGAAAAGATTGTAGTTGTCAAGGATTTCATTTTCCTTGGATCCACAGTCAATGCCCATGGAAGCAGCAGTCAAGAAATCAAACAGGAGAGGAGGGAAAATTACAAACTAGGTAAGAGACAGGTATTAATTTGGGTGAAGGGAAGGCAATATACAAACAGTAGGTGAGCAGTGCAGTATCACCAAGGAAAAGGAAGACATGGAGAAGTCCTAAGAGTTGCAGACAACAAAGGTAAACACTATTACATATACAATTGCTCATTATAAGTAATTGTTGTTGTTGTTGTTATGTGCCGTCGAGTCGGCCCCGACTCATAGCGACCCCTCCTTGGGTTTCCGAGGCAGTATCACTATGGAAGTAGGATTGCCCAACCTTCCTTCCGAGTATTATAAGTAATAGCAAACAATAATCTACAAATGAACACATAAGTAGACAGGCAAGATGATCAGGCATGGACAGGTGAGTAGGACTATACCCACGACCATATACAGGTTGGCAGATGATATTTCTACATACGTATTTGTATGTGCTGTAAAATGTTTATCAAAGTCAAGTGGCATAACATAGTCCACAAAGACATTGTTCTATATTCTACTGTGGTGAGTAGTGACTGGAGTCTTAAAAGCCCACTAGCAGCCATCTGCCTCGGAAACCCAAGGAGGGGTCGCTATGAATCGGGGCCGACTCGACGGCACATAACAACAACAACAACAAGCAGCCATCTAACATGCAACCATTGTTCTCTCCTCGTCCAGAGCAAAGAAGAATGAAGAAAATCAAAGATGAATGAAAACAATCAGTCCAAGGGACTCGTGGACCACATGAACCTCAGGCTTCATGACCCTGAGACCAGAAGAACTAGTTGGTGTCCAGCTACCACTGCCAATCACTGTAAAAGGAATCACAATAGGAGATCCTGGATAGAGTCGGAGAAAAATGTGGAATAAATCTCAAAACAATAAAAAAATAAAAATAAATCAGACTTATGGGTCTGGTAGAGACTGGTGGAACCCCTGAGACTATGGCCTTTAGTCACCTGTTAGGCCTGGTACTGAACTCACTCCATGGCTTAACTTTCAGCCAAACAATAGGAAGGCCTGTGAGGTGAACAGTAACACCAGGGAGGTACACACTCCTTAGAACAATCAGCCGTTAAGACATCAAAAGGGCAACATTTGCCCAGGATAAAGCTCAGAAGGCAGGAACGGATAGAGAAGAACAACAGGAAATGAGAACTATAGGGAGGAAGTGGGAAGAATGCTGTTACACTGTGGGGATTGCAGTCAATGCCACAGAGCAAAATGTGTATGCACTATTGAATGAAAAACCAGTTTACTCTGTAAACTTTAACCCAAATCACAGTAAAGAGTTAAAAAAGAAAGAAAGAAAGAAAGAAATCAAAGACATATTGCATTGGGAAAAATCTGCCGCAGAAACCTTTTTAAAGTGTTAAAAAGCAAAGATGCCACCTTGAAGAAGTGATTCCAGGAGACGTGCCTGACCCAACACACACATGCCTTTGAAATCTGAACAATGAATAAGGAAGAGCAAAGAAGCATTGATTCATTTGAGCTATGGTGTTGGCAAAGAATATTGATTGAATATACCATAGACTAAGGAGCTCTGGTGGCATAGTGGATAAGGCACTTGATTGCTAACCAGAAGTTCAGTGGTTCAAACCCATCAGCCACTCTGCAAAAGGAAGATGGGGCGATCTTCTTCTGTAAAGATTTACAGCCTCAGAAACCCAATGAGGGTTTCTGTGAGTTGGAAATGACATGTTGGCAGTGAATTTTCTTTTTTTTTTTTAATACCACAGACTGCCAGAAGAACCAATCTATCTTGGAAGAAGTAGAGCCAAAATGTTCCTTAGAAGAGAGAAAGGCAAGACTTCATCTCATGCACTTTGTATTAGTACATTGTATTTGTTATTAGGAGGGACTAGTCCCTGGAAGACATCATGCTTGGGTAGAGGATCAGTGGAAAAGAGGAAGACCGTCAGCAAACGAGATGCATTCACACAGTGACTGCAACGTATGGGCTCAAACATAGCAGTGATTGTGAGAATGGCACAGGACCAGGCAGTGTTACATTCTGTTGAACATAGAGTCTATGAGTCAGAACCAACTTGATGGCACCTAACAACAACATGAGTCAGAATCAACTCAATGGTAATGGATTTGGTTATTATTATTATTATTATTATTAACCAGTTGCTGTTGAGTGGAGTCAAACTCATGGCAGCCCCATCTGTGTCAGAATAGAACTGTGCTCCATAGAGTTTCCAGGAGTAGAATTTTCAGAAGTAGATCACCAGGCCTTTCTTCCAAGGTGCTCTGGGTGGACACACATCTCCACCCTGTGGTTAGCAGCTGAGCTCATTAACCTGTGCACCACCCAGGGACTCTTTTCTCCTCTCTAAGATGTGTTTAATAGCACTTTAAGTCCTTGGATGCCAGAAAAATGGTTTGTGCTTGACTGCTAAATGAAAGGCTGTGGTTCAGATCCACCCAGTGGTGCAGCAGAAGAAAGGCCTGGTGTATCTACTTCCGTAAGATCACAGCCACTGAAACCCCTATGGAGTGCAGTTCTAGTCTGAAACACATGGGATTGCCATGAGGGGGAATTGACTGAATGACAACAGGTTTATAGTCTCTGGGTTGCTGGAGGTGGGGGTGAGGTGTTACATGACATAATCCAGGTGAACAGCTTAGCAGGTAAAGGCTCACGATCAGTGGTCAGCACACAACAGCTGCCATCATCATCATTAGAACCATATCACCTCTCATGAACTCGCGATTCCCTTGGCTTCTCCCAGGGCACCAAGCCAGGTGCTGGGAGGTGTCAAATGTGCATGTGTCCCCTGCTCTTGAGGAATTTACAGTCTAACTGGGGAGCAGTTAACTAGCAGGTCAGCCTGAGAAGCACCAAGGAAGGATGAGAGGGTCTGGAGAGAGTCTGGGGCAGGAGTTCCAGGGATAAATACTATCCCTAAATATATGAGCACTCCTCGGAAGGAAGGTTGGGCAATCTACTTCCGTAGTGATACTGCCTTGGAAGCCCAAGGAGGGGTCACTATGAGTCGGGTCCAACTCAACGGCACATAAACAACAACAACAAATATATGAGCCCCATTTTGGAAGCAGCTAGAACCTTTGAAGTGGGGAGAGTGCATGAGAAAGGATCCCAGGTGGCTTGTGGTGGATGCTCCCCAGGGACTGAGGGTGGAGAGTCAGTATGGGTCAAAGGTGAGAGATGTGGGAGTGCAGCTCCATATCCAATGTTGAGTGGGAGCCATAGAGGTCAACTGTAAGTCAAGACCACTGTCTAGATGACCATGGCTCACATAGCCTTGAAAAATGCCAAGCTGTCTAATTCAGTGGGGTTCCATCAAATGGAGTGGATCCTTCTTTCGGTAGCATATATTTGGAATTCAGTTCTGATTATGGATATGAATTATGTACAGTGCAGAAAAGGGACACACACACACATACACTTCACGGAAGAAAGCTAAAGTCATCTATACCTCACAAGCCCTAAATAAGGTAACTGACCGGTGCAAATGGTTTGTGCTCCACTACTGACATGAAGGTTGGCAATTCAAACCCACTGAGAAGTGCCACAAAAGAAAGACCTGGTGATCTGCTCCCATAAATATTAAAACCAAGAAAACCCTACTCATCCTGCTCAGGAAATGTGGTCAATTGAATTGTGTCCCCAAGACTACGTGTTGTAATTGTTAACCTATATGCCTGTGGCTATAATTCCTTTTGAGAATGAATTACCTTCGTTATATTAATGAGGCAGGACTGGTGTAACTGTTTCTTGAGGCAGTCTCTTTTAGGGTATAAAAGAGATTAAGCAAGGAAGCAGAGATGAGAGAAGAGAGATGTCAAGCCGCATGAAGGTCACATAGGAGCAGAAGCTCAGAAGAGACAAGGACCTCCCTGTAGAGCCCATAGAGAAAGCAAGCCTTCCCCGAGAGCTGGCACCATGAATTCGGCCTTCTAACATCCTAAACGTTCAGAAAACAAATTTCTGTTTGTTAAAACCACACACCTGCAGAATTTCTGTTACAGCGGCACCAGAGAACTACGACAGAATTTGGTACCGAGAGTGGGGTGCTGCTCTAACAGATACTAAAATACGGAAGTGGTTTTAGAATTGGGTAATGGGTAGAGGCTGGAAGTTTTAAAGTTCCAAATAGTAAAAGCCTAAGGAGCTCTGGTGGCATAGTGACTGAGGCATTTGACTACTAACTATTGGCAGTTCAAATCCACCAGCTGCTCCATGGAAGGGAGACTTGGCGATCTACTTCCATAAAGATTTACTGCCTTGGAAACCCAAAGGGTGTTGCTATGAATTGCAATCAGCTCATTGGCAGTAAGCTAATAGTGAAAGCCTGGATTGCCTTGAAGAGACTGTTGGTAGAATTATGGGCAATTCAAAGGCAATTCTGGTGAGGGCTCAGAAGGATGAGAGGAGAGTTGTAGAGAAGTTTCTATCGTGTTGGAGAATACATATGGTGCCAACAACAGAATGTTGCTAAAGATGTGGACAATAAATATGCTTTGTGTGATAGTTGGAGCTGGGAGTCAACTTGGCTGGACAATTCTGAGTGGTTTAAGCAGTTGTGATATGGGTTACTCCCATGATGAAATCTGATGTATATGTTTTGACAGCCAATCTGTTGAAAGTGAGTTTCCCTAGAGGTGTAGGCTGCTTCCAATATATTTATGGACATCCTGGGAAAAACATACTCTTCTGTGGATCAGGATCCTGTTGTGCTGCCTACAACTGTCCATGAGCAAACAACCCACCGTTAGGCCTGGTAATCTTGGATTCATCACTTGTTGGAGTCAACAGCTGGTGTACTGCCTGCCAACCTTGAGATTATCAGCCCCTGCAGCTGCATGAGTAAGGAAAAGCCTCCAGCTTGGTGTTTGATCCAAGAACTTGGGACTTGCCAGCTTCTGTAAGCGTGTGAGCCATTTTTCTAAGATAAATAATTTTTTTTCTCTCTCTCTGTATGTGTGTGTGTGTGTGTGTGTATTGTTGTTATTATGTGCCATTGAGTCAGACCTGACTCATAGCGACCCCTCCTTGGGTTTCCAAGGCAGTATCACTACAGAAGTAGATTGCCCCATCTTCCTTCTGAGGAGTAGCTGGTGGGTTTGAACCGCCAGCCTTCTGGTTAGCAGTCAAGTGCCTTAGACACTATGCTACCAGAGCTCCTATATGTGTGTGTGTGTGTGTGTGTTTATGCGCTTTACTAGTTTTGCTTCTCTAGAGAACCCAGCCTAACACACTTTGGGTAAGGCTTTAAAAAAAATGATAAACCTGTACAGTGGAGGAAGGGTGATACTTTTTATGCAATGGCAAGGAACTTGTCTGAATTATGATCAAATATTTGGTGGGAAGTAGAACTTGAAGGTGATGAACTTGAATATCTGGCTGAGGAGATTTCTAAACAAGATCTTAAAGGGGCCAAGTGGTTTCTCCTTGACATGTACAGTAAAATGTAAGAGGAAAGAGATGGACTTAAAAGTGAACTGTGCAAACGAACAGCTGAAGACAAACTAGATGAATGGGACCTTCTAAAAATTAAATTTTTATGTGCATCAAAAGACTTCTTCAAAAGAGTGAAAAGAGAACCTACAGATTGGAAAAAAAAAAAAAAATTCAGCAATGACATATCTGACAAGGGACTTATCTCTAAAATATATGGAAAACTCCAACACCTCAACATCAAAAAGGTTAACAATACAATTTAAAAATGGGTAGAAGACATGAATAGAGACACTCTACCAAAGAGTATATTCAGGCGGCCAGCAAATACATGAAGAAATGCTCACAGTCATTAGCCATCAGAGAGATGCAAATCAAAACAACAATGAGGTCTCACCCAGCACTAATGGCAAAGTTCAACAAGACAGAAAATAACAAATGCTGGAGAGGATGCAGAGAGATTTGAACTCTCATACACTGCTGTGGGACTGTCAAATGAAACAACCACTGTGGAAAGCAGTATGGCAATTCCTTAAAAAGCTGGAATTAAAAATACCATTTGATCCAGCAATCCCATTAATAGGTATATATCCTAAAGAAGTGAGAGCCAGGACAAGAACAGACATATGCACACCCATGTTCATTGCAGCACTGTTTATAATAGCAAAAAGGTGGAAACAACCTGGGTGCCCATCAACAGAAGAATGGATAACCAAACTGTGGTACAAACACACAATGGAATACTATGCAACACTAAAGAATGATGTAGAATCTGCAAAACACCACATAACATGGATGAACTTGGAGGACATTATGCTGAGTGAAATAAGTCAATCACAGAAGGACAAATAAAGTATTAGTTCATTATTGTAAAAAGTCAAGGAAAGATTTATATATAGAAGGAAACTTTAACCAGGGGGAGGAGGGGAGGAGAGGGGGGGGGCGGGGCCCATAAAAAAAAAAAAAAAAAAGCATTGATCCATGTCACTTTCGTTTTGTGTATTTCACTGTACATAAACTATATTTCAATAAAATGTATTTTTTAAAAAAGTGAACTGTGCAAAATGAGAACAGAACTTACAGATTTAGAAAATTCTGTTGTACAAACTAATGACATGTGTCCTAGAATTTTCACCAAGGATATGGCTACACAATCTTTTGTTTAAAAGATTAAGCCCGTAACTGCTGCATCTAATGAACTACCACAGCAGTAAACCCATCAGTTGAGAATGACGGGGGCAGAGATAGGAGGAAAGGAAAGAATACTGTCTGCCTCTTGGAATTTGACAGGCAGGAAACAGGCTAAAGTAGTTACATCTGTTGTCCTTCAAGAAAAGAAAAGAACCATTCCTAACGCAGCTTGGAGATCCAGCTCGGAGATCCACAGAACTGTTGGGAGGAGCATGGGAGGCACAGCTGCCTCTTCTCAAATGGTGCTGCCTTCTGGAGTTTCAAGGGGTGGGGCCACAGTTTCTGGGATCTCAAAGGGCGGGGCCACAGCCTTCTAGGTTTCAGAGTCAAATCTTTGCCACACTCAGTTCCGGAGTGTGGGGCTGCTGTTAAGTTCTGCCAGGGGGGTGAGTGCTGCCACTCAAAGCAGAGGGGGTGAGGCTTTCATAATCAAGGGGCAGAAGAATGGGGCCTGCTGGGGCTAAGCCAATGGGGTTGCCATTCAGATGGCTAGGAGAATGGAGCTGCCCCAAACTGAGGGAGCAGAACAGCCAGCCCAGTGGGTGTGGAAGGTGGAGCTGAAGCCCAGGCCAAGGGGCCTCCACCCAAAATCCAGAAAGCATGGCCAACACCCACAGTCTGGAGGGCAGGGCCGTTACCTAGATGGGCTCAGAGAAGAGACGATTATTTTCAAGGCTTGAGAGCTGATGTCAGTTTTTCGGCTGGCTTTTGCAGTTGCTTGGTGCCTGTCATCCCATTTCTCCCTCCAATTTCTCTCATTTAGAATGGAAATATTTACCTTGCTCTCCCACCACTGGACTTTGGAAACAGATTTCAAAGGTTTGCAGATAAAAAGGAATTTTGCTACAGGATAGAATATGCCTAGTGTCTTGTCCATATTGGATTTTCAGATAATTGAGAAGATGAAATGTTGAACTGGCAGTTAATGTAAGGATTTGGGGGATGATGTGATGGGATAAATGGTTCATATATGGGAAGAACATGAATTTTCAGGGACCGAAGGGTGGGATGTTATGGATTAAATTGCACCCCCCCAAAATAAATGCTGTAAATCCTAACCTCTCTGCCTGTGGTTATAATTCCATTTGGGAATGGGTTGCCTTTATCATGTTAATTGACAGGCTTAGTGTAGGGTCTGTCTTGAGTCAATCTCTTTGAGGTATAAGAGACTAAAAAACAGCAGAGTAGAGCAGAGGTGGGGAAAGGAATTTGCTCAGCCACAGGAAGGTTGCCCAGGAGCAGAAGCTCAGAAGAGAAAAGGAC
Organism: Orycteropus afer afer; assembly: GCF_000298275.1. Taxonomy (NCBI): domain Eukaryota; kingdom Metazoa; phylum Chordata; class Mammalia; order Tubulidentata; family Orycteropodidae; genus Orycteropus; species Orycteropus afer. The sequence continues at coordinate 6,053,290 of NW_006921784.1, forward strand.
CTCCCTCGAGAGCCCCAAGAGCAAAGCCTTCCCCTTGAGCCAGCACTCTGAAATCAGACTTCTAGCCTCCTAAATGGTGAGAAAATAAATTTCTGTTTAAAGCCACCCAGTTGTGGTATTTCTTTATAAGCACTAGGTAACGAGCTCTGGTAGCATAGTGGCTAAGACACTTGCCTGCTAACCAGATGGCTGGTGGTTCAAACCCACTGGCCACTCCTCGGAAGGAAGGTTGGGCAATCCTACTTCCGTAATGATACTGCCTCGGAAACCCAAGGAGGGGTCGCTATGAGTCGGGTTTGACTCGATGGCACATAACAACAACTACAACAACAATCAAGACAGGACACAAGGGTTAGGAGACGGGAAAATGAATAAATCAGATGACCGATTGTTGCACACCTACTGCACACGCCAGCCTGTTCTCATGTCTGCCATGTGCCACCTCATTTCATCTTTCGAACAGCCCTATAAGATAGAGACAAGGGAAATCTTGTTTTAGGACCAGGAAACAGATGCCCACACCCAGTGCTAGGATGTGGAGGTGGTTTGGACTCAGGCCAGGCTCATCAGAGGAGCTTCCAGGTGGGCTGTGGGGGTGGGGGCCTCTGAGCTCCAGGTCCACCTTTGGGTGCCTGTCCCTGCAGGAGTTAAGGAGCAGGGAGCAGTAGGGGCTGAGTGTGTGAAGATGGTGAGATGGGCTTCTCAGTACTGCAAGGGGCCTTATCAGGACACCACAGGCCCAGACAATCACCCCTATCCATCTGAGATTGGATTTTTCGGCTGATAGCAAAGCAGGAGCTTTGTGCTCAAGGCTGGAGATAAGGTGGCCCCAGGCACGGGGCTCTGACTGTTGGTGAGCACGTGGAAGCCACCATGAGGCTGGTGTCCGGCCCAAGTGGAGGCCCCTCCAGGCTCTTCTGACCACCTGCTTTGGCTACTCCCGTTGGGTCAGTGGGGCAAGAAATGACAAATTCAGGCAAAGAAATCAGCTAAAGATGATCCTGTAAACCCCTCATGGCTATGCTATGCCTTTGGGTCACAAAGCAGTCTTGCTTTGACTCTCATTCTCAGCGTGGAAAGGAAAGATGAGGTCCCTGAGTCAGTCCTGGTGGTGTGAGCTCCAGTTTCCTCATCTGTGAAATGAAATTTGTTAACGCCATCTCTCGTTTCCCAAGTTCAGTGTCCAACCAGCTTGTTGGCACCGGCCCTCTGGCCTTGCTCCCTCCCTAATAGCCTCCCCTTTTTGAGAGGGCACTACCTTTATACTGAGCCAAACATCCAGCCCCTGCCAGGCTGGGATTCAGTCAGCCTTTGGTCCACCAACGTACCGCTGGGCGGAAAAGCTTAGGCAGCCAGAGAGAGTCTTATTCTGAGTCTCACCCAGCAGCCAGGGTTTGCCAGAACCAGGGGACAGCTGAGTAAAGGAGGGAAGGGGGATGAGGGGATCTCCCAATAAGAAGGCTCCAATTTTGCCAGCAAAGGCTTTTGTGCTCTGGAGTGCCAGGCCGGGTAGCCAGCCAGCCCTGCCAGCAAGAGACTGGCCTCCAACAATAATGTTTTTCCCTGGGTTTTCCAGAAGACATCAGGTGCTTCCTAATTCAAACCATCAGGAAATGGCTCACATGTGCTGAGTCTCAAAAAAATGCCTGTAAAAAAGGTTCTCAACAGCTAAGGGAGACAAACTTGTCTGTCAGTTTGTCATCCTGTGAAGCTTGTATGTTGCTGTAAGGCTTGAGGCTGTGCCTCTGGTGTTTCAAATGCCAGCAGAATTGCATATGGAACATAGGTTTCAACGTACCTCACAGACTAAGAGAGTAGGAAAAAGGAGGAGGCCATCCACTTCTCAAAAACTGGCAGGGAAAACCTTATGAATAGCAAAGAAACACTGTCTGATACATTTCTAGGCAAGTTTATGAATAGCTTGGAAACATTGTCTAACACAGTGCAGGAAGACTAGCCCCTTGAGTTGGAAGGCACTCAAAACAGGACTGGGAAAAAGCTACTGCATTAGAGTAGAACCAACCTTAATGATATGGGTAAAGTAAGTCTTTCAGGACCTCCATGTGCTGACATGGCATGACTCAAATTGAGGAGAAACAGCTGCAAACATCCATTAATAATCAGAACATGGAATGTACAAAGCATGAATCTAGGAAAATTGGAAGTTGTCCAAAATGAAATGGAATGCGTAGATCGATATCCTAGGCATTAGTGAACTGAAATGGACCAGTTTGGGCCATTTTGAATCAGATAACCATATGATCTACTATGCCAGGAATGACAAATTGAAGGGGAATGGTGCGGCATTCATCATCACAAAAGATCTGTCCTGAAGTACAATGCTGTGAGTGATAGGATAATATCCATACACCTACAAAGAAGACCAGTTAATACGACTGTTATTCAAATTTATTCACCAACCACCAGAGCCAAAGATGAGGAAATTGAAGATTTTTATCAGCTTCTGCAGTCTGAAATAGACCAAATGTGAAATCAAGATGTGTTAATCATCACAGTGACTGGAATGCAAAAGTTGAAAACAGAGAAGAATCACCAGTAGTTGGAAAATTTGACCTTGGTGAAAGAAATAACGCTGGAGATCGCATGATAGAATTTTGCAAGACCAACGACTTACTCATTGCAAATACCTTTTTTTCAACAACACAAATGGCAGCTATACACGTGGACTTCACCAGATGGAGTACACAGGAATCAGATTGATTACATCTGTGGCAAGAGGTGATAGAAAAGCTCAATATCTTCAGCCAAAACCAGGCCAGGAGCTGATTGTGGAACAGACCATCAACTGCTCATATGCAAGTTCAACTTGAAGTTGAAGACAATTAAAACAAGACCATGAGAGCCAAAATATGATTTTGAATATTTCCTTCCTGAATTTAGAGACCATCTAAGGAATAGATTTGATGCATTGAACACCAATGACCAAAACCAGAAAAAATGTGGGATGACATCAAGAGCATCATCCATGAAGAAAGCAAGAGGTCGTTAAAAATACAAGAGAGAAAAGACCAAAATAGATGTCAGAAGAGACTCTGAAGCTTGCCCTTGAATAGAGAGTAGCTAAAGCAAATGGAAGAAATGACAAGATAAAAGAACTGAACAGAAGATTTCAAAGACCAGCTCGAGCAGACAAAGCCAATTACTATAGTGAAATGTGCAAAGACCTGGAGTTAGAAAACCAAAAACGAAGAACACGCTCAGCATTTCTTAAGCTGAAAGAACCGAGGAAAAAATTTAAGCCTCGAGTTGCAATATTGAAAGATTCTATGGGCAAAATATTAAATGACGCAGGAAGCATCAAAAGAAGAGGGAAAGAATACACAGAATCTCTGTACCAAAAAGAACTGGTTGATCTTCATCCATTTCAGGAGGTGGCATATGATCAAGAACCGATGGTATTGAGGGAAGAGGTCGAAACTGTGCTGAGGGAATTGGCGAAAAACAAAGCTCCAGGAATTGACGGAATACCCAATGACATGTTACAACATGCAGATGCCCCACGGGAGGCACTCACTCGGTTATGCCAAGAGATTTGGAAGACAGCTACCTGGCCAACTGACCGGAAGAGATCCATATTTGTACCCATTCCAAAGAGAGGTGATCCCACAAAATGTGGAAATTATCGAACAATATCATTAATATCACATGCAAGTAAAATCTTACTAAAGATAATTCAAAAATGGTTGCAGCAGTATATTGACAGAGAACTTCCAGACGTGCAGGCTGGCTTCAGAAGAGGACGTAGAATGAGAAATATCATTGCTGATGTCAGATGGATCTTGGCTCAAAGTAAAGAACACCAGAAAGGTGTTTACTTGTGTTTTATTGACTGTGCAAAAGCATTTGATTGTGTGGGTCATAACAAATTGTGGATAACATTGAGAAGAATGGGAATTCCAGAACACTTAATTGTACTCATGAGGAACCTGTACATAGACCAGGA
>NW_006921784.1:6057763-6079621 GCF_000298275.1 Orycteropus afer afer
TAGGCAAATTGGCTGCAAAGGACCTCTTTCAAGTGATGAAGAGCAAAGATGTCTCCTTGAGGACTAAGGTGCACCTGACACAAGCCATGGTATTTTCAATTGCCTCATATGCATGTGAGAGCTGGACAATGAATAACGAAGACTGAAGAGGAGTTGATGCTTTTGAGCTGTGGTGTTGGCAAAGAATGCTGAAAGTACCGTGGACTGCTAAAAGAACTAACAGGTCTGTCCTGGAGGAAGTACAGCCAGAATGCTCCTTAGAGGCGAGAATGGCCAGACTTCATCTCACATACTTTGGTCATGTTGTCATTCCCTGGAGAAGGATGCCATGCTTGGTAAGGTGGAGGGTCAACAGAAGAGGGGAAGGCCCTTAACAGGGTGGATTGACATGAGGCAGCAGCGATGGGCTCAAGTGTAGCAATTGTGGAGCTGGCTCAGGACCGGAAGGTGTTTCATTCTGCTGTGCATAGGGTCACTATGAGTCGGAGACGACTCGATGGCACTTAACAACAAGAAGAAAGAAAAGGCTTCCCAACCCGGATAAGAGCCTGTTGGAAGGAGCTTTGGCCAAGGGGACCTAGGACGGGAGGCAGTGAGCACCCCCCAGGCCTCCTCACTTCCAGCCCAGCCTGGGCCCTGGTCCTCTGAGGGCATCTGCCCCAGGGCATGCCCACTGCCATCTGCTCCACCCACACCCATCAAGGCATACCCTGCACCAGAACGTGTGCTGGCTGTGAAGCGCTGACATGATCATCTAGCTGTAACTCATGCTGGATGCCGACCCACTGTGCTCAGGACTCGATGTGCCCTCTGTCTCAGCCACTTACTGTCATTCCACTCCACAGGCTCAGCTAGGTGAAAAGACCTGACCCGAACCCTTCAGGCAGAAGTGGAAGGTTGGGCTTCCAGCCTGGGGTCAGCCTCTAGGGCTCATGGCTCCACTGCCAGGTCTTGCTACCCAGTAAATAAAAGTTTCGAAGCTCATCACCTCACACCCTCTAGGATGGCTTAGAATCAAAAAGTCAGATACAGGTATGTGTCACCTACTGTCCACAATAAAAAACAAGGAGCTCTAGTAGTGTAGTGCCTAAGGCATTTGACTGCTAACCAGAAGGCTGGCGATTCAAACCCACCAGCCACTCCTCAGAAGGAAGGTTGGGCAATCTACTTCCATAGTGATACTGCCTCAGAAACCCAAGGAGTGGTCGCTATGAGTCTGAACCAACTGACAGCAGTGAATTTTGTTTTTTGTAATATTTATATATATATATTTATATTGTTATTTGCCCTCGAGTCAGACCTGACTCATAGCAACCCCTCCTTGGGTTTCCAAGGCAGTATCACTAAGGAAGTAGATTGGCCAACCTTCCTTCCGAGGAGTGGCTGGTGGGTTTGAACTGCCAGCCTTCTGGTTAGCAGTCAAGTGCCTTAGGCACTACGTTACCAGACCTCCCATATATTTATATTAAATACTTGTATATAATATAAGGTTTCTCCCAACATCCAAATCACATAACATCTGAGGTCACACAGCTTGTGTGACGGCTGCCATTCTCTGTGCTATGTTCTCCGGGAAATTGCCCCCTTCTCCATGAGCACAGCGCTCTGGGAGGGAAGAGGGAGCAGGGAGTGTTTACTCTTGACCTGGTGGTGCTGGCGATCTTCCTCCCGTTGGCTGGTGCAGCGGTGGGGGGCTGGAACCTGAGCTCAGAGGAGGGTCTGCAGCCCTATGAGCTGCAGGTTTCTATCCTGAGATGCCACTTCTCCTCAGACAGCAAGGAGAGGGGGCCCAGGTGTGCACACCTTCAGGAGGCCTCAGGGAAGACAGAGGCCCTGGGGGGCGATCAGGACTCCCCTCTTGCCCTGACCCTGTCTCTCATACCGGGCACACCTCCCGGAGCCCACCACCAACCACCATAGGCCCTGCTTCATGATCACCGACATGATGTCCCCCAGCCCCAGCCCTGAGGTGCTCTCCCAGCCACAGCTTGAGGAAGAGCTGTTGGACCTGGGTCTCTAAGTTGTCCAGGAAGTTGAGAGTGGGGGAAACACCTTCAGCCCTGTTCTGGTTCCCCAGTGCCGCTTTGACAAGAAACATGCCACAGATGGGATGGCCTTAACAAACAGGAGTTTATTCTTACAATTTGGAGGCCTTAAGTCCAAGTTCAAAGTGCCAGGCTCTAGGTGCTGGATGAAAACCCCTCAACCTTGGGGTCCAGCTCTGCCTCCTGCTCCTGGCCCACTGGAGCTAGAGGCGTTTCTTCACTCAGACAGCTGCTGGCTGCTGAGGCTGAGAGGCCCCAAGGTTGACAAGTCAAAAGGCACAGTCCTGATGTTACCAAGCCACACGGCAGGCCATTAACTTAAGTCCATTGTAAGTCCCAAGGTCGTCAGAGCATGGCAGGCTGCTCAACAACAACACGGCTACATGCAGGGTCCAAGCATCCCATAGGCTAGAGACCATTCTCAAAGCTTCTCCTTAAAAACAGGAAGCAGACTACATACTCAAAGGCAGCTACACAGCTGCTCACAGTAGATTGCACCATGGAGTTGATTACCAGTCTCATCATGGGGAATACTACATCCAGCCACTCAACCAGGCCCAGCCAAGTTGACACAAAAACATAACCACCACAAGCCCCGATTCTGAGTTGGAATCAGAGAAGGTGCCACTGTCTCCTCAGCCAGCTGTTCCTGAGGAAGGGCTGGGCTAGGACTCAGGGGAGCTGAAGAGCATGCTGAAGGCCCTTCCCTGGAGACCCAGTGTGGAGACAGCTTTGGGCCAGAGGCCAGTTTGGAGCAGCCTGCGGGCCAGCCAGCAGGAGTTGGACCCTGTACACAGAAGAGGGATGCCTGGCTCATGACGCTCCTACCTCAGGGAGACCCAGGAACCAGCAGTGGCCTTGAGCAGACCGAGCTGGGCAGCGGCTTTGGCCTGGGCAGGGGCTTCAGGGACCAGCAAGGCAGCATGTGGAATGAGAAATCCCACTGCTGTGAGACCTGCGGCAGGAGCTTCAAGTTCAACTTGCTGTTGCTGAAGGACCAGTGCACCCATGCAGACGAGAAGCCCTGCACCTGGAGTGTGACAAGTGTTTCTGCAGCTGGTCCAGCTTTATCCAGCACCTCCAATTCCACTCGGATGAGAAGTATTAGGAGTGTGGCCAGTGCAGCCAGACCTCCATCACAGCTCTCACGCATCACACAGCACCTCCACATCCACAAAGTCGAGGAGCCCCACAGGTGCAGCCAGGCCTTCAGCCAGAGCCCCAGCCTGGTGCAGGACCAGACACTGTCCATGGGCAAGAAGCCCTATGAGTGTCCCAAGTGTGGCCAGAACTTCAGCACCAGAGGATCCACTCCCTGGAGCAGGTGGGGCAGCTGGGTGAGGCCTAGGAGGGACACTGCTTCCATTAAGGCTTGAGAGGGCAGGAGTCCTGTCTGCCCACCTTCCATTTGGCTGCCCAACTCTGCATGCCCAGTGTCCCCAACAAATCCTGTCTGGTAGCTGGGAAACAACAACAACCTATTGGGACCACAGCCATATAGGCAGTCAGACATTGCCCACATGGAGATGCTATGACACACCTGTAATTACAAGTGATGATGAGAACGAGCAGTAATCAGGGGCCTCATACCCTGTTGGTGGGGGTGTAAAATGCTGCAGCTGCTTTGGAAGACAGTCTGGCAGATCCTCAAAATGTGAAATACAGAGTCAGCATGTTGTTGTACGTCATGGAGTTGATTCCGACTCATAGTGACCCCATGTAATAGTCCTATAGGGTCTAGGCCGTTCTGTCCTATAGGGTTAGGTCTCAGTTCAGTAGTGCTGCTATAACAGAAATGCTACAAGTGGGTGGCTTTAACAGACAGGACTTTATTCTTCCAGTTGAGGAGGCTAAGTCTGAATTCAGAATGCCAGGTCTAGGGACTAGGTGAAGGCCTCCTTATCTTAGACTTCAGCTCTGCCTCTTCTTCCAGACCCACTGGAACTGAGAACATCTCCTAACTCATCCACCTTCTGGCTGCTGACATTGATGAACCCAAGGTCAGCAGATATAATGACACAATCCCAAGATCAGCAGACCACTGGTTCAAGTCCAGGAACTAGAAACAAAGACTCAGCCCAACAGAAGATCCAAATGTGCCCAAAGCTCCAGACCTTTCCCAAACCTTCTCCACATGTGCTGGAAGCAGGTCATACCTTGAAGAACACATCCTTTCAATTCTTAGCCACTCACAGCAAATTCTACCATGAAGGTGATTACAATCTCATCATGGGGGATAACTACATCCAGCTGCCCAGCCACTCAAAACCACAGCCCAGCCAAGGTGACACACAACCTTAACTACCACAGGGTGCTATGAGTCAGAATCGACTTGACAGCAGTGGGTTTGGTTTTGGGTTAACCTTTATGGGAGCAATCACCTGGTGGGTTCAAACTGGCCAGCCTTTCCACTAGCAGCCAAGCCCTTAACCATTGCACCAACAGCTCTCCTTACAGTGACCCAGCAATTCCACTGCTAGGTAGACACCCACAGAGTTGAAAACGATGCTGTCAGGTGCCTTGAGGTCAGTTCTGACTCGTAGCAACCCGTGTACAACAGAACAAGATACTGTTGGTCCTGCACCATCCTCACAGCTGTTGCCCGTTGATGCAACCACGGTGTCAATGCATCTATTTGAGGGTCTTCCTCTTTTTTACTGAACCTCTACTCGACGACAGTGAGTTTGGTTTTGGTTTTTGGTCTGCTTTTCCAAGCATAATGTTCTTCTTCAGGGACTTGTCCCTCCTGGTAACATGTAAACATGTCCACACAAAAACTTGTGCATGGACGTTTGTAACAGCTTTAACCACAATAGCCAAATGTTAAAAATAACCCCAAGTGTGCATCAATGGGAAAACAAGATGGAATATGATTCAGGCACAAAAGGCGTGAAGTACTACATGCTACGACATGGATGGACCTTGAAAACATTGTGCTGAGTGAAAGAAGCCAGTCACAAAAGGACACATGTTGTATGATCTCATTTATGTGAAATGTCCAGAAGAGGGAAATCTGTGGAGACAGGAAGTACATTAGTGGTTGTCAGGGGCTGGGGGAAGAAGGCAATGGAGGGTGACTGCTCGTGGTGGCGTGGAGCATGGAGGGGGTGGAAGTGCTCTAAAAAGTTCATTATAGTGGTGGTGGTTACATAACTGTGAATACGTTTAAAACCACTGAATCGTACACCTCAAATGGATGAGTTGTATGGTATGTGAATCATACTCAGCAAAGCTATTAAAACTGAGAGGGGGTTAGGGCTCAGCCTTCAACAAGCTCAAAAGTCAGGGAGGGCAGAGAAGCTAAGGATTGAAGGACAGGCTGATGAGGTCATAGGACCAGCAGGTACAGGCCAGGGACTAGGGGAGAAGGTGACCTGGGAGTGGGGCTGGCTGAGGACAAGTTTCGCCAGAGGCCACATCAGTACAGTGGTATGGGAGGAGAGGTGGGGCAAATATCTCTCAGACTGGGCAGTGAGGGCAAAGGAGGAGGCAATCCAGGTGGGCTTCCTGTAGTAGGAGATAATAGGCGCAGTCTTGTAGAGTAAGTCAGGCATGAAAGTGAAGGGCAAAAAAAGATGTCACATGTGGAGGGAATGTTCTGAGGAATGAGGTGCTGGGGAGCCCTTGGGGAGATACACAGATTCCAGAGAGAGAGAGAGAGTGGGATCCCCCTTCCTGCATGGTATAGTGTAAAAGGCGGGGCTCCCCCATCAGCCCGTACCCCCCTACCTCCCTACCTCCTCAACAAAATCCCTTCCATCTCTGAAGCTGTGATTCTCAGATTCAGCCACTCAAAGGAGGCTGAGATTGGAGTGACAAGGACCAGCAGGTGACAGGAGACAAGGGGCAAGAGGGAGTGTTCAGGTGTCAGGGCCCTCTCAGCCACAAGGTGCCCATGGGCTTCCCCCCACCCCCAGGAAACGCGGGTGCCCGAGGGGAAATTGAAATAGAAACACAGGTGTCTTTCCCGGGGCAGATTCCAAGAAAGAAATGATAGCGGCTTGTAGAGAAGACAGCCCACAAGCTTTGAAGGGAGGAAGGACATCTGAACCATGTTAGAGGAACCGAAAGAGAAGGGTGGTGTGAGGGGAAGCCAGCACAGGGCGTGGGCCCCCAGCCGTGTCACATGCCTAGCACCCCGCAGCCGTGTTCAGGTGAACCCAACCCCAGCGGGCAGCAAAAGACGTGTGTGTGCAGATGGGGCAGGCCCTGGCCACGGGGTCCTTCCCGGCCTCACCCCTGTCAGCCTCCCACCGGCTCAGCACCAGGCTGCTCTCCGCTTCCTTCCCACCACAGCCTGCGTTTGGAGTCAGAGGATCAGGGTGCAGCTTGTGGTTCTGCCACGTCTTAACTGCGGTCTCTGAGGCTCAGTTTGCTCATCTTAGAATGGGGATCACACTTTCTGCCTCTGCTCTGGACAGTTACGGGAAAGACAAAGTGACAACCGGCAAAACACTGACCGGTGCAGATCTAAAGGGAAAACCAGGTGACTCCGACTCACGATGGCCCCCCGTGTGCAGAGAGGAGCTGTGCCCCACAGGGTTCCCAAGGCTGTGACCTTGAGGAAGCAGGTAGCCAGGCCTGTCTTCTGAGACCCCTTTCAGTTCGAAGGGGAGTGCTTCACAGTTTGCGCCACCCAGACTCCACGGCGCAGAACTGGGCAAGGGTAGAGCGCGGTCGTGATGACATAAACCCCGCCCTGGTTTGTGTCACACTCACCTTTCCGAAGCATCTTCCCCTCTGGTACCTCCTCTGGGCCTCACGGACTGAGTGACGGAGGCCTGCTGGGTGTCCTCACTCCCATTTGACAGGAGGCGAAACTGAGGCTCAGAGGAGCTGCACGAGCCAGAGCATCAGGCAGGAACAGTGACCACAGGGACCCGGCGCTGCCGGCAGGCTGTGCGCTCCAGGCCTGCAGGGGGCTTGGCCCATAGCTGCGGAGCTTTTCACGCCGAAGCCAGGAACCTGAGGCAGGAAACTCCCTGCCACCAAGTCAAACTTCTGCTCACATTTGCAAAAACGTCCTTAAATATTTGGAGGCCTCTCACGTGGAAGAGGAATTGGGCTAGGTCTAGGTGGTCCCTATGAGATCTGGTGGTGTAGTGGCTAAGGCATTTGTCTGCTAACCAAAAGGTCAGTATCTGAAGTTACCAGCTGCTGCACGGAAGAACGACGGGGCAGTCTGCTTCCATAAAGATGAAACAGCCTTGGAAACCCAATGGGGATCATTCTGAGTCAGTATCAACTTGATAGCAGTGAGTTTGGTTTTTGGAGGTAGTATGAAGGGCAAACCTAGGACAAATACTCAGAAATTATAGGAAGGCAGAAAAGGAATTTCAACTCATTGTGGAAAAGAACATTCTGAATACACCAAAGTATATTCAGGCCACTTTAGGGGTAGTGAGCTCCTTGTCACTGCGGGTATTCAAGTACACAGTGGACAATTGTTGGTGGATGTCGTTCAGAGGAGAGCAGATGCTATGACACAGGTTGGCCTAGAGCAGTGTTCCCAACCTTGGCATAATCGACATTTGGCCCAGATATGACTTTGTGGTGGGAACAGTCCTGGGTGTGCATTGTAGGGTGTTGAGCAGTATCCTTGGCCTCAACCCACCAGATGCCAGTAGCAGTCCTCCCTCCCCAGCAGCAGTTGTAACCAAAAATATCTCCCGACACTGCCAATCACTGGAGGCAAGGTCGCCCCTAGCGGAGAACCACGGGCCTCGATGACTTTAAGACCCTCCCCACCATGAGCCTACAAGCTCATCGTACAAGAAACCACAAGAATCATTGTCATTTTCTGAACCCCTGTGGCCTGCACAATGCATCATACCATTTCATATTGTCACCAGCCCTTCAGCCTGGCTCACTCCGACTCCTCCTTACATTCTCCGGAGGCCCTCCCTGCCCCCATCACGTTGGGCCCCCTTTTGATTACTTTCTAGCATCCCATTCCTTCCCTAAAGAGCATAGCATTTGTGTGACAGTCTTCTGTCTCCCACTAGATGGTGAGCTCATGCAGGGCTGTGGCTGAGGGGCTTGTCCATCTCTGGCCCCCACATGGCAGGGAGTGAGGGAGAGCTCACTGGCATTTAGTAAGCCTGCTGTGGTCAGCCAACCCACGTGGCTCTACAGCCTGAGCGTAGCTACTGCCCCATACTGGCCCTGGGTTCCCTGGAGCACCCCTTTTGGGAAACCACCAGCTGCTGGCGCCCCTCCCAGCTCCCCCATGCTCGGGTCTCTGACCCAGGTGCTAGCCAACATGCAGCCAGTCAGCTGCGCAGGAATCACGTGCATAGACCCAACCCTGTAGGAGGAGTGACCTGGAGGGGAAGAGGGAACACAGACGCAGTCACCCTGACACACCAGCTGGTCCTTTTCGTGCAGACACTTAAAAACCAACGAGGTATGCTCAGGCAAGCCCCAGGGGCACGGTCAGGGCAGAGGGCATATCTGGTTAAGCGAGCGTTCTGGTTAAGTGGGAGACATGGCACAGAAGGGAGGGAAGCCCGCGGTCCTACAGGGGGATCAGGCCAGGCCTTGGCACCAGACCCCTCTGTCCTAGGGCACAATCAGCTGGGTGACCTCGGTTTGGGGTCTCAAAACTTTCTTTCGTAAAGTGAGAAAGAGTTGAACCACACTGCTAGTTTTTTACCTTTCGTGGGTGTTTTTATTTTCCTTTAGTAAGAGTCCTCCTCCTCTCATTAAATGAAACTCTCACATGACATCCCAACATGTAAAACCCTGAGCTCTTCCTTCCTGGTGCCCCCTCCCCCACATCTCTATTGCCCCACGGTGGGCCTGGGTCACCTCTCAGACCTCCTTGCAGCCTGTTGGGAACCCACTGGACTTTGTCCAAGGGTGCCTGGGTGGTGCAAGCAGCTAAGTGCTCACCTACTAACTGAAAGGTTGATAGGTTGAAATCACCCAGAAGTGCCTCAGAAGGAAGCCATTGAAAACCACATGGCACACGGCTCTGCTCTGACACACATAGGGTTGCCGTGAGTTGATGACAACTAGTTTGGGCTTTCTCCAAGGCCGGTCAAGGTCTGGTGGTCTGAGATCCTATTCCCACTCAACTTGATGGTGAAACTCAACAGAGCACAACTCTGTGGCCATCGGGTGAAACTGAAGCCCGGGGTGACCCTCAGCAGTGACTTGGATTATCCTTGAACATGCCGAGATGGAAAATTCCGGTCACCCAAGTCTTCTGTTTATTTCTGTGGGTCCCTGGATGAACACGAACCCACAGTACCCAGCAAAGATAAACTTATGGAACTCATTATCCCAGAAAGCTTACAGCCAAGGACATGTGCACACTCAGGCAGGCCCGTTGTGTTTGGGTGACAGAACCCAGAGTGAGGACCCCCCAGGTCTGCTTCCCGCCTGCAAAGCAGCAGCCATGGCCCACGAAGGCAGCTCCTGAGGCCTCAGCCTGCAGAGCCGCTCTTGTTTCCACCCCTGGGAGGCTGCTGGTAGCACAGTGCCTAAACCACCCAGCTGCTAACCAGAAGGTTGGTGGTTCAAAGCCACCAGCCACTCCACAGAAGCCAGACTGGGCAATCGATTTACCACCTAGGGAACCCAGTGGGGGTCACTATGAATCAGAATCGACTCCATGGCAGTGGGTTTGTTTCGTTTTTGTTTGAGGCTGCTGTCTGCTGTTTCCCTTTTCCGTAGTCCAGGAGGCTCAGAGTGGAGGGTGCTCACCTCCACAATCAGGTACCTCCCCTACCAGCCACTCAGGACTGCCAGCAGAATGACCTTCTTCTGGGCTTGGCCTCTAATCTTGGAATCGAGGGTGTTCGAGTGCTCCTTTCTATCATCACACCCGGGTTGAGTGATTTCTCCGGGTTTGGAGTTGGGTTCCAGTTTTCCAATTGCCATCGAATGGATTCCAACTCATGACAACCTCTTGTGTTTCAGAGCGGAACTGTGCTACACAGGGTATGTAAGCCTGGGGCCTTTCAGACACACATCATCAGGTCTTTTTTCTGAGGTCTCTCTAGATGATTGCAGACTGCCAACCTTCCGGGTAGCAGCCCAATGCTTAACCGTTATGCCACCCAGGGACTCCTTGAGGTTAGATTCCAAAAAACCCATTGCGGTCAAGTCAATTTTGACTCGTAGAGACCCTTTAGGACAGGGTAGAACTGCCTCATGGGATCTTCAAGGCTGCAATCTTTACGGAAGCAGACTGCCACATCTATCTCCTATAGAGTAGCTAGTGGACTCAAATGGCCTACCTTTTGTCTAGCAGCCGAGCACTTACTCACTGTGCCATCAGGCCTCCTTTGGGCTTAGGTTTGACATTGATAATTGAGAAATGAATAAAAACATGGGACCTGGTTCAAGGGAGACACAGGTCAGTACGAGGCCCACATCTTTGTCCCCACGAGGGATAAAGAGTGGTGTCTCTGGTGGAGGAGCATTGGGAGAAAGTTTTGCCCAGATGTTTAGATGTTTAAGCACATGAGGAGGCAGATGGAGGTGGTGGGGAACAGCATTTCCTCCAAAGGGAACAGCCTGGGCTAAAGGGGAGAGGCATGAGAATGATTTCAAATGATCTCCACCTGTAACTAATGCAGGTGCTGGGAATCATCGGGGAAGATGAGGGAAGGGAGGGCAGGCGTCCAGGCCCTCCCCCCTTTTGGGGTCAGTATCCTAGAGAAGCAAGAAAGGTTTTCCTTCCACAGTCAGCATCCTGGCTCAGGGGCCCAGGGCTGCCCATGGGAAAAGCTTTTGGTAATTTTTATATTTCTGACAGTATTTGAGCCAGTCCTTGTTAGAGCTAGGGTAGCCTTTAGGAATCCAACAACCTCATTTTACAGTTAGGGTTACTGATGTCCAGGCAGGAAGAGGCTTTTGTCCAAGGCTCGTGGCAGAGCTGGAATGGGAACCTTGGTCTCCTCAATGCCCAGGACCTTGGTACTGGTGCCACCATTGCACCATAGCATAACATGCTTGTCACTGTGGGCCAAGCATTGTTTGGTGATTGACATCTATCAACTCAGAGTAACCCCATTCTACAGATAAGGAAAAGAGGCACAGAGACGTTCAGGAACTTGCCCAAGCTCACACAGCCTGAGTCTGTGGTTTACTGTATCACTGGGGACCCTGAGGAGCCAGTACAGTCCTGATATATAGGAGCCATTGGTACACATGTGTGGCTACTGACAGCAGAGGGGTCCTCGGTGTGGCTCTGAAGCCGTGGCAGGCTCGGTTGGAGGATAGAACCAGGGTCTACACCTGCCTGGGGAGATGGACACGTCAAAGATCGTTTCATGGAAGGTTGGGGAGGGCCCAGCCTGGGGTGCAGGGAGAATTCCACAGGAAAAGAGGCCTGAGGGAACCTGGAAGAAGGCATAAAATTGTCCAGAGGGGGAAAGACCAGAAGGGTGCCCTAGGATGGGGCCTGCAGGCACAGAGGCAGGGAAGCGGGATGAGCTTGGTGGGCCCTGGGACCGCAACGAGCTGGGTCTTGCTGCAGCATGGAGAAGGAAGAGTGGAAGGTGAGGTGGGGATTGGGAACCAGGGCCGGGCTGCAGCTTTGAACTCTATCCTAGGAGTGCTAGGGAGCCACGGAGGGTTTCAAACAGGAGCCACACAAGACGGTTTCTGTTTTAGAAAGACTACCCTGGCCCCTGCTGTTCTTTGGGCCTTGGGCATGGCCTGGGGAGGTCCAGGTGGGTGGGTGGGGGGTCCCATTCTACGGACATGGGCTGTACCCTCAGAGTTTAGCTCTGGTCCCTTGCTTGACAGTTGGGGGATAAAGCTGAGATTTAGGGCCTAAAGATCCCTTTCTCCTCTCTCTGCTTGAGCACCACAGGTCACAGCTGTAAGTCTGGGGACATGGGAGAGAAAAGCCCTTCAGATCACATTTAGCCTGGGGCCAGGTTTTGTGTGGGTGACATTAAAGGAGGTGGTTGGGTTAGCACTTCGCAGACCATGTACCGGAAGAACTGCTGAGAAGGCTCCATGGGCTGTGCACACCAGCCCCCACCAGCCCCACTAAAGGCTCTGACAAGTCCCGCATGAGGACATCTCTCTAATCTTATTTCTGAAACTTTTTTTTTTTTCCCCTCTGAACACCTATGAACGTCCCTTGAAGCTGAAAACATGGCTGAACCCACTTTGGGCCACGCTGGTACAGAAGAGAGAGCACTGGGCCATGAGTCAGAAGGCCGGGGAGGGAAGGTCCTTACAGGGACGCTCACCACTTCTCTGAGCCTCAGTTTCTCCATTGCTCCCTCCTTTTGTGGCAGTTGTGTTGTATGTTGCATGTAAACACACTGCCTTCCTGTAAAAGAACAAGGGATCTTGTGTTTCCGCCTTGAGGGTGTTGGTACCCCAGGAGTATATGGCCGAAGCAATGAAGGAAAGAAACAGGGAGGGAGAAAGGGAGGGGGGCAGGAAGGGGGGCAGGGAGGGGGAAGGGAGGGAGGAAGGCAGGAAAGAAGGCAAGTCTAAAACAAGACTCACCTCTCCAACAGGGGTATTATGACAATCACTAAGTGAATGTGTGTGAGAGGACTTTCAATTGTTAGGAAACTTTAAAGCCGGCCCATGTGGAAGGAACTGTTTTCTTTCACATGCTCTGTAATTCACGGCCCTTATTCCCCACTGACTGGCCCCTTGCCTAGAATTCCACCATTAGTCACTCATTCACCTTAGGGCACTTAGGGGCCCAATTAAATCATAGATGTGTCACCATTATGTGTCATCCATTAAGCCAATGGCAATTAATAGACCAGATTAATCCCGCAGAAAACTGATCCATGTGAAAAGGGTAGAACCAGGCATCTCCAACGTGGGAGAGGGCTATGGGGCAGGAATTGGAGGTTGCTGGGTGTTCTGGGCATGCGGGTCGCATGGTGGGGCTGCACCATCCTCAACCACCAGCTCTCAGCCAGACCGTCCTGGGCCATGTCTCCTACCCCGAGAACAGCCAGGTCTTGCAGCCTTGAAGGGCCATGTCCAGGCTGTCCTTTGGGGCCAGGAGCAAGCATCTGGCCCGTTTTTCCAAGAGTAGCCCAGGCAGCCAGGGGCTCTGAACCTCACTCTGCAGGAAACACACACTGTGAAGTGCCTTCCTCCACCTTCCCCTACACCCTGCGGCCTGTCTGCTGGGTCAGGCCTGCCCAGCTAGCTGTGAACACAGGACAGGACACTCCTCCTGGGAACGGGTGCTGCTGGCCATGGTCAGGTTGGACCCTTCCTCCCCTAGTCTCCTCCTCTTCCCTCCATTCCTTAGCGCACCCCCCACCAGGATGGCAACCCTATTGCCGAAGGCCCCTCCTGTCCAGACAGAAGGTAAAATGAAAGATGCTGCTCTCATGGGTCTTAGGCAAAGGGGTATAGGAGAAACGCTGCCTCTTGGCCAGCTGATGCATTCCTGCCCTAAGCAGCCCTGGGAGCCCCTAAACCAAACCCAAACCAAACTCACTGCCTGTCGAGTCATTTCCGACTCCAAGGTGGTATCTCTACGGAAGTAGATTGCCCAGGCTTCCTTCCGAGGAGTGGCTGGTGGGTTTGAACCGCCAGCCTTCTGGTTAGCAGTCAAATGCCTTAGGCACTGCACCACCGCATCTCCTCTCTGTGAGCCCCTAGGAGGCAGCACATGGAGAAACAGGCTCCTCCTCGTTGGTCGGGTCTCTGCACCGTGCCTCTCCTTAGAGAGTCTCCCCAGTCCCCCAGCGCCTACCCTGTCACAGCATCCTTGCTATTTCCTCCAGGGCATTTCGTCACCCGCTGACGCCATCTCCAGTATTTGAGGACTCCTCTATCTTTGATCCAATTGCAGTTTCAGCCCCGTGGGAGCAGGGATCCAAACCTGGCCATCACCTAGCACTTAAAGTCCAGTTGTCCTCAAGTCCACTCCTACTCCAGGTGACCTCGTGGATGTCACAGGAGAATCGTGCTCCACAGGACTTCCGAGGGCTGCTTTTTCAGAAGTAGATCGCCAGACCTTTCATCTGAGGGTCTCTGAGTTGACTCTAACCCCCAATCTTTCAGTTGGCACCTGAGCACATTAACTGTTTGCACTAGCCAGGGACTCCAGCTAGCACATAAACCCAGTGCCGCTGAGTCAATTCTGACTCACAGAGACCCTATGGAACAGAGTAGAACTGTCCCACAGGGTTTCCCAAGCTGTAAATCGTTACCGAAGCAGACTGCCATATTTTTCTTCCATGGAACAGCTGTTAAGTTCAAACATCCTCGGGGAATTATTTCAGATGTCTTGTGACAACCCGAGTATAGACTAGGGTCAGCAAACTTCTATAAAGGCCCAGATGCTGTTTGAAGCTCTGGAGATCCTGTGAGCTCTGCCAAAACTACTCAACTCTGTTGTGGTGCTAAAAGAAGCCACAGACACTGTGCAAGTGAATGGGTGTGGCTTTGTTCCAATAAAGCTTTATTTATAAAAACAGGTAGTGAGCTGAATTCAGCAAAGAAAAATACAGGGCACCTCATTACATTTGAACTTCACTGTCTTGTATTTTATCTGGTAACCCCAGGCCTGTAGAGTTGGAGAGAACTCTGGGAATTGGAACGAACCTTGGAATCAAAAAGGGGATCCACCAAAGGCTGGAACATGGGGACCTGGGCTGGGGACCTGGGCTGGGTACCTTATGTGAATTATCTCATATTGTCCTCCCAGCAGCCCTGTGAGGTAAGACATGGGGTCCCAGAGTACAGATGAAGGAACAGGGGCTTAAGGAAGGGAAGTAATGAGTTGAGGTTCCCACATCTGGTCAGGGACAGAGCCAGGACCCAAACTCAGGACGGTTAACTCTAAACCTGTGTTCTCTCTTTCACCAACCTTACTTTACAGTATAAAAACTGAAGCTAAGAGAAGGAAAGAGAGGTGTCCAGGCACACAGCAATGAGGATGCCTGCCTGGGACTAGGACAAAAGACCTCCTGGCCCCCATCCATGAGCTTCTCTGGGGAAAAACAAGACCCAAGGCCACTGAGCTAGGGTATTCTGGAGGTCTGGATCCTGTCTCAGCATCCCCAGGGTCTGGGAGATGATTGGGAGCCGGGTAATGACGGGTTAATCAATCAGTTCATTTTGGCCGGGCTTTCTCAAGCCCATCACTAGTGACCTTTTGGACGGAATAATTTTTAGTGGCAGGAGGGCTGTCCCGTGCATTGCAGGGTGTTGAGCAGCATCCCTGGCCTCTACCTGCTGGCTGCCAGTAGCAGCAGCCCCTACCCCAGTTGTGACAAGCAAAAATGTCTCCAGACATGGCCCATGATGCTTGGAGACACAATCACGCCAGTTGAGAAGCACTGATTTTGACTAACGCAGAGGTTTGAACCTCCTTAAGGGACTAACTGGAGAACCTCCACTCGTCCAGCCCTCCAGATGCCATGAGCTAAGTCTGTTTGTTGTTGTTGTTATGTGCCCTCGAGTCGGACCCAACTCATAGCGACCCTTCTTTGGGTTTCCGAGGCAGTATCACTACAGAAGTAGATTGCTCAACCTTCCTTCCGAGGAGCGGCTGGTGGGTTTGAACCGCCACCCTTCTGGTTAGCAGTCAAGTGCCTTAGGCACTACGCTAAGTCTGCTAGCCTTTGGTAAAAAAACATTCTGGCTATCCAGAATGGGACCAGGCACTATTGGGGATCCCTGGAGTGCAGAAGAAGGGGTTCATGTTGGTGAGCCATGATTAAGATCATGTTGAGCAGAGAATAAACACCAGCGATG
Organism: Orycteropus afer afer; assembly: GCF_000298275.1. NCBI lineage: Eukaryota > Metazoa > Chordata > Mammalia > Tubulidentata > Orycteropodidae > Orycteropus > Orycteropus afer. The sequence continues at coordinate 6,073,522 of NW_006921784.1, forward strand.
AAGCTCTGTGTTCTGTGGGCAGCAAATGACACTTGAAGCCAGAGGTTCCAGAATGTGCCTGTGCACTGAATCCCCTGGAGCGATCCAAAGACCAGTTCCGGGGCCTCTCCTCAAGGTCCAAAGTAGACTCTGGAGGGTGGCCCAGGAATATATCTTTTCAATGAGCTGCCCACCCCCACCCATGCTTCTCTCTCAGCCTGCCCAGCTCACTTTCCCCAACAGGTGTTTGGGGCCAGCTCCTGAAGGCCCCTCTGAGAGATGAAAAGGAGGAATCGGGCCCAGGGTTGCAGCGGCAGGGCGTTAGGCTGGGGAGTGGGGCTGCGTGATTCCTGCCACGTGGGTGGCTGACTTCTTTGCGTCAGGCTGGTCTGGTGGAGACAATGACCTCACCTGCTTGGAAGAGCCCGTGGCGGCTGTTCGGCTCTGGGGTTGGGGAGGGGAGGGGTCCCGAGGGCCAGACAGAGAGAAGCTTGGGGGCTGAAGACGCCTCCTCCCTGGCCTGGCCGTGGCCCAGTGCAGCGGCCTGTGGTCTGGCCCGGAGCAGGGGACCAGACCTCCCCCGTGGCTGGCACCCACTCAGCGGCCTCTTCCCAGCTGTGGTGGGAAAGGGAGAGGGGCTGAGGTGGGGCTGACCTCACAGCCCGGCTCCTTAGCTCCAGTGCCTCCCTGGGGTCCCACTGCTGCTGGGAAGCAGGACTTATGGGGGGGCCGCTGGGGGAAGGGGAAGAGACACCAGCTTTGCTGCAGGGAAGCAGAAAAAGTGCAGCTCAATGGAGCTGGGGCGCCGAGGGCTGGCTTCCCTGCAAGAGTCAGGGCCAGGTGTGGAGAGTGGAAAGGCCCCCTTGCACCCCAGGACCTCGTCTGCTGCCTACAGAAGAGCTGAGGTTTCCCTAACAAGGGTCACCACAGTGGGATTTGTAAAGGTTCTGAAAATAAAGAGCAGAGCAGATATTCAGGGCTGGGGAGGGAGGGTTTTAGGTGGCAGTGAGTATTCAGATGAGACCTGGCCCACTAACCCATGTACTTACTGTGTACCACACATTCTCTTCTCAAATCTCTCAATGGTCATAGGAAGGTCATGTGACAGCTGAGGAAACCGAGGCACAGAAAGTTAGGAAACTTGCCTAAGCTCCTACAACCGGAAAGGGCAGAGCCAGCATCCAAATCCAGGCATGTGGAAACCTTGCTCCTGTCTGCAGGTCCTGCACAGTGGCACTTCTCAGACTCAAATGAACAGGAGACCCGAGGACATCACTGAAATGCAGTCCCCAGTTCAGTCTAAGGGATGCGCCAAGCTCCCAGGGGTCCACATGGGTCATGGCCAGTCTCCATAAATCATCTAAATGTGGTCTGTGCATAGTAAACCCACTGCCTTGGGTCAATTCTGACTCACAGTGACTCTGTAGGACAGAGCAAAACTGCCCCAGAGGGTTTCCAAGGTTGTAAATCTTTATGGAAGCAGACTGCCATATCTTTCTCCACCAGAGTGGTTGGTAGATTTGAACCACCGAGCTCTTAACCACTGCACCACCAGGGCTCCTCTGTGCATAAATGTGGTCAATAAACAGTAGGTGTCATTGTCCTCGTGAAACCTGATCATATAAAGGAAGGGCCCTGTGCAAACATGTCATCGGAGCTAGATGGACCTGGAAGAAAAAACTTGAAGGATTCAAGGGGGACTTCATGGAAGAGGTGTCATTTGAGCTGAGTCTTGAAGACCAGACATTTTCCTGTAGAGAAGGAGGAAGAATCTTTGCAAAGGCATGGAAAGATAAGAGGATGTGATGATCTGGTGGTGCAGTGGTTAAAGAGCTGCTAACTGAAGCATAGTGCCTAAGGTATCTGACTGCTAACCAGAAGGCTGGTGGTTCAAATCCACCAGCCACTCCTCAGAAGGAAGGTTGGGCAATCTACTTCCACAGTGATACCGCCTCAGAAACCCAAGGAGGGGTCGCTATGAGTTGGATCCGACTCGACGGCAGTGGGTTTGGTTTGGTTTTAAGCTACTGCCCTGGCAGAGGGAAGAAGCATGGGGGGAAGTGAGCTGAGAAGGTTGAGTTGGGCAGGGGCAGTGTGGTAGTTATGTTTGTGTGTCAACTTGGCTGGGCCTGGTTGAGTGGCTGGGCAGCTGGTGGTAGTTATTCCCCATGATGAGACTGGCAATCAGCTCCATGGTGGGATCTACCACAAGCAGCTGAGTAGCTGCTTTAGGGCTGTGGTCTGCTTCCTGTATATAAGGAGAAGCCTTGGGAATGGTCTCTAGCCTATGGCACGCTTGGATCCTGCATGTAGCCATGTCGTTGCTCAGCAGCCTGCTATGCTCTGCCAACCTTGGGACTTACAATGGACTTAAGTTAATGGCCTGCCGTGTGGTTTGGTAACATCAGGACTGTGCCTTTTGACTTGTCAACTTTGGGGCTTCTCAGCCTCAGCAGCCAGCAGCTGTCTAAGTGAAGAAATGCCTCTAGCTCCAGTGGGCCGGGAGCAAGAGGCAGAGCTGGACCCCAAGGTTGAGGGGCCTGGCACTTTGAACTTGAACTTAAAGCCTCCAAATTGTAAGAATAAACTCCTGTTTGTTAAGGCCATCCCATTTGTAGTATGTTTCCTGTCAGAGTGGCACTAGGTAACCAGAACAGGCAGCTATGTGATTTGCAGCACCCAGTATATAATGAAGGTCCCAGTGTGGCACAAAAGGTTTGTGCTTGATTATGAATCTAAGGATTGGAGGTTCAGACACAGCCAGCGGTGCTGCAGACGAAGGCTTGGTGACCTGCTTCTGTTGAGGTCAATGATGATAGCCAGGAAAACCCTCTGGAACATTTCTCCCCTGTCACAAATGGAATCACCACGAGTCAGGGTCAATTCAACTCAACACCAAGGGGTTTGACTTTTTGGAAACAAAATGAGTCCTTGGGTGGTGAAACGATTAACTCCCTGAGCTGCTAACTGAAAGGTTGGAGGTTCAAGTCACCCTAGAGGCACCTCAGAAGAAAGACGTGTGTCTCTACTTCTCAAAAAGCAGCCATTGCAGGACCTGTGGAGCGAAGTTCTGTTCTGACACACGGAGTCACCGTGAGTTGAATTGACTGGATGGCAACTGGTTTCAATTAAACAAAATGAAAATGTGGCCCCTTGTTCAAAACCAACCACGAATCCAAGATGGCAACAGCAGAGCATGAATCCACGTGTGGAGCCCTTCTGAGCAGGGGCCCATGAAGCTAGGCTTGAAGCTGGGAATTGGATTGTGGTCCACAGAAGGGGGGTGACCTCACCCTCTCAGCAATTTGAGCAGATCTTTTGAAAGCTTCTGGAATGAAGGAAAGGTTTGATCAGATTGAAAGGGAATGAGCCTCCAGGCAGGGAGATAGGCTGGGGGCTGTTGCAACAATCCAGCAGAGGAGTGGCATCGGCCTGGATCAGGGACACGGAGAGGAGGGGGTGGCTTCAGGCCATGTAGAGGCTGGTTTGGACACACTTGATGTAGGTGACAGATAATAATGTCCTAGGGCCTGCTTAACAAATGCCCATAAACTGTGAAGCCTTAAATAACAAAGATTCATCTTCTCATCATTCTGGAGGCCAGAAGTCTGAGATCAAGAAGTCAGTAAGGCCATATTCCCTGTGGAGGTTCCAGGGGAGAATCCATTCCTTGCTTCTTCCAGCTTCTGGTGGCTCCAAGCGTTCCTTGGCTATGACCACAGCATTCCAGTTGCTGCTTGTTTTCACATGGCCTTCTCCTCTTCTCTCTATGTCTTTTATGAGGACAATTGTCATTGCATCACTGGGTAAATTGGATGATCTCATCTTGAGATCCCTCGCTTTACATCTGCAAGGACTCTTTTTCCAAATAGGGTCCCACTCACTTGTTCCAGGGTTTGGACATGGACAGATCTTTTGTGGGGCCACCATTCAACTAACTGCGGTGGGTAATGCATGTGATGCCCCTAACCAAGACAGGACAGGAAGAGCAAGCTGAGAAGAACAAGAGTCCCACAGCCAGAGTTGATGTGGCTGCCCCCCCACGTGGCACTCTCATCCACGGAGAGCAGTCCTTCTGAGGAGCTGGCTGAGGGCTTGGCCAGCAGGGCCAAGGAGAAAGCCTGCTGACAGGTAGAGCCCTTTCCAGCTTTGATTCATTGACCGTCTGGGCAAGAGCCGGACTGAGCCGCTTGGAATGACAAAAATGCCTCACACATACTTTCCTCTTGGCCGGTGGTTTGGTTCTCAGCCTGCGGAGAAGGCCCGTCTGCTCTATTCACCCCCACTCGGCTCTTCATCCGTCGTGTCTGCGGCTGTCCCTCTGCACCACACCCACCCCTCCTCCAAGACACCTTCTCTTCATCGCCTTCCGCTGTCATTGAGGCTCAGATGCAGTGGACAGACCTTGACCACATCCTCAAAACTGCAATATCTGGCCCCTTAAGTGAGGCATCAAAGGGACAGAGGCAGGCTGAATAAGCTGTGTCTTCTGGTTGGTTGGGAGGCAGCGTGGGAAGTGTCCTCGATGCCGAAGCCAAAAACCAAAACTCATTACTGTTGAGTTGCTTCCAACCCATAGCAACTCTTTTTAGGACAGAATAGAATTGCCCCATAGGGTTTCCAGGGCTGTAATCTTTACAGAAGCAGACTGCCACATCTTTCTCCCATGGAGCAGCTGGTGGGTTCCAACCACTGACCTTTCAATGAGCAGCCAAGTTTTTAACCACTGCACAACCAGGGCTCTGCTGATGTTGAAACCAGTGGCTGATAAGTGTTTTCTCTTTGGGCCCCAGATCAGTGGCCCTGGAATGAGGCGAGGGCCGAGGTCCAAAGCCTACAGACTCCCCAAGTCTCCCCTCCCCACAGCATCCCTCATGAGGTCCCTGGCATTGCTCCATCTCTCACAGAATCTTGAAGCAGGGAGAGACTCATCTGATGTGCATTTTGTAAGTATATTGCATGTCAACAAAAAGGTTGTAGAACCCTGTGGCAACTCTTAAATCAATGCTCTTTTGCAACATTATTCAGAGTAGCCAGAAGGTAGGAACAACCTAAATGTCCATCAACAGATGAACGTATAAACAATATGTGGAATATACATACGATGGAATATTATTCAGCCATGAAGAGGAATGAAGGTCTGATAAATGCTACAACATGGATGAACATTGCAAACATTATGCTGAGTGAAATACATCAGTCTCAAAAGGACACAGATATTGTACGATTGCACTGCTATGAAATATCTTGTTGTCATTGTTGTTAGGTGCCATCATGTTGGTTCTGACTCATAGCAATCCTGTGAACAACAGAACGAAACATTGCCCAATCCTGTGCAGCCTCACGATCCTTGCTCTGCTTGACCCCATCATTGCAGCCACTATCAATCCATCTCATTGAGGGTCTTCCCCTTTATTCGCTGGCCCTGTATATAACCAAGCATGATACCCTTCTCCTGGGATTGGTCCCTTCTGGACCAAACTACGAGTGATGAAGTCTGGCCATTCTTGCTTCTAAGGAGCATTCTGGCTGCACTTCCTCCAGGACACATTTGTTTGTTCTTCTGGCAATCCATGGTACGTTCAGTATTCTTCTCCAGCACCACAATTCAAATGCATCAATCCTTCTGCAGTCTTCCCTGTTTATAGTCCTCCTTCCACACGCATATGAAGCTTTTGAAAAGACCATGGGGTGGGTCAGGGGCACCTTAGTCTTCAAAGTGACATCTTTGCTCTTAAACACTTCATTAAAGAGGTCTTTTGCAGCAGACTTGCCCACAGTAATTCATCGTTTGATTTCTTGACTGCTGGGCATTGATTGTGAATTCAGGTGAAATGAAATCCCTGACAATGTCCATCTTTTCTCCATTTATCACGTGGTTGCTTATTGGTCCATTTGTGAGGACTGGGCTGCATTTGCCACTGGGCATCAGCTTTTGCAGAGATCACTGCAGGGCCGGCCCAGAATCCTTGACGGAGGATGCTACCCTAGGTGAGATGTCCACCACCACCTCTCACCCCTCACACTCCTCCACCCAGGAGTCTCAAAAGAAATTCCCTTTAGAACTCAGGCTCAGGGTGACCCCTGCTTCCCCTGAGATGCTGGAAAGCTTCCTCCTTTC
>NW_006921784.1:6080591-6089046 GCF_000298275.1 Orycteropus afer afer
CTATTTCTCACTCCTTGTCCCCAAGCTCAGTTCCAGTGTCTCAGCCCCTCCTGACCCAGGTGGTTGAATCCCATCTGTGGCCAGCTACCCATAGCCATTGTCAGTGTCCTCTCTGTTCACCTGAGACAAGGTTGAAGTTTGGCACATGAAATCTTCAGTAAGAAGCTAGGGGGAAAAAAAAAAAAAAAGGCAAATGCCAAGGCTAGAAAAGGAGAGAATGACAGACCCAACTTCTGATCAGCAGAGCAGAAGGGCCACCTAGTACTCTGGCCCAGGTTCTGGGCCCTGCCCTGTCTGTGGAATTCTCTGGTCCCCAAGGAGAAGGCAGGAGTTTTGTTCTCTGCCTGCCTTTGGGCCAGAGAGGGGAGGAAAAAAAAAAAAAAAAAAAGGCCTGGGAATTGGTGACTGAGTCATCCTCCAAACAGAATACTCGCTCAGCTGAAGGAAGGGTGCACTGTCTGAGTGCCCGGGTCCTCACCCTGGCTCTGGCCCATTCCATCCTGTGACCATGAGTAGCTGACCCTCTTGGATGAGCTCAGTGCTCTTATCTGCAAAACTGATACAGTAATAACAATGAACCCTGGTCTAGCTCCTTCACAAGATTGTTGGAAGCATCCCAGGGAAACAGAGATGCTCCCAGGAGCAAGGCACAGCCTGCCCGCCCACCGGAGAAGATGGACACAAGCAAGTGAGTCTCAGGCATCTGCACCCTCTTGCAAGGAAAAGGGTCACACTCTCCCTATGTCTGCAGGATTCTGACAGCTCTGATCCAGGAGCATAGCCCAGACTGATGGGGAAGGGGGAGCAGGGAAGACCACCATCCCAGCTGGTTCTTCATGTGTCCTGACCCTGGCTGGGAGAAGATGAGGAAACGGAGGTCCTGGGGGGGCTAAGGGTCCATCCTGACATCACTCAGCTTGTGAGAAACACTTTTTGCTCATCTTCATGTTCTTTCCACAATCCGTTCACTCACCTGATCCAAGGCAGGGGAGTCCCCGGATCGTGCAAGTGGTTAATGTGCCAGGTTGTTCATAGAAAGGTTACGGGGTTTGAGCTCACCCAGTGGCTCTTCAGAAAAAAATGCCTAACAATATACTTCTGGAAAAATTAGTTCTTGTCAATCCTATGAGCTCAGATGTACTTTGACACATAGGTTGCCATGAGTTAGAATTGACTTGAGAGCAACTAACAACAACAACAAAGGTAGGAAGGTTGGCCACATTTGGGGAAGGACGGAGATGAAGGAGATGGAAAATTGGGAGGCGGGTAGTGGGGAGCTATAACTGGCCTGGGGAGCCAAAACAAGGAAGCAAGTTTATGAGAGTGAAGAAGGTCAGAGAAGGATCCCCCACTCAGTGTCCCAATGGGAGCCCACATTGATAGATGTGGGTCCCTCTGGTCAGTGCACATGAAGCAATGCTTAGGAATTTGAGCCATCTTGGGAGATGGGGAAATAAGTACCTCCTATTCCAATAGGACAGCCACTCCTCGGAAGGAAGGTTGGGCAATCCTACTTCCGTAGTGATACTGCCTCAGAAACCCAAGGAGGGGTCGCTATGAGTCGGGGCCGACTGGATGGCACATAACAACAACAACAACATTCCAATAGGAAGGGGCGTGGTACCCTCAAGTCAGAGGGCTAGGAGGCCAAGGGGCTTTTGCCTTCTTGAAGGAAAGGATTGGATTGTTGGGTATCACCCTAGATCTACTGGCTCACCTCCTGTAGGGAGATATAAGCAGATGGATGGAAGCAGGGATAGGGAGACAGAGCTAGAAAGAGAAGGTGGTGATGCAGTTGTAGGTGGAGACACAGTACATCCAGTGTGACCTGAACCTCAAGCTGCCATCCCCGCCATACTGATCATGGCTCCTTTCTACCAGCTTCCAGGAGTCCTGTCACTGTTGCTTGTTCTGAATTGGAAGCAGGGGGCAGGGACCCCCCTTTCTACCACTCCTGACAAGGCCACCAGCACCACTCATCACCTATGCTCTAGCAACATCATGACCCAGATCAAGAAACAACTGAAACAGTTCAACAATAATGCTGATGCCCTCTTGAATCTCTATGTAAGATTTCCCCCTCACATCCCTGGGGATCAAGGAAGGATGGGGTAGGTCTGGAGTGCCAGGAGTGGCTGGAATCCTGAAGGTATCATTAGAGGCTGCACTGACCTGGAATGGTGGGACTGGCCAGGGACGGGACCCTCTGAAGCTGGAAGCAGAGAACAATGGGTAGTTAAACCACACACAGGTTTCCCTCCTCTGATCCAAACCCTAACCTAGACTGGAATAGACTTTCCCAGGGTTAGGTTGGGGCACAGCTAGATTGAGAACGTACCAGGCCTGGCACTTCTGATTTTGGGATTCCTTCACCACTTGGAGGACAACAACAATCACCACTTGGAGCAAGAGGCAGGTGGAGATACATAAAGGAGGAGAAAGGCAGGTAGGGGCTCAGAAATGTGCCTTTGAGCTAGGCAGTGGACAGTGGGTGACTGAATGCAGAGAGATGCCCAGTGGGTGAAAGGGCAAGTGGGTGTGCACACCTCTGCAGGTGAGGCAGCCAGGTTTTCTTTCTTTCCTAAGGGGATCATAATAATTAAAGTAAAACAAAACTAGTTGCCACCCTCGATTCTGACTCATGGCCACCCCATGAGTGTCAGAGTAGAAGTGTACTCCCTAGTGCAATGGCTGATTTTTTCCGAGTAGATCACCAAATCTTTTGAAGCACCTCTGAGTGGACTCAACCTCTGACTTTTTAATTAGCAGCTGTGTGTGTTAACCATATGCCCCACCCAAAGAATACTAATAATAAGCAAAAAAAAAAAAAAAAAAACAAGCAACCTTTGCATGATAGAGGCCTGATTCTTTACCAAGTATGTTCACACTCAGATATCCACCTGGTGCTCATGAAGTTCCTGAGATGCCTACTGGTCAAGGAGTTGGGTTCCCACGTCATAGGGCTAAGAGCTTGCCCTGAGGGTTGGTGGCAGGGCTGGAATACTGATCCCTGCCTCCTTGTTCACCTCACCTCTGTTCTCTGCTCCTCAGTACATGACCCCAGAGTGAGCTGTTCCTCAACGGCACAGACAAAATGTGCAGCCATGACCTGACCTTCCACACTGACGGCCAGCCAAAGATGAAGCTGGTGGAGCTGTACCGCACCATCTCATACATTCACACCTCCCTGGGTAACATCCTACGGTATCAGAAGACCCTCAACCCCAATGGCCAGAACCTGCACAGAAAGCTGAACTCCATGATGGACACCATGCAGGGGCTCCTCAGCAACGTGTTCTGCCACCCGTGTAACAAGTACCATGTGGATCATGTGGATGTAGCCTAGCCCGGACCTTCTAGGCATAGGATCTTAACGTGTACTGTGGAACAGGGGATCTTGGAAGCTGGGTCTAGAGGTAAGGGGCTCTTGCAGGAGGGCAGGGGATCATCATTAAAACCAAGTAGGGCTGTGAGCAGAACCTGAGGGTCTCCTTGCAGTCCACTCTACTCCATGGTGAGCTGAGATGAAGCCAAACAGGGTCAAAATTTCCACAGGAAGGGTCTTGATACTGCACCAATTAGAAGGTGGCATCCCTTCCTTTGGAAGATGGCAGCCAAGCACCAAGGTGTTAGGTTGGCAAGTGGAGTGTGAGCTGGACTTCTGTCCCCACCTGACCCTGGGGTGTGGCTTTGCACAGTTAGCAAACAAGTCATCTCTAGTGGCCCAGACCAGAGGGCAATTGAGGGACTCTCCTGACTGCCGCACAGTGGGAATATTTTCCTTTGGTGTCCCAAACACTAGTGAAGATCCAAGAACTTGACAGAGGAGATCTCAGGAGCTAGTGCAGTGTAGGAGACACTACCTCCTGCTCTGGAGAGGGTGTCACGAGCCCACTCCTCCAAACTCAGACCAGGAAGCTATGGTCCCTTGCTGTCCCGCTCCCCTCATGGCCCCACCCGGATCTGGGCTCAGAGGCAGGGAACCCGATCCCTTCCTTTGAGCTGTGGGTCAGGCAAGTCCAGAAACGCCCTCCAGTCTGGGAGCCCGGGCAGCTGCGGAGAGGAGTGTTTTGGCTTCTTCTCAAACCCTGAGCAGGCAGGCAGTGGTCCTAGCAGTTCAGTCAACTAGATTATGATTCTTTGCATGCAGTTTGCCTTTCTCTGTCCTTTGAACACTTTAACCAAGCCCACCAGCTGGTGGGAAGGCATCAGACAAACCCTGAGGGTCAGGGCCAGGAGTTAGCTGTCCCTGTGGCAGAACTAAAATGGAAACTCTCCTCTGATCTCATGGTTCACGGTCGCTTTTGTCTGAATCTCAGCCTGCTGCCCTTCCCATCTCTCTGCTCTTTCAGTGGGAAGCTCAGGGCCGGAAGAACTACTCCAAGCTGAGAAACAAGAAAGCCAATGTCATCTAAAGCCAGAATTGGTGACTCCAGAGCTCCATGCCATCTGAGTCTCCCATCCTTTCATCACCTTGTGGAAACACCTGTGCTAGGAACACCTGGGTGGACTTCCTTCCAAACCCACCACTGTCTCCTTGTCTTTCCTCTCACCCACATGCCTTCCACTCCAGCCCAGATTCTGCCCCTCAACCCCAGTCCACAGCACTCTTTTTAGAACCAGCCTGGCAGATCAGAATCCCCTGTGCACAGCATCCTGAATCATGAGCCTTTGTGTGAAAAAGCTGTTCTTTTCTATTTTCTCCTGCTGGTGTTTACCCACTCCTGGCAACCTGGGCCATGTGCCTGGACCAAAGGTGAGTTTAAGGAGGAGAGGGGGCTCTTCAGCAGAGGAAAGAAGTAGAACAGTCATTACTCAGTCATATATTTAAAAAATCTTAACAAAAAAGCACTGCTAGTTTTCTTGTCTCTCCTCCTCCTCCTCCTCCTGTTTGCCTCCTTCCCCTCAGCTCCCTTGGCCTCTCCAGGCACAGCTTCTGTGACAGGGGCAGTCCAGCCCCGTTTGCAGGCCCTCCACTATAGACATAGCAGATGGGGTTGGAATTCTGGATTTGAGAGACATAGTCATTTTCCTCCAAATAGTTCAAGGGTTCTGATTTTGTTGGTCCTGGGTCAAGTCTAAGCTTCATTGTTGTTAGGTGCTGTGGTGTCGATTCCTTTTCATAGCAAGCCCATGTGACAGAGTTGAACTGCCTCAAATGCTTTGCTTGGCTGTAATCTTTATGCAAGCATATGGCCAATTCTTCCTCCCGTGAAGCCACTGGGTGGGTTCGAACCACCAACATTTTGGTTACCAGTGGAGGGATAAACCTTTGCACCTTTAGGGCTTCTTGCTCAAGGTTTAATGTTCTTGTTTGTTATTTGTTGTTATTATTATTATTTTAATCTCCAAGTTATTCTAATGTGAAACAAGTGTTGAAATTCACTGAGTTAGGGGAATGTTGTTGCTGTTAGCTGCTGTCTCATGGCCTCTAATTCATGGCAACACCCTGTGTTACAGCATAAAGTTGCTCCCTATGACTTTCATGGTTGTAATTTTTACAGAAGCAAATTGCCAGGACTTTTTGCAGTGGCTAAGGCATTTGGCTGCTAACCAGAAGGTCAGTGGTTCAAACCCACTAGCTGCTCTGTGAAAGAAAGATGAGGAGGTGTGTTTCTTTGAAGATTTACAGCCTTGGAAACCCAATAGGGAAGGCTATGAGTTGGAATCTACTGAAAGGCAGTGAGTTGGTCATTTTTTTTTTTTTTTTTCTTCTATGAAGCTGCTGGGTGAGTTGGAACCACTCAGCAGTGTGGATGGAAAAAGCACTCACAAGGTGGAGAGGCCCAGAGGAGGGAGCTGTGCTCTAGGGGACTGGGGGAGTGGGGGGCTGTGTTCTCTCTGGTCTCTGTACAATGAAGGACTAGACCAGGGGCCTGCAGAATGTGCTGTATGGACCACAGTGTCTGCCTGCCCTGGGAGCTGATTAAAAATGCACAATCTTACTGCCCCACCTCCCTCCCCAACAAAACCAGTTACTGGCAAGTCAACTACAATACATGGCAACCCATGTGGGTCAGAGTGGAACTATTCTCCATAGGGTTTTCTTTTCTTCATCTTTATAGTTTTATTGATAAATAATTTACATATCATAAAATTTGTTTGTCGTAAGTGCACAATTCAATGAATTCCAGATCGTTTACAGAGTTGCACAAACTGATTTGAGGACATTTCCTTCACCTCAAAAGAAACCTAGTGCCTATTTTTTGCTTGGGAGCTCTGGTAGCATAGTGGCTAAGGCACTTGACTGCTAACCAGAAGGCTGGCGGTTCAAACCCACCAGGCTCTCCTCGGAAGGAAGATGGGGCAATCTACTTCCGTAGCGATACTGCCTCGGAAACCCAAGGAGAGGTCACTATGAGTTGGGTCCGACTCAACAGCACATAACAACAACAACATTTTTTGCTTGTTGGTTTTATATATTTTTGTTGTTGTTCAGCTTCATAGAGATTTCCATGGCTAAATTTTCAAAAGCAGATTGCCAGACTTTTCTTCTGGGATACCTCTGATTGAACTTGAATCTCGAATCTCTCAGCAGCCAAACACATTAATTCTTTGCACCATCCACAGACCTGATGAATGGGAGTCAGCCTTTTGGTAAGGTCCCAGGGATCGTTGTGCACACTGGAGTCTAAGAAATACCACCTTGCAGCTCCTCCATCTCTCAGCACTTATGAGTCTATGACTTTTCCCAAATGCAAATCACCACAGCATAGGAGGCAGTTGCATGGGAGGGAAAGCCATCAGGTAGGACCCAACTCTCAGCTGTTTCTGACTCCTTGATTCCAACCCTAATTCCAGCATCTCATCCCTCCTGGTCTGGCTGGCTGAATTTCACCCCAGGGCTAGCCACACCCTGCTGCCATCCACAGCTCCTCCACTCATCTGAGACGAAAGTCAAGCTTTGCAAAAGAAATCTTTACTAGGAAACAAAAACCCATTGCTATGTAGTTGATTCTGACTTACAGTGACCCTCTAGGACAGTGGGGTTTGCAAGGCTGTAATCTTTATAGAAGCAGACTGCCACATCTTTCTCCCTCACAGTAGTTTGTGGAACCACCAACATTTTGGTTAGCAACCAAGCACTTTAATTACTGCACCACCAGGACTTCTTACTAGGAAACTAGAGAAAACAAAACAAACTCCAAGGCCAGAAAGGGAGGGAATGATAGAACCCAATGGCCAACCAGCAGGGCAGAAGGGCCACCTGGTACTCTGGCCCAGGGTTCTGGCTCTCACCCATGTCTGTGGAATTCTCTGGTCCCCAAGGAGAAGGCAGGAGTTCTGTTCTTTGCCTGCTCTTGAGCCAGAGAGAACAAAGAACTAGGAATTTGTGACTGGCTCACCCTCCAAACAAGAGGCAAGGATACCCATTCAGCAGGAGGAAAGGGGCACTGCCTGAGTGCCCAGGCCCTCAGCCTGGCTCTGCCGTTATCCCATCCTGTGACCATGAATAGCTGACCCTTTCTGGTGAGCTCAGCTTTCTTACCTGTGAAACTGTGACAGTAATAAAAATGAACCCTGGACTATCTCCTTCACAAGGTTGCTAGCAAGGATTTCATGAGTAGGGAGATAGGAATCTTCCCAGACTTGGAACCTGGTCTGCACATCCATGGGAGGACGTGGACAAGCCAAGTGAATCTCAGCACCTGTGCCTTCTTACAGGGAAAGGGCCACTCCCTCCCTGTACCTGCGAGATAGGAAGGGGAAGCAGGGAAACCCAGCCTTCCAGCTGGTTCCTCCTGGGTCTCAGGTGTCCTGACCCCAGCTGGGAGGAGACATGACACAGAGACCTCCTGTCCATGGGGTGGAAGCTACAGGGCCACCCAGGTCACCAAGTGGGCCTTCTCCCATCCAGGGTCTTGGGAGAGCCAACAGGACAGTGAGACTCTCAACACCAACACTTACCCCAGCAGATACACAAGCCCATGGTTTGTGCTAGCCCTGCACTTTGCAGTTTTCAAGACATTTTCTCACCCATCCTTAGCTCCTTCCAACCACTCTATGAAGGTGGGTTGGGTTCCTGTCTCCATTAACGATGAGGAAACTGAGGCCCTGGAAGGCTAAGAGTCCATCCTGACATCACTCAGCTTATAACAGACCTGATCACTCATCTTCATGTTTTCTTCCATCATTCATCCACTCACCTGGTCAAGCCCAGTAAGGTCTCTCATGTACCAGATTTTGTACTCAAAGAGCTCTGGGTTCATAGTAGAAGAAAGAGAATCTTCCAGGTCACCTCTGCCCTAAATTCAAAGACTATGCAGAAGAGGAATCCCTGGGTGATACAAAAGTTAATATGATTAACTGCTAACCAAAATATTGGAGGTTGGAGCCCACCCAGAGTCTCCTCAAAAGAAAGTCCTGGAGGTCTACTTCTGAAAAGTCAGTCATCACAAACCCTACAGAGCACAGTTCTACTCTGACACACATGGGTCAATAGTCCATTAAAAAA
>NW_006921784.1:6090341-6093592 GCF_000298275.1 Orycteropus afer afer
TTCATATAGTCCAGCTTCTCAGATTATTTGCTCAGCATACAGATTGAATAAGTATGGTGAAAGGATACAACCCTGACACACTCCCTTCCTGATTTTAAAAAGTTCAGTATCCCCTTGTTCTGTTAGATTGACAGCCTGCTGGTCTATGTACAGGTTCTTCATGAGCACAATTAAGTGCTCTGGAGTTCACATTCTTCTCAATGTTATCCATAATTTGTTATGATCCACAGAATCAAATGCTTTTGCATAGTCAATAAAACACAAGTAAGCACCTTTCTGGTATTCTTTGCTTGAAGCCAAGATCAATCTGACATCAGCAATGAGATTCCTCATTCCACGTCCTCTTCTGAATCCAGCTTGCATTTTTGGAAGTTCTCTGTCGATATACTGCTGCAACCATTTTTAAATTATCTTCAGTAAGATTTTACTTGAGTGTGATATTAATGATATTGTTAAATAATTTCCACATTCTGTTGGATCATCTTTCTTTGGAATGGGTACAAAGATGGATCTCTTCCAGTCAATTGGCCAGGTAGCTGTCTTCCAAATTTCTTGACATAGATGATTGACTGCAGTATGGCATCCATTTGTTGAAACATCTCAATGGATATTCTGTCAATTCCTGGAGCCTTGTTTTTCACTAATTCCTTCAGTGCAGCTTTGACTTCCTCCTTCAATACTATTGGTTCTTGATCATATGCCACCTCCTGAAATATATGAACATCGACCAATTCTTTTTTGTACAGTGACTCTGTATATTTGTTCAATCTTCTTTTGATGTTTCCTGCATCATTCAATATTTTGCCCATAGAAACTTCAATATTGCAACTTGAGGCCTGAATTTTTTTCTTCCATTCTTTCAACTTGAGAAATGCCAAGAGCATTCTTCTCTTTTGGTTTTATAACTCCAGGTTTTTCATTATAATAATCAACTTTGTCTCTTTGAGCTGCTCTTTCAAATCTGTTCAGCTCTTTTATCTTGTCATTTTTCCCACTTGCTTTAGCTACCTTCCATTCAAGAGCAAATCTCAGAGTCTCTTCCAACATCCATTTTGATCTTTTCTTCCTTTCTTGTCTTTTTAATGAATTTTTGCTTTCTTCATGGATGATGTTCTTGATGTTATCCCACAATTTATCTGGTTTTTGGTCATTGATGCTCAGTGTTAAAGCTGTTCTTCAGATGATCTCTAAATTCAGGTAGAATATAATCATGGCCATATTTTGGCTCTTGTGGACTTGTTTTAATTGTCTTCAGCTTCAGCTTGAACTTGCATATGAACAGTTGATGATCTGTTCCACTGTTAGCTCCTGGCCTTGTTTAAACTGAAGATATTGGGTTTCTCCGTCACCTCTTGCCACAGATGTAGTCAATCTGATTCCTGTGTATTCCATCTGGCAAAGTCCACTTGTGTGGCTGCCATTTATGTTGTTGAGAAAAGGTATTTGCAATGAATAAGTTGTTGGTCTTGCAAAATCCTGTCATCCACTCTCCAGCATCATTTCTACACACCAAGACCATATTTTCCAACAACTGTCGATTCTTCTTTGTTTTCAGCTTTCACCTTCCAATCACCAGTAATAAGGAATACATCTTGATTTCATGCTTCATCAATTTCAGGCTGCAGAAATTGGTAAAATCTTCAATTTCCTCATCTATGGCTTTGGTGGTTGGTGCATAAATTTGAATAATAGTAGTATTAACTGGTCTTCCTTGTACTTATATAGATATTATCCTATCACTGATAGCATTGTGCTTCAGGACAGATCTTGAAACATTCATTGTGATGATGAATGCCGTGCCACTTCTCTTCAATTTGTCACTCCTGGTGTGATAGTTGGAGCTGTGTGTCAACTTGGCTAGACCACAATTCTCTGTGGTTTGAGCTGTTGTGTTGTGGTTGTTCCCATGATGGGATCAGATGATTATGTTTTGAGTGGCTACTCTGTTGAAAGGGAGTTTCCCTAGGGGTGTGGCCTGCTTCCAGTATATCTGTGGACATCCTGAGAGAAGAGACATTCTTCTGTGGATCGGGATTCTGTTGTGCTGCCTACAACTGTCCATGAGTGAACAATCCACCATTCAGCCTGGAGATCTTAGATTCATCATTTGTTGGAGTCAACAGCTGGTGTACTGCCTGCCAGCCTTGAGCTCCTCAGCCCCTGCAGCTGCAAGAGTCAGGAAAAGCCTCCAGCTTGATGTGGAAAAGCCTCCAGCTTGACGTTTGATCCAGGAACTTTGGACTTGCCAGCTTCTATAAGTGTGTGAGCCATTTTCCTAAGATAAATTTCTCTATATATACACACATATATATATAAGCTTTACTGGTTTTGTTTCTCTAGAGAACTCAGTCTAACACACCTGGCATAGTAGATCATATGGTTGTCCTATTCAAAATGGCCAAAACCATTTCAGCTCACTTATGCCTAGGATATCAATCTTTATGTGTTCCATTTTATTTTGACAACTCCCAATTTTCCTAGATTCATACTTTCTACATTCCATGTTACTATTATTAATAGATGTTTGCAGCTGTTTCTTCCCATTTTGAGTCATGCTACATCATCAAATGGAGGTCCCAAAAGCTTTACTCCAACCACATCATTAAGGTCGACTCTACTTTGAGGAGGCAGCTCTTCTCCAGTCGTATTTTGAGTACCTTCCAACCTGAGGGACTAATCTTCTGGTCCTGTATCAGACAATGTTTCAAGCTTATTTATAAAGTTTTCCAGTAATATATTAGGCAGGGTTCCACTGCTATTCATAAGGTTTTCATGGGTCAATTCTTTCATAAGTGGATGCCCTTTTCATTCTTCCCAGTCTGTCCTAGTCTAGAAGCTCTACTAAAAACTGTCCACCATGGGTGACCCAGTTGGTATTTGAAATACTGGTGGCATAGCCTCTAGCCTCACAGCAACATGCCAGCCACCAGAGTATGAAAAACTGACAGACAAGTGGTGGCTATTTTCAATAGCCTCATATGCATGTGAAGGCCAGACAATGAATAAGGAAGACCAAAGAAGAGTTGATTCTTTTGAGTTGATTTTTGACAAAAAATACTGAAAGTGCCATGGACTTCCGGAAGAACAAACAAATCTGTTCTGGAAAAAGGTGCAGCTGTAATCCTCCTTGGAAGTGAGAATCTCCAGACTTCATCTCATCTACCTTGGCCATGTTGTCAGAAGGGATCATTCCCTGGAGAAAGATATCATGCTTGGTGTGATAGTTGACGATGTGTCAACTTGGCTGGACT
>NW_006921784.1:6093932-6095872 GCF_000298275.1 Orycteropus afer afer
AGAAGGCCCTCAATGAGATGGATTGATGCAGTGGCTGCAATGATAGACTTGGGTATAGCAAGTATTGTAAGGCTGGTGCAACACCAAGCAGTATTTCCTTCAGTTGTACATAGGATGACCATGAGTTGGAGCAGATATTATGGCACCTAATAACAGCAACATAATCTGCTATGCTGAGAATGACAAATGGAAGAGTAATGGCATCACATTCATTGTCAAAATAGAACATTTCAAGATCTATCCTGAAATACAATACTGTCAGTGACAGGATAATATATATACACCTACAAGGAAGACCAGTTAATACTACTATTATTCAAATTTATGCACCAACCACTAATACCAGAGATGAAGAAATGGAAGATTTTTACCAGCTTCTGCAATCTGAAACTAATCAAACATGCAAGCAAGTTGTACTGATAATTACTGGTGCTTGGAATGTGAAAGTTAGAAACAAAGAAGGATCAGTAGTTGGAAAATATGGTCTTGGTGATAGAAGCAATGCCAGAGGTTGCATGACAGAATTTTGCAAGACTTATTTATTGGAAATACCTTTTTTCAACAACATAAATAGTGGCTATACACACGGACCTCACTGGATACATTACAGAGGAATCAAATAGACTATATCTGTAGAAGGGAGATCTGGTAGCATAGTGGCTAAGGCACTTGACTGCTAACCAGAAGGCTGATGGTTCAAACCCACCAGCCATTCCTTGGAAGAAAGATGGGTCAATCTACTTCCAGAGTGATACTGCCTAGGAAACCCAAGGAGGGGTCTCTATGAGTCGGGTCCGACTTGACGGCACATGACAATAACAACAACAACAACAACATATCTGTAGAGAGATAATGAAGAAGTTCAATATCATCAGTCAGAACAAGGCTGGGGGTCAACTGCAGAACAAACCATCACTTGCTCCTATGCAAGTTTAAGTTCAAGCTGAAGAAAATTAAAACAAGTCTACAAGAGCCAAAGTATGACCTTGGGAATATGCCACTTGAATTTGGAGACCAGCTCAAGAATAGCTTTGATACATTGAACACTAATGACCAAAGGCCAGATGACATCAAGGACATCATCATACATGAAGAAAGCAAGAGGTCATTAAAGAGACAGGAAAGAAAAGACCAAAATGGGTGTCAGAAGAGACTCTGAAACTTGCTCTTGAACATAGAGTAGCTAAAGTGAAAGGAAAAAATGATGAAGTAAAAGAGCTGAACAGAAGACCTGGAGTTAGATAACCAAAAGGGAAGAACATGCTTGACATTTCTCAAGCTACAAGAACCGAACGAAAAAAGGTCAAACCTTGAGTTGTAGTAACAAAATCCTCACAACTGGGCCAATAAAGCAACATCATGATGAATCAAGAAAAGATTGAAGTTGTCAAGGATTTCATTTTACTTGGATCCACAATCAATGCCCATGGAAGCAGAAGTCAGGAAATCAAATGACCCATTGGTGCAAAAAAAAAAAAAAAAAACTCACTGCCATTGATTCAGATCTGACTCATAGCCACCCTCCCTTGGGTTTCTGAGGTGGTATCACTACAGACATAGATCGCCCAATCTTTCTTCCAAGGAGTGGCTGGTGGGTATGAACCGCCAGCCTTCTGGTTGGCAGTCAAATGCCTTAGGCACTATGCCACCGTATTAATAAGCAAAGATGTCACTTTGATAGCTAATGTGTGCCTGATCCAAGCCATAATATTTTCCATCACATTATATGTGCATGAAAGCTGGAAAACAAATAAGAAGGACCAAAGAAGAATTGATGACTTTGAATTATGGCGTTGTGATAGTGCATATATTGTTGGCTGCCAGAAGAATGAACATATCTGTCCTTGGAAGAAGTACAGCCAGACTGCTCCCTAGAAGCAAGAATAGTGAGACTGTCTTGTATTCTGCATGTTATCAGGAGGGACCAATCTCTAAGGAAG
>NW_006921784.1:6102894-6104255 GCF_000298275.1 Orycteropus afer afer
AAAGTTGGAAACAAAGAAGAATCACCAATAGTTGGAAAATTTGGCCTTGGTGACAGAAATAATGCTGGAGATCACACGACAGAATTTTGCAAGACCAACAACTTATTCATTGCAAGTACCTTTTTTTCAATAACACAAACAATGGCTATACATATGGACCTCACCATACAGAGTACACAGGAATCATATCGATTACATATGTGGCAAGAGGTAATGGAAAAGCTCAATATCTTCAGCCAAAACGAGGCCAGGAGCTGATTGTGGAACAGACCATCAACTGCTCATATGCAAGTTCAACTTAAAGTTGAAGACAATTAAAACAAGTCCACAAGAACCAAAATATGATATTGAGTATATCCCTCCTGAATTTAGAGACCATCTAAAGAATAGATTTGATGCATTGAACACCAATGACCAGAAGAATTATGGGATGGCATCAAGAGCATCATCCATGAAGAAAGCAAGAGATCATTAAAAATACAAGAAAGAAAGAAAAGACCAAAATGGATGTCAAAAGAGACTCTGAAACTTACCCTTGAATAGAGAGTAGCTAAAGCAAATGGAAGAAATGACAAGATAAAAGAGCTGAACAGAAGATTTCAAAGCTCAAGCAGACAAGTTAAGAATTAAGGGACAGAAAAAATATACCAAGTCAATGGAAACTAAAAAATAGCAGGAGTAGCAATATTGATTTCTGATAAAATAGACATTAAGGTGAAAAACATCATAAGAGATAAAGAGGGACATTATATGATGCTGAAAGGGTCAATTGACAAAGAAGATGTTACAATAGTAAATATTTATGTACCCAATGAAAGTGCCCCAAAACACATGAAGCAAATATTAACTGAATTCAAAGGGATAATAGGCAACTCTACAATAGTAGTAGGAGACTTTAACACACCACTTTCAAAGATGGACAGGTCTACTGAAAAATCTCAGCAAGGGTACAGAACTCAACAACACAATCAACCAACTCGACCTCATAGACATATACAGAGCATTTCACCCAACAAAAGCACAATTCACATTCTTTTCCAGTGCACATGAATCTTTCTCCAGAATAGACCATATGTTAGGACATAAAACAAGCCTCAATAAATTCAAAATCATTGAAATACTGCAAAGCATCTTCTTGGACCACAATGCTATAAAATTAGAAACTAATAATAGGAAGAGCAAGGAAAAAGCATCAAACATATGCAAGCTGAACAACTCACTGCTCAAAAACTACTGGGTAACAGAACAGATAAAAACTGAAATAAAAAATTTCCTAGAAACAAATGAGAATGAAGATACATCATACCAAAACCTATGGGACACAGCAAAAGCAGTACTCAGAGGACAGTTTATATCAATAA
>NW_006921784.1:6110547-6120583 GCF_000298275.1 Orycteropus afer afer
GAAGAACCGGATAGTGCCTGGCTACCAATGCCAACCACTCAGGAAAGGATCAAATCTGGAGATCCTGGATAGAGTGGGAGGGAAAATGTGGAACAAAATCCAAAAACTCAATAATGACCAGAATTACTGGTTGGATGAAATCTGGTGAGACTCCCAATACTATGGCCCTGGAATACATTCTGCACCTGGAATAAAATGCACCCCTGGGGGGGGGCTCTCAGCCCAATAGTTAACAAGATGTACATACAGACCACTCAACCCAGGATGCTGCACCCACATACTCAATGTGATACATCCCTTAGAGCAATAGACCATGGGACACCAGAGGACCAACATTCAAGCTGAGGAAATGCAAGATGAACAGGAGTGCATAAATATCAGGGGCACAGGAGGAGGGTTACAGGGTAGGGAGGGAGGAGACTGGGTTAGGGTTAGACATGGTGAATGGGGAATGAAACTAAATGTGTTATGTTGAATGTAAAACAAGTTCTTAAAATTTAAAAAAAAAAAAAAATGGAAGAAATACACAGAGTCACTGCACCAAAAAGAACTGGTCAAAGTTCATCCATTTCAGGAGATGACATATGCTCAGGAACCAATGGTACTGAAGGAAGAAGTCGAAGCTGAATTGAGGGAACTGGCGAAGAACAAGGCTCCAGGAATTGACAGGATACCCATTAATATGTTTCAGCATACGGATGCCCTGCTGGAGGCACTTACTGGGTTATGCCAAGAGATTTGGAAAACAGCTACCTGGCCAACTGACTGGAAGAGATCTATATTTGTATCCATTCCAAAGGAAGGTGATCCCACAGAATGTGGAAATTATCAAACAATATCATTAATATCACATGCAAGTAAAATCTTATTGAAGATAATTCAAAAACGGTTGCAGCAGTATATTGACAGAGAACTTCCAGAGGTGCAAGCTGGATTCAGAAGAGAATGTGGAATGAGAGATATCATTGCTGATGTCAGATGGATCTTGGCTCAAAGCAAAAAATACTAGAAAGATGTCTACTTGTGTTTTTTTGGCTATGCAAAATCATTTGATTGTGTGGATCATAACAAATTGTGGATAACATTGAGAAGAATGAGAATTCCAGAACACTTGATTGTACTCATCAGGAACCATGAGTACAGAGACCAGGAGGTTGTCATTCAAACAGAACAAGGGGATACTGCATGGCTTAAAATCAGAAGGGGAGTGCATCAGGGTTGTATCCTTTCCCCATGCTTATTCAATCTATATGCTGAGCAACTAATCGGAGAAACTGGACTATATGAAGAAGAACGTGGCATCAAGATTGGAGGAAGAATCATTAACAACCTGTGATACGCTGATGACACAACCTTGTTTGCTGAAAGTGAGGATGACTTGAAGTACTTACTGATGAAGATTCAAGAATACAGTCCGCAGTATGGATTACTCAATATAAAGAAAACAAAAATCCTCACAACTGGACCTAAAAGCAGTATCACGATAAACGGAGAAAAGATTGACGTTGTCAAAGACTTCATATTGCTTGGTTCTACAGTCGACAGCAATGGAAGCAGCATTCAGGACATCAGACGACATATAGCACTGGGCAAGTCGGCCACAAGGGACCTCTTCCAAATGCTGAGGAGCAAAGATGTCTCCTTGAGGATTAAGGTGCACCTGACCCAAGCCATGATATTTTCAATCACCTCATATGCATGTGAAAGCTAGACAATGAATAAGGAAGACTGAAAAAGAGTTGATGCTTTTGAGTTGTGGTGTTGGCAAAGAATGCTGAGAGTACAATGGACTGCTAAAAGGACTAACAAATCTGTCCTGGAGAAAGTGCAGCCCAAATGCTCGTTGGAGGCGAGAATGGCAAGACTTCGTCTCACCTACTTTGGTCGTATTGTCAGAAGGGACCATTCCCTGGAGAAGGATGTCATGCTTGGTAAGGTGGAGGGTCAACGAAAGAGGGGAAGGCCCTCAACCAGATGGATTGACACGGTGGCTGCAGTGATGGGCTCAAGCAAAGCAGGGATCATAGAGCTGGCATGGAACTGGGTGGTGTTTCATTCTGCTGTGCATGGGGTCTCTGTGAATCGGAGACAACTCGATGGCACCTACCGACAACAACAAAGCCAGAAGGACAAACAAATCTATCTTGGAAGAAGCGCAGCTGGAATGTTACTTTAGAAGCAAGAATGGCCAGACTTTGTCTCACCTACTTTGGTCAGAAGGGACCGGTCCCTAGAAAAGGATAGCATGCTTGGTAAATAGAGGGTCAGCGAAAAAGGAGCAGACCATCAATGAGATGGATTGACATGTGGCTACAAAGATGGACTCCAGCATAGCAACAATTGTGAGGACCGGCCAGTGTTTTGTTCTGTTGTATACAGAGTCACTGAATCAGAACCAACTCAGTAAAACATACAGAAAACAAAAAGGCACTAAAGCTTGGGCAAGAACCCTACTGACACAAAAGTTAAGGACTCAGCCCCTGATGGAAGAAGTGGACGTTTCCAAACCACCTGATGGCTCCACAGGAGAAACACCTGGCAACCCGTTTCTGGAAAGATTGCAGCCATGAAACCCTGTGGACAGTTCCACTCTGTCACATGGGGTCCTTGTGAGCTGAAAATCGCCTTGACATCACCTAATAGCAACAACAAAGCTTAGACTACTCCACACATGACCAGTTAAATCAGAACATTTGTACAGTCTCGTTATGGATTGAATTGTGTCCTCAAAAAATATGTGTTATTTTTTATAATATAATATAATATTTTTATAATATAACCCTTATATTTGTGGATGTAATCCCATTTAGGAATAAAGTGTTCTTTATTATGTTAATGAGGTCATATTAGCGTAGGGTTCGTCTTCAGCCAATCACTTTTAAGATATACACCAAGCTGATTAGGCAGACAGAAGTGAGCAGAGATGGGGGCCTATAGATGTCACACCACATGGTGAGCTCGAAGGAACCAGGAAATGGGAGCTGAAGAGACAAAGACCTTCCTTCAGAGCTCACAGAGAGAAAAAGCCTTCTTTCAGAATTAGCACCCTGATTTTGGACTTCTAGCCTCTTAAACCGTGAGAAAATACATTTCTGCTTGTTAAAGTCACCCACTGTGGTATTTCTGACGTAGCAGCACTGGATAACCGAGATGTGTCTGAAGGGAAATGACTACCTCATTCAATCTCAGGTCTCCCACCTAACCCACTGTGTCTATAGTGGAGGGCCAGCAAGCAGGGCTGGACTGCTCTTGTTAGAGAAGCCACCCCAGGCAAGCCCAGGGAAACTGAGGGAGGGAGTTGGAAGAGGAGGAGAGACAAGCAGACTAGCAGTGCTTTTTTGTTAATTTATTTTATTTTTTTTAATGTATGCCTTGAAAATGACTGTCCTACCCTTTTCCTGAGGAGCCCCCTCCTCCTTCGAATCATCTCTGGTCCAGGCACATGGCCCAGGATGCTGGGAAAGGGTAAACACCAGCAGAAAATAGGGGGAAAAAAAAAAAAAAACAACTGCTTTTTCCGCTGAAGCTCAATAATTCAGAGTGCTGTGCACAGAGGATGCAGGTCGGCCAGGCTGGTTCTAAAAAGTGCTGTGGACAGGGCACAAGGGGCAATTTAGGGGTTACAGTGGAGAGAGTGTGGGCAAGGGGTTAGTTGAGGGGTCTGGGGGCAGAATCAGGGCTGGCGTGGAAGGGGTATAGGTGAAGAGAGAGTCAAGGAGACAGTGGTGGGTCGGGAAGGAGGGCCAACTAGGTGCACCTAGCACAGGTG
This sequence comes from Orycteropus afer afer, assembly GCF_000298275.1. Taxonomy (NCBI): domain Eukaryota; kingdom Metazoa; phylum Chordata; class Mammalia; order Tubulidentata; family Orycteropodidae; genus Orycteropus; species Orycteropus afer. The sequence goes on from NW_006921784.1 coordinate 6,114,317, forward strand.
TTTCCACAAGGTGATGAGATGATGGGAGACACAGCACAGGCTCTGGAGTCACCACTTCTGGCTTCAGATGACGTTGACATTCTTGTTGCTCAGCTTGGAGAAGTTGGGCCAGCCCTAAGCTGCCCACTCACAGAGCAGAGAGATGGAAAAGGCAACAGGCTGAGATCTAGACAAAAGCAAGCGTGATCCACAATGCTTGGCTGCCGTCTTCCAGAGGAAGAGGTACCACCTTCTAATAAGCACAGTATCAAGGCCCTGCCTGTGGAAGTTTCGACCCATCTCAGCGATATCCCAGCCCATCACGGAGGAGGGTGGACTGGGAGAGAGCTTCTCAAGGGTCTTCCAGCAGCACTGTTTGGGTTTAGTGATGACCCCCTGCCACATTGTAAGAGCCCCCCACCTCTAGATCTGGCTTCCAAGATCCTTGATCCACAGCATACTTCAAGACCCCATGCTAAAAAGCCTGGACCAGCTCCACAATGACCTGCTTGTACTTGGCCAGTAGCTGACAGCCCAGCCTCTTTTGCTGAAAAGTGTTCATGCCCGAGGTATCAGGGACAGGGACTACATCCACATGGCCCACTTGGTACGTTTTGCACAGGTGGCAGAGCACATGGTTAAGAAGCCCCTGCAGGTTGCCCACTGTGGAGTTCAGATTACTGTGCAGGTCCTGGTCATAAGGATTGAGGGACTTCTGATACTGCCAGATGTTGCTGAGGGAGGTGCTAAGGTACGCGATGATGCGGTACAGTTCCACCAGCTTGTCCTTCGGCTGGCCGTCAGCATGAAAGGGTGGGAAGGTTTTCACACAGGGGTTACACAGCTTTTCATTCGTGATGGAGAACGGCTCCCCCTGGGCTGTATTCTGAGAAACAGAGAACAGAGGTGAGGTAAGCAAGGAGGCAGAGATTGGGGTTCCAGCCCTGCCACCAACTTTCAGAGTAAGCTCTCGGGCCACAGTTTCCCCACCTATGACACAGGGACCCAACTCCTTGCCCTGTAGACATTTCAGGATCATCATGAGAGCCAGATGGAAATCTGGGTGTGAAGGCACCTGGTAATGAATCAAGGCCTCTACCATGCAAAGATTGTTATTATTACTTATCAGTAATATTAGCAGCACCTGGGTGGTACAAAGGTGCTCTGGTGGCGTAGTGCCTAAGGCACTTGACTGCTAACCAGAAGGCTAGTAGTTCACACCCACCAGCCACTCCTAGGAAGGAAGGTTAGGCAATCTACTTCCATAGTGATACCACCTCAGAAACCCAAGGAGTGGTCGCTATGAGTCAGATCTGACTCGATGGCAGTGAGTTTGGTTTTTTGGTTTTGGGTGGTACAAATGATTAGTGCACTTAGCTGCTAATTGAAAGGTTGATGGTTTAAGACCACACAGAGGCACCTTGAAAGAAAGGTTTGGTGATCCACTCGCAAAACATGTCCACTGCAAACCCTACAGAGTACAGTTCTCTACTCAGACACACATGGAGTTGCCATAAATTAGAATCGATTGGTGGCAATTGATTTTGTTTTATTTTTAATTATCGTGATCATGTGGGAAAAGAAAGAATACTGGGGTGCCTCATCTTCAGAGGTGTACCACACACTTACCCTGTTACCCCCGGACATCTCTCTGTATGCAGACACCCACCACTCACCATCTCAGTCGATGTCACCTCTCTGAACATCTCCCCGCCTTTTCCCTTCTTTGTGTTACCTCCACCTACCTCTCAGTCTGTATGGTGGAGGAATCCCAAAGCCAGAAGTGCCAGCCCCCATATACGCTCACCCCAACTCTGTCCCAACCTAACCCTGAGAAAGTTGATTCAAGTCTGGGCTGGGGTGAGGTGGGAGGAAATCTGCCCACGGTTTAACAAGCCTGCCTTCTTTCCTTCCAACTCCAAAAAGATCCCCTCTGTGCCCAGCCACTCCCCTCCCCACCCCCAACCCAGGTCAGTGCATCCTCTACTGATATCAGCAAGAATTCTATTCACTCTTAATACCCCAAGCCCACCCCCTCCTTGGGTCCCCAGGCAGCTGATATCTTACATAGACATTTAGGAGGGCATCAGCACTACTGTTGAGCAGCTGCAGTTCGTTCTTGATAAGGTTCTGGAGTTCATCAGGACACTCGTGGTCTGTGGAGCAGCTGGCCTCCTCAGGAGTGGTTTGAAGGAGGCCTACTGCCCCATGTTCCCCGTGCAGAACAAGCAGCAGCAAGACTCCTAGGAGCCAGCAGCAAAGCTTCATGATTTGGCCAATGGAGATGGTGGCTAGAGCTTCAAGTCACACTGGATACACTGGGTCTTCTCTGGGATTCCTGGCTCTCTCTACACCTCCAACTCTACCTCCCCTGCTTCTCTCCACCTCCTTTTATCTCCCTACTCTCTCCTGGGTTAAGAAAATGGGCAAGGAGGCAGGATTTGAGTTATTGCCTCTAATTGGAAGCTTGGTTTATGATAATACACAATCATCCAATCCCTTCCTTCCAGAAGGTAAAATTTCCTATCTCCCTGGCTTGAAGGCACCCCCCACCCCAGCCCAGTGGAGAAATGTAAGCCTCAAGGGAATAGAAGGTATGTAGTTCACTATTTTCTGGAATGGTCCAGATTCCTATGCAATGTTTTATGTTCAGCTGTCCATGGCAACCTAAATCTCCCAATCTGAGTTTCCATTGGGACCACAGATGGGGGGAGGAGGTCCTTCAATAGCCCTCTTCTCCCTCCCAAACCTACCACCTGTTTCTAGCTCCCTCCAGCCAGCTGTCCCCTTGTAAATATGATGTGGTGTGATCATATTTGAATATCTGAACATCTCTAACCTCTAACTTCACAAGGGGAAAGGAGAATCATTATCAGTATCAACAGCCCAAGGCTGATTCCTATAGGATAGAAATCAGACATACACTGTTTTGGGCCAGTCTAGGGAGCAAAACAAAGAACATAGGAAGACATTTTTAATGTTGCCATGTTAACTGCTCAGTTAAAACTACTAACCCGTGGGAATAATCACCCTGCACAATCTACAAAGGGAACAAAGGGAGAAGTGATGTCAAGTCATTGAAAGAAGACAGGGCATTTGAAGAGGATAGCAAGAGAACCAGGAAGAGCTCTTTGTCATTGAGTTTACTCTGACTCATAACAACCATGTAGAACAGAGTAGAATTTCCCCATAGAGTTTCCAAAACAACAACAACAACAACAAAAAAACTCACTGCCATTGAGTGGATTCAACTCATAGAGACCCCTCCTTGGGTTTCCGAGGTGGTATCTGTACAAAAGTAGATTGCCCAATCTTCCTTCCGAGGAGTGGCTGGTGGGTTTGAACTGCCAGCTTTCTGGTTAGCAGTCAAATGCCTTGGGCACTATGCTACCAAAGCTCCCATAGAGTTTCCAAAGCTGTAATATTTAAGGAAGCAGACTGCCACATCTTTCTCTTGTGGAGTAGCTGGTGGGTTCAAACCACCAACCTTCTGATTAGCAGCCAAGCACTTAAGCACTGTGCTACCAGCAAGAGAAGGGAACTGTATGTGGTCATTGAAAGAAGCTAGGTCACGTGAAGAAGGGATGTAGAACATAATTCAAAGAGATGCAGGAATGAGAGCATAAAGAAAGTCCAGAGAGCTAGGGAGTACTTGGGAAATGGCCCAACACGGACAGATTTAGGGACTGTCAGAGGTGGGAACTGGGATAATGGTGTGGCTTGTTCTTCAATTGCCTCCGGAATCTCTCGCTCTGCATCAACAAAAGTTGTTAGTGTTTGGGTTCAGCCTCATCCCTTTTCCTCTGTGGTCCCCATACACAGATGGATCCTCTTACTGAAAAACATGCTTTCTTCCCTTTTCCCGATTTTCCAGGAAACCCCTTGAGGAGAGGCCTGCTGTGCAACATGAGGCTGCTCTGCACTATTCTCTGGAGGGCCCCTGCAGAGCTCCCGGAAAAAGGCACCATCTGCCTTTTGAAGGAAATGGGATATGACAGAGAGTGGCAGTCTCTCACACGCTGGTAAAGCACCTCCACCTGGAAGAATCATTTTGGGCTCTAGAAATAATGGTAGTGGTTTGATTTGAGGTACAGAATCAGTGAAAAAAAAGAAATTATCCAAAGAATAAGCCGTGGCCATGTGTAAAGCAGTACTCTTTGTCAAGAGCTCAATTAGAAGGAATAAAACTAGTTATCAAAGAACCAGATAATCATGGAACTATCAGTGTCTACCCATCCAGAGCAAAGAAGAGTGAAGAAAATCAAAGAGTCAAGGAAACAAGTCGTCCAAAGGCCTAATGGACTGTACAAGCCCCAGCCTCCACGACCGTGAAACCAGAACTTGATGGTGCCTGGTTACCACTGCCGACGGCTCTGGAAGGAAGCACAATAGGAGGTCTTGGACAAGTGGGAAAAACTGTAGAACAAACCTCAAAGTCATAAAAAAAAAAAAAAAAAAAAAGATCAGGCTTAGTGGTCTGATAGAGACTGGACTAACCCCTGAAACTATGGCCCTCACATATCCTTCAAACCTAAACTCACTCCCACAGCTCAACTTTCAGCCAAAGAATAGGTGACAAAGGTGAACAAACACAACAGGAATGTATGAATTCCTTAGAACAACCAACCACGAGATGAAAAGGATGACATTTGCCCAGGGATAAAGCTCAGAAGGCTTGAAGGGATAGGAGAGAAGGACAAAGGGAACTGGTAAACAAAAGGAGAAATGAGAAGAGAGCTGTTCCACGGTGAGGATTGCAATCAACGTCACAAAACAAAATGTGCACGAGTTGTTGGATGGAAAACCAATTTGTTCTGTAAACTTTCATCCAAACCACCATAAAATGTTTTTTTTTTTTAAAGAATTAGACAATCAAGGAATCATTTTTAAATAAAATATAAGATAAAGATCAACTTACCCTGTAATACACTCACACTTCCAAATGAAAGAAGGTAAATTTCATAAAGATGGTTAACCACTGTATAGATTTCCACGAGATCTCAAAGAAGCAAACACATGTGTTGTTTTGTTTACCCTTGGAGTCCCTAACCCTGCAGCTATTGTGACTTCTAACTTCATCCTCTCCAGTTGTTCTGCTTGATTTCTTTTGCTTATGCGTCTTTCTGTCCTAGGGAGTGAGCCTAAATTCTTGTTTGTGTTTGTTCACTGAGGAATTTAGTATGTGGTAAAGGATTCCTCAAGGGTTTTGAGACTCTGACTCTTTTCTCTAGTTGTTTATAAGAAACCTAGTGAAATTTGTCCCACTGGAAGAATCTATTATCATTAAAAATGTAAACAATTTACTGGTGTCCTGCTTTTCCTCCATGGAATGTTGCCCCTCTGGTGCCCCGTGGTCCATCCATTGCTCCAAGGGATGCATCTCCATAGAGTATGTGGGTGTGTCACCCTGGGTTGAGTGGTCTACTCATAGGTCTTATTTACTACAGGGCTGAGAGCCAGCCCTTGGGAGTGAGTTTTATCCCAGGCTCCAAGTAAATCCCAGGGCCATAGTCTTGGGGGTCCCACCAGACTCCATCCGACCAGTAATTCTGGTCATTATTGTGTTTTTGGATTTTTTTCCATGTTTTTCCTCCCAGGAGTGCATAATTTAGAAGGGCACAGGGAGGAGGCCGTTACTGGGAAGGGAGAGAAGGAAAGTGGGTTAGGGTTGGGATGGTAATTGGGAAGTGAAACCAAATGTACACCAAATGTTGAATGTAAAACAAATTCTGCTCTGTAAATTCACACCTAAAGCACAATCAAATAAATAAATAAATAAACAGCAATGTAAAGTTATGCCCCAGTGAAACATAATGCTTCACTAGACAAACTGCAATAATGCCAAACTGTGGTGAAATACTTAGAGCATCTGTTGTTTCCTGAACATTGCAAAGTGTTCCATCTCAGAGTCAGGCCATTTTACAGATGAAAGGACCTATTCCTGTTCATAATTCAGATTGGAGAATATTTCCTGATGAATTATGCACTCAGAATAAAAGTAGCTCACTTAAGGGTTCTTTATGCTGTGATAACATCATAAAATTTTGGAAGCTTATGTTTTGTCTGGAATTAGGTCTGCATAAGCCCTGGTTTTAGAAGCGGACGTGGAATGAGGGATACCATTGCTGATGTCAGATGGATTTTGGCTGAAAGCAAAGAATACCAGGAAGATGTTTATTTGTGTGTTATTGACTATGTAAAAGCATTCAACTATGTGGATCATAACAAATTATGGATAACATTGAGAAGAATGGGAATTCCAGAACACTTAATTGTGCTCATGAGGAA
>NW_006921784.1:6120818-6122575 GCF_000298275.1 Orycteropus afer afer
AAGCACTTACTGATGAAGGTCAAAGACTACAGCCTTCAGTATGGATTACACCTCAACACAAAGAAAACAAAAATCCCCACAACTGGACCAATAAGCAACATCACGATAAATGGAAAAAAGATTGACGTTGTCAAAATTTCCTTTCACTTGGATCCACAATCAATGTCCATGGAAGCAGCAACCAAGTAATCAAACCACACATTGCATTGGGCAAACCTGCTGCAAAGGACCTCTTGGAAGTGTTAAAAAACAAAGATGTCACCTTGAGGACTAAGGTGCGCTTGATTCAAGTCATGGTATTTTCAATTGCCTCGTACGCATGCAAAATCTGTACAATAAATAAGGAAAATCCCAGAAAAATTGATGCATTTGAACTGTGGTGTTGGCAAAGAATAGTGAATGAACTGTTATAAGAACAAACAAATCTATCTGGAAGGAAGTACAGCCAGAATGCTCTTTAGAAGCAAGAATGGCCAGACTTCCTCTCTTATACATTCGTCATGTTGTCAGGAGAGATCAGTTCCTGGAGAAAGATATCATCCTTGGTAAAGAGAAGGGTCAGCAAAAAAGAAGGAAAAGCCTCAAGGAGGTGGACCATCTGGTTCCCCTGGCTTCAGGCTGGGGGAGGTCCTGGTTCCTGTGGTCCATTAGTCCTTTGGACTGATTTTTTCCTTGAGTCTTTGATTTTCTTTACTCTTCTTTGCTGCGGATGGTAAGAAACCAATAGTTGTATCTTAGATGGGTGGTTGAAAGCTTTTAAGACCCCAGCCACTATTTACCAAAGTAGGATGTAGAACATTGTATTTATGCCAAATGACCTAGATGTCCCCTGAGATTATGGTTCTAAGCTCTCAAACCCAATAACTCCCTCCCTCAAGGTATTTAATTATGGCTAAGAAATTTTCATAACTTTGACCCCAGTATGCTCTCCCATATACATGGATATATTTGCAACACTTAAAAATATGTATATAGAAATATCCTCTGCTAAAACTATATACATGGTATATACATATATGTACTCCCATAATGCCATGCTACATTTGTTCTTCTTGCATGTCTACCTATGTATCCACTCATAAATTACTGTTTGTTATTAACGTTTTTGCAGGATTGTATATGTAATATACTTGCCATTGTTGCCTTTTATGCTTGTGTGTGTCCCTGTGTCTTCCTTTGCCTTGGTCATGTTCTGCTTACCTCCACTTATTGCAGTTGACCTTCCCCTCCAGCCAAGTTAATTCTACTCTCTGGTTAGTGTTTCTGCTCCCTCCTCTGCCCATCAATTAATTGAATTAGAGTGGTGATAAAGGACATCCTTGTATGGTTCCCTTTTAAAAGGATAATGTTGGCTGTTAGTTTTGTATAAATATCTTTTATTATGTTGAGGAATTTCCCTTATTCCTCTTTTGCTTAGAGTTTTTATCAGGAATGGGTATTAGACTTTATCAAATGCCTTTTCGGCATCAATTGAGATGATTATGTGATTCTTTTCTTTTGTTTTATTTATGTGGTTGATTACATTGGTTGGTTTTCTGATGTTGAACCATCCTTGCTTAACTGGTATGAATCCCACTGTGTCAGCTTGGCTGAGCTTGGTTGAGTGACTGGACAGCTGGATGTAGTTTTCCCCATGATGAGACTGGTAATCAACTCCATGGTGGAATCTACTGTGAGCAGCTGAGTAGCTACCTTAGGGATGTGGTCTGCTTCCTATATATAAGGAGAAGCTTTGGGAATGGTCTCTAGCTTATGGC
>NW_006921784.1:6123255-6125119 GCF_000298275.1 Orycteropus afer afer
TTTTTCTAACTCAATTTGTGTTAGTTTAAGTAAGTAGTGTGTTTCTAGAAATTTGTCCATTTCTTCTAGGTTTTCAGATTTATTGGGGTACAATTTTTCATGGTATTCTGTTTGATCCTTTTTATTTCAGTTGATTCTGTTGCACCCATCTCATTTCTTATTTTAGTCATTTGCTTCTTCTCCTGCTTTTCTTTTGTTAGTTTGGCCAGTGGTTTGTTGATTCTATTGATCCTTTCAAAGAACAACTTCTAGTCTTTTTTATTCTTTCTATTGTTTTTCTGTTCTGTATTTCATTTATTTCTGCCACATCTTTATTATTTCCATTCTTCTGTTGACTGTGGGCTTCTTTTGCTGCTCTATTTCTAGTTGTTCAAGATGTAGTGTTAATGTTTTGATTTCTGTCCTTTTTTTGGTGTGTGCAATTATTGCTATATATTGACTTCTGAGAACTGCTTTTGCTGTGTCCCAAAGTTTTGGGTATGTTGTGTTTTCATTCCTATTTGAGGCTAGGATTTTTTTTTTTTTTTTCATCTTTAATTTCTTCTACTAACAAGTGGTTTTTAAGTAAATACAGTTCCATGTTTTGTTTTGTTTTCTTCCTTGTTCTACTTGTTGATGTTTACTTTTATAGGTTGTAATCAGAGAAAATCTTTTTAATTATTTTGATGTTTTAGATTTTATTGAGGCTTGCTTTGTGGCCTAAAATGTATTCTAGAGAATGACCCATGTGTATTGAATGTTGTGTGTGTGTGTGATGTTTTTTGTCGTCGAGTCGGTGTATATCTCGTTGCCAATGGGTAGAGGGTTCTCTATATGTCTTATGTGGTAGTTAAGTTTGTGTGTCAACTTGGCTGGGCCTGGTTGAGTGGCTGGGCAGCTGGATGTAGTATTTCCCATGATGGAAAAGTAAAATCTTGCTGAAGATAATTAAAAAACAGTTGCAGTAGTATACTGACTGGGGGGCGGGGGGACTTCCAGAAATGCAAGCTGGATTCAGAAGAGGACGTGGCATGAGGGATATCATTGCAGATGTGAGATGGACGTTGTCTGAAAGCTATGAATACCAGAAAGATATTTACTTGTGTGTTATTGACTATGCAAAAGCATTCGACTGTGTAGATCATAATAAATTATGAATAACTTTGAAAAGAATGGGAATTCAAAAATGCCACACCATTTCTCTTCAATTTGTCATTCCCAGCATAGTAGATTATATGGTTGTCCAATTCAAAATGGCCAAAGCCAGTCCATTTCAGCTCACTAATACCTAGGATATTGATCTTTGTGCATTCCATTTCATTTTTGACAACTCCGTTTTCTTAGATTCATACTTTGTATATCCTATGTTGCAATTATTAACGGATATTCACAGCTGTTTCTTCCTATTTTGAGTCATGCCACATCTGCAAATGGGGGTCTCAAAAGTTTTATTCCATCCACATCATTAAGGTTGACTCTACTTTGAGGAGGCAGCTCTTCCCCGGTTGTATTTTGAGTGCCTTCCAACCTGAGGGGCTCAGTTTCTGGCACCATATCAGACCATGTATCAGGGCTCTTCATAAAGTTTTCCAGTAATATATCAGGCAGAGTTTCACTGCTTTTCATAAGGTTTTCTGGCCAATACTTTGAGAAATGGATGACTCCTTCCTTCTTCCAAGTCTGTCTTAATCTGGAAGTTTCACTGAAAACCTGTCCACAATGGGTGACCCTGCTGGTATTTGAAATACCAATGGTATTAGCCTCCAGCCTCACAACAACACCTGCAAGCCATCACAGTACACCAGCCTAACAGAGAAGTGGCAGAGATTTTAGATAACTTGTAATTGTAAATTCTTTGTCTTTCTAAAAATATGTAAATGTAACT
>NW_006921784.1:6128134-6129466 GCF_000298275.1 Orycteropus afer afer
CTGCAAAGATGAGGTCAAGCACAACAAAGATTACGAGGACAGCACAGGACCAGGCAGTGTTTCATTCTGTTGTATCCTGGGGGTCACTATGAGTCGGAGCTGACTTGGTAGCACCTAACAACAACATCGCCTACATCACGGTTAAGATTTCTTTCTGTCTTTGCAACCTCTTTAGTGGATCGCCTGTGATACATCACATTCTGGTAATAATGCTTATTCAATAATATTTTTTTTTCCTCTTCCATTTTTTGTGGAGAGGATTTTGGGTTGGGAGTTGCATTTTCTAGGGGAAAATTACCACAAAGTTATAGTAGTGAAGAAAATAAATTTTTATTCAGCATATTCAGCAAGGGAGAACAAAGGTAGGAAACAGAAAGAAAGGTCGTCAGAATAATGTCTACTGAGTTCAAGGAATATCACAAAATCAGCAGTACATATGAAAATTGCAAATCATCTTTCCATCGATAGGCTAAAATTATTGAGTCATGGTGATTGTTTCTTTCAACTAATCAATGGTACAAGTAACAGTAATAAAGAGGGTCTCCTGGTCCCATAACCCAAAACAGGAACAAGGTAAGGGTGGAAACTATCCTTTATCAAAATGTCTTCTTTGTTCTAAAAAGATAGGGCTAAGCAAGTTCCCTAGCTCTTTGTGTGAGCCCCTTTTCTGTACCCCAGTTAATCTACTCTTCCTGAGATCAACCTGCCCCTCCCTGGGTGTTCCCAGAATTATCATGGCTACTGCCTCTCCCTAGGCTTTCCCGGAATTATCATGGCCACATGGGTGAGTCAAGGTCACAAACGTTGGGGAAGTAACACAGAGATCTCAAAATGGCATCTGAATTGAGCTCAAGGCTCAAGAAGGTGTTAGGGTCCCAATTGGAGGCCACAGCCTTACACAAACCAAATGCCTTTAGATTTTAGGCTCTAACACAAGTTTAAGTTCTAAAACACCTGGTTGGTGGAAGCCTGTGTGCAGTCTACAACAGGGACTTTAATTCCATTTTGAGTCTTAACAGGAGTTCAGGCACCATTTGAGTTCTTTTTGTTGCATGCCCAGTACTTCCTGACCATTAAACCAGCAACGTGACTGTGCTTAGACAAGTCTAGGGCAAGCCCATGAAGGGGTAGTTTGCCCTCAGGAAGAGACTGGTTGAAAGTAGATTAACTGTTATGCAAAGAGGTACTCACATGAAGAACTGGGGAACTTGCCTGGGCAGTTACCCTGAGAGTAGCCAATCAGATGCATGTGATCAACTTTAAGTTAAAGGTTGGGGTCCTCGTACTGCCTTGTCACAACCTTGTGACTATGGCTCAGGGTTGCATGATCAT
>NW_006921784.1:6130296-6227557 GCF_000298275.1 Orycteropus afer afer
CTTCAATTAACCACATGACTATTAAAATCAAAGAAAAGCCCAGCTGGATTCATACTTCCCATGTGAAACCAGCACCAAAGGAGGACAAGACTGTGGTCGCCACAGAGGATGTCCAGTTTTCAAGAGTAATTGGTACCAGTTGCTTCAGTACCAATGGTACTGAAGCAACTGAAAGGAGAAAGTCTAGGAAACCTACTAGTATTCTCGTAGACAGCCTTACTAACCTACTCACAGTAGTTACTTCACTCAAGTTAAGAATAATGTCTATAACATCTAACTATTGGAATAGTTTTAAAATTATAAGATTTTTTTTAACCTATCTAGCAATTTTTCCTTCCCTTCCCTCCCCTCCCCTCTCTGATAACCAACAAAGAAAGTATCCTTCCATATATAAACCTTTCCTTGACTTTTTACAATAGTGGACTAATATTTGTCCTTCTGTGATTGACTTTTTACAATAATGGACTAATATTTGTCTTGTGATTGACTTATTTCACTCAGCACAACGTCCTCCAAGTTTATCCACTTTATGTAGTGTTTTGTGAATTCTACATTAGTCTTCATTGTTGCATAATATTCTATTGCGTATATGTACCACAGTTTGGTTACAAGTAAAATAAATAAATAAATGAAAGATTGTTCATATCTCAGGGAACAATTGGGTGTGGAAACTGTGACTGTATCAAAAGGAATAGATAGATGATGTTGAAAAGTGAAACATCTTTTTCACAGACAAGGAGAAATCTGGTCTTTACAACAGCGACTGCAGAAGACAGGTCTAATGTTCAAATAACTTTGGGATGATGCAAATTGTCTCGACTCCCAAAATCAATCAACAGAGATGGATGGCTGTTGTTTCTGGAGATTCAATTGGCTGTTAAAATAATATAACTATAAATTTAGAATGATTTTTTTAAAAAAGACCCATGGTTTGTTCTCAAGACAATCAGAACCACGTGTGTTAACAGCAGAAACTCAGTCTGTTCTCTTGAGCCCACACCAAAAAACCAAACTCACTTCCATTGACTCATAGCAACCCCCTTTGGGTTTCCAAGTCACTAAATCTCTTTTTTTCTTTTTTAATTATTATTATTGTGATTTGGGTGAAAATTTACAGAGCAAATTCACTTTCCATACAGCAGTTCACATACACTTTGTCTCATGACATTGACCACAATTCAGCGCAATACAACAGCTCCCTCCCACTTCCTCCCAACAGTCACTTCTTCCCTGTGTCCATCCCTCCATGCACTCCTGCCCCCTGAGCTGTCTCCCTGTGCATAAGCAGCCCTTCTTTCTCCCATGATTGTTCTCTCCAAGGAGTGTATCTACCTAATGTAAATGTTCAGCTCACGTGCCTGTCTTTTGCTTGGCTGGAAGACACAGGTGTGGGTTCAATTCCAGACCTGAAGGGCAACTAGGGGACATAGGCTCAGGAGTTCCACCAGGCTCTATCAGACCAGCAAACCTGGTCCCCCCTTTTTTTTCCCAAATGATTTTGAGTTTTGTTCCACATTGTTCTCCCTCTCTATCCAGGATCTCCTACATAGATCCCCTCTGAGTGGTTGACAGTGGCAGCCAGGCACCATCTAGTTCTTCTGGTCTCAGTCATATAAGCTGCGGATCACATGGTGTACCAGTCTCTAGGACTAATTCTTTCCATGAATCTTTGGTTTTCTTCATTCTTCTTTTCTCTGGATGAGAAGAGACCCATCATTGCATCTAGATGGCCGCTTGCAAGATTTTAAGATCCCAGTTGCTACTTGTCAAAGTAGGAAGTGGAACAATGTTTTGTGTAGCATGTTATGCCAATTGAGCTTGATGTCCCCAGTGACTATGGTCCTGAGCCCACAGGTTCAACTGCTCGGTCCCTCTGGGTAGCTGGCTGTGACCAAGCAGTGACTACAACCTTGTCCCTTGTCAGCTCTACAATACACCTGGGAATTCAGATCATACACATAACCTTATAGCACCATTGTCTCCAAGGCAGTAAAACTTTACAGAAGTAGATTGCATCATCTTCCTTCCATGGAGCAGCTGGTAGGTTTGAACCCATGACCTTCTGGTTAGCAGTCAAATGCTTTACCCACTGCACCACCAGAGCTCCTTAAGACCGATACTAGATAATGGCGTGAGTGTCTTTGTGTTTTGTATCTGGAAAACATTTACTTTGGAAAGATGAAACTGTGGAATCAAATTTATAACAAAAATAGATATTTTACTTTTATTTCAAGAGGCCTTTTGTTATCCAAGAATTTAAAAATTCCTGACCCAGAATTAATCCACCAGGGTTGTTTTTTTCTCTTTTTTTTTTTTTAATCTCTCACCCACAGTGGACAATTGAGTTTTCTTTCCTGTTCCAAAGAGCAGACCATAACAAAATCATGAACGTGTGGTTCAGTCTCAGGACTGCGAGTGGGCAGAGGGGTGAATCTTCCCTGAAGTTACCCCAGATTCAAACAGGTTCAACAGAGACACTTTATTGAGCCTTGGACAGGAGAAAAGCGAAGCAAAGACAATCATCCTGGATGAGGGAAGCCATCAGCGTCAGAGAGCTGAATGGAATCTGCTGAGTCATGGCCATGTGGCTAATTATATATGATTTTATATCATCACAAAATCATGATTGGTGGTAGATAGATTTGCCATCACTGCAGGTGGGACAACAGAAGCAGGGATTGTTACAGGATTGGTTCTGGGCCTTGACTACCTGGCTAGATGGTGGTCCGGATATGACTCACGACCATGCAGCCTGAGTCTTAGCCACAAGGTGGTTACCAGACAGTACCAAGACCCCAACCTTAATTCAAACTAGAAAAGGACACTCAGGCAAGTCCCCTAGTGCTTTGTGTGAGAGGAATCTACTTTCAACCACACTCTTCATGAAGGCACACTGGCCCTCCCTCGGTTTGTCCTGGCCACAGTGCTGCCAGCATAGCCACAATGCTGCTTTATGATCACAAAGAACCCAAATGGCACCTATAACTTATGTCAAGCCTCAAAGTGGAGTTAGGACTCCCACCACAGACCACAGTCTTCCACAACCTCACATGCTTTAGAATAGAGAAAATTAAGCTCCAATACAGTCAGTAGCCATGAAGTATTTTACAACCATAGAAACCTGTACTCTTTAAGAAAAAATGATTTTAGTCTTTGTGAATTCTCCATTCTCTGGAAGAGTTTCCTCAATTTGCACATTGTTTATTAAACCATGCTGTTGTTGTTGGTAGAGTGCTGGTGCATAGCGCCTAAGGCATTTGACTGCTGACTACAGGGCTGGTGGTTCAAACCCACCAGCCACTCCTCAGAAAGAAGAATGGTCAATCTACTTCCGTAGTGATACCGCCTCAGAAACCCAAGGAGGGATTGCTGTGAGTCGGAATTGGCAATTAAATCATAGAGCAATCTAATAGTGTGCTATTCTTTTGAATCAATACATGAATATATTTTTAACAAGACCCAAGTACTGAAAAGCCTAAATTATCATGTAAATGTTTTACTTACATGACTGTCAAAAACTCAAGTAAAATTCATGAGACTTTGCAAAAAATAACTCTTGGCTAAAAGTTTTGATTATCAGTGTCTAAGGCGTTTGACTGCTAACCAGAAGGCTGGCAGTTCAAACCCACAAACCACTCCTCAGAAGGAAGGTTGGGCAATCTACTTCCATAGAGGTGTTGTTGTTATGTGCCAGTTGGACTTGACTCATAGCAACCCGTCCTTGGGTTTCCGAGGCAGTTATCACTGCCGAAGTAGTTTGCCCCATCTTTCTTCTGAGGAGTGGCTCCATAGAGGTACAGCCTCGGAAACCCAAGGAGGGGTCGCTCTGAGTTGGAATCCACTGGACAGCAGTGAGTTTGTTTTGTTTGTTGGGAGTTAAAGGAGCTCTGGGGGTCTGGTGGTTAAAGCATTCAGCTGCTAACCAAAAGGTCAGCTGTTCAAAACCATTAGCCACTCCACAGGAGAACGATGAGGCAGTCTGCTTCAGTGAAGATTTATAGCTTGAGAACCCTATGGGGCAGTTCAACTCTATCCTACAGGGTCTCTTAAGCATTGGAGTTGACCCAATGGCAGTGGGTAGAATTAAACTACTCCTTAGCCTGGGATTGGATCAAAAACTACAAAATAAGACAGGCAATCATTTGAAAGCACAAGCTGCTTCAACAACTAGTTAAATTTATGTATGATTTTAAAAAAAGTTTTTATGCATTATTGTTGTTCAAGTTGGCTCCAACTCATTGTGAGCTGAAGTGTTACCAGGGTCCCTGTGACCCTGAGCAGGGGTCCTTGCCTTCTAGTAACAAAGAATCAAACAGGAGAGGCACGATGTACACACGAACCAAAGTTTATTCAAGAGACAGGAGAGGGGAGGGGCTCCCAAGGAGAGATGAAGAGGAGCTTCTGCCTACAATAGCCTCTGGTCTCTCACTGAGCAAAGGATTTCCTAAGGTTCATAAAGGGTTTTAGGCAGGACTAAGCCATCATCTTTATTCACAGAATAGCAAGGATTTCCAGGGAAAAGGTGGGGTTATGAATTTCTGGTTGCATGCAGGAAGATAACCAAGATAGATTCCACCACAAAGCTGTTGGACAAAGATGGAACCCATCGCAAAGGCTGCTGGGACTTATTCTGGGATGTTGAGCATGCGAGATGTCTCTGGACCCTGGTTCAAGTCCCTGCAAGGGATTTCTGTTCTTGAATGCCTCTGGTGGGAGGTCACTGTTGGTAAAGTTGAATGTTTCAGCGCAAGCTGTGCACCTGGTGAGGAACTTGAAGGACAACTTCAGAGGTTTATCAGCATTTTACAACTGGTCAAGCTTGTGGGGTCTTTTGAAATGTAATTTCTTATCTTGCCTAAGGGCTTGGCTCAGCAGCCAGCAACAAGAATTTTGTGATGGTCTGCACCTAAGCTTAAATTCCAAGGGGAGTGAGTCAGAGGCCTGTTTGACCTGGCTACCCAATTCCCTGCTTGTCCCAAGTGTACAACAGAACAAAACACTGCCCAGTTGTGTGTCGTCCTCACTCCTTGCTATGCTGGAACCCATCATGGCAGCCCCTGGGTCAATCCATCTTGTTGAGGGTCTTCCCCCTTCTTTGCTGAGCCTCTACTTTATGAAGCATGATATCCTTCTCCAGGGACTGGTCCCTTCTGACAACATGATCAAAGTACATGAGACAGGCTGGCCATTCTCGCTTCTAAAGAGCACTTCCAAGACAGATTTGTTCGTTATCTTGCAGTCCAAGGTGTTTTCGGGATTCTTTGCCAATACCACAAGTCAAATGCTTCAATTCTTCTGCAGTCTTTCTAGTTCATTGGAACTTTCACATGTAAATGTGTTTATTGAAAATACCACATCTCGGGTCAGGCCACCTTCATCTTCAAAGTGTTGCCTTTGCTTTTCAACACTTTAAAGAGGCCTTTTGCAGCAGATTTTTGCAATGTGCTACATTTGATTTCTTGACTGCTGCTTCCATGGGCGTTGATTGTGGATCCAAGTAAAATTAAATCGATGTTGTTAAAAACATGTGAAACTCAATGGAATACTATGCAACGCTAAAGAATAATGTAGAATCTGCAAAACACCGCATAACGTGGATGAACTTGGAGGACATTATGCTGAGCAAAATAAGTCAGTCACAAAAGGACAAATACTGTATTAGTCCGTTATTGTAAAAAGTTAAGGAAAGGTTTATATATTGGAGGACATTTTCTTTGTTGGTTACCAGGGGTGGGAGGGAAGGGAAGAGAATGCTGTTAGATAGATAGAGGATAAATATTGATTTGGGTGAAGAGAAGGGCAATGTACCAAATGTGAGTGAACAATATGGCAGCATTGAGGATGAGAAAGACATAGAGAGTTACATGGGCAGTACAGACAACAAATATGAACCCCTTTGCATATACAGTACTGAGTTGTCAGTGAAAGCAAACATGGGTATAGGGACGGATAGATGGGTGAACAAGCTAAACAATTAGTATGTCTAAATGGAGAGTGTATCCGAGATCATATATAGGGTTGGCAGACAATGGGCCTATAAGTTCATGTGAATGATCAGAATTCCCAGGTGTATAGTAGAGCTGACAAGGGGCAAGGTTATGGTCATTACTTGGTCACAGCCAGCTACCCAGAGGGACCGAGTAGTTGATCTTGCGGGCTTGGGACCATAGTCGCAGGGGACATCAAGCTCAATTGGCATAACATACTATACAAAACATTGTTCCACCTACTACTTTGGCGAGTAGCGACTGGGACCTTAAAAGCTAGGAAGCTGCCATCTAGATGCAAAAACGGGTCTCTCCTCGTCAAGAAGAAAGAAGAAAACCAAAATTAATGGAAAGAATCAGTCCTAGCGACTGGTACACCATCCGATCTGCAACCTATACAACTATGAGACCAGAAGAACTAGATGGTGCCCAGCTACCACTGCCATCCACTTGGAAGGGATGTAAGAGATCCTGCATAAAGAGGGAGAACAATGTGGAACAAAACTCAAAATCATTTGGAGGCAAAAAAAAAAAAAAAGTGGGGACCAGGTTTGCTGGTCCAATGGAGCCTGGTGTAACCACTGAGACTATGGCCCCTAGCTGCCCTTCAGGTCTGGAATTGAACCCACAACTGTGGTTTCCAGCCAAACAAGGTACAGGCATGTGAGTTAAACATTTACCTCAAGTAGACACACGCCCTGGAGAGAACAATCATGGGAGAAGGAAGGGCTGCTTATGCACAGGGAGATAGCTCAGGGTGCAGAAGAGTATGGAGGGATGGACACTGGGAGGAGGTAACTATGGGGAGGAAGTGGGAGGGGAGCTGCTGCATTGTAAATTTTGGTCAATGACATGAGACAAAGTATATGTGAACTGCTGTATGAAAAGTGAATTTACTCTGTAAATCTTCACCCAAATCCTAAAAAAAAAAAAAAAAAAAACATGTGAAACTGTTCACTACACTCATTACAGATTAGTGAGTAAACACAACTGTACTTACCTTGCTTGCTGGGTACTCTGTCCCTGTCAGAGATTGTAAGTTTGAAAACAGGCTTTGACTCTGTAGGACGGTGCTGTGGGGTTGGGAGAGAGAGGGATGACAACCATACCTCGAAGCAGAATCTTTGAAGTGGTGAAAACACATGAAAGTCTTCACTGGAGATTGCTAAATAAACACAAGGAAGCCTGTGCTTACCTAGCTGATTGGTAATCTGACACTGACAATTACTTTGCTTTGCAGTTCAGGTTGGATTTCCTACATGTTTTGACAACAGCAAGTTGCCCAGAGAATAGCAATCAAAATAATTTAAACATTGTAATGTTACTATTTGATAGTAACACATGGGAGAGAGTGTAAGGAGATATACAAATTGAAATTTAAAAAAAATTTTAAAATTTTAAAAATAAATAAAACACTGCCATCAAGTCGATTCCAACTCGTAGCAACCCCATTGGGTTTCCAAGGCTGTGAATCTTTATGAAAGGAGATTGCCTCACCTTCGTCCTGCAAAACAGCTGGTGGGTTTGAACCGCTGACCTTGTGGTTAGCATCCAAATGCCTTACCTGCTACGCCTTGGACAAGGTGTAGTAAATGTTAAGGAATTGTTACTAAAAACAAAATCTACTCTTAACCTCTGCACAAAAATTGAAGAGAAAGAAAATTTGTATTATTGGATAAGCATTAAACCAGAATGTAATGAATGCATCACGGGGAATCCTCTGATGTATCAGAATTGCCTCCATGGTGGTGAGTTGGTTTGGTTTGGTTTTGTTGCCCAAAGCCCTGGTGGAGGTGGAGGGAGGCTCTATCCCCACTGGGCCTTGGGAAGGGAGAGGAAACTGCAACCAGGGAAGAGAAAAGGGAAGAAGGTCTTGGGTAGCTGTGTGAGGAGGGGTGAGGAAAGGGAACGGAGACAGGCGAGCTGGTGGCCTGGCTTGTCCTGGGTTGCCTCTCCCCCATGTCATCCTCAGGCCTCTGTTGGTTGCCAGTTCAAACCCACCCAGCAGGGTCATAGAAGAGGCCTGGCAATCTACTTCTGTTAAGATTGCTTCCTTAAAGCTGACAGCCTTGGAAACCCCTCTGGGGCAGTTCTACTCTGTCCTCTAGGGGGCGCTGTGAGTCAAAATTGACTTCCTGGCAGTGGGTTTGGTTTGGGCTTTGCTTCTATAAAGATCACAGCCTTAAAAACTCTATGGGTCAGTTCTACTCTATCCTATAGGGTCGCTATGGGTCAGAATCGATTCTATGGCCATGGGTTTTTGTTTTATAGCCACGTCCTCTGCCATGTAACTCTTCTGTGTCCTTCTATTGTGGGGGATGTAGGGAGTAAAAGAATAGGGGGACGTGTCCCACCTTTTGCCCTGAGCTTGGTCATATGACGTGCTCTGGCCACTGGAATTAGGTAGAAGTGACAGTGCCAGGTCTTGGTTTCAGCTGTGGCCGTGAGAAAAACACACTTGGGCTAGTCCAGGTCCAAGGCCCCAATCAGTCCAGCCAAACACAGATACAGCAGTCAACAGCCACCATCTTCCTCCCGAGATGTGAGCTCAGGAAAGACCAGAATTGCTGGGCTGAGCCCAGCCTACACCTCTGGCTCCAGCACTAAATAGATGTCTAGTGCTTTAAGACATTAAGATGCTAAGTTTGGGGTGGTTTGTTACTCAGCATCGTTGTGGCAACAGCTAACCGCCCTATCAATCTTGCTCCAGAACCATCTTCTAGGACACTAAACGTTTTGCCCTCAAGCCAATTCTACCTCATGGTGACCCAACGTGTACAGTGGAACTGCACCCTTTCAGAAGCACATCTCCAGGCCTGTCTTCCCAGGCGTCACTGGGTGGTTCCAACCATCAACCTTTCAGCTGTGGTCGAGTGCCTAACCATGTGAGTCACCAAGTCCTCTAGAGCACTCAAACCAAAAACCAAACTCACTGCCATTGAGTTAGTGACCTTCACTGGGTTTCTGAGGCTATTAGAAAGAAGAAGGGCAGTCCTACTCTGACGCTGTGTGTCCTTGGACCACATTCTACACGTCTCTGGTCTAGTCCTTCATTGTACAGTTCCTACACCCCCACACTGTAACCTGTGAGCTTCTAGAAGTCCCAGCCTGTGTCCTAGTCATCTAAGGAACCTGTACACAGAGGCTGACACTTAAACAAGCGTCATGAATGAACAGGTAGATGACTCTTAGAAAAGCTGCCCAGATCCCCAAAATGAATTAGATGGATGAATCACGGCGGGGGGGACTCCCAGACCCAACCGCAGACCAAGCATGGTGGAGACATTTAAGGCCAATGCAGAGTCCCTGCGTCTGTGGCCATCCAACGAACCTGGCTCATTCCCCCAAGGAAAAGGGGTCCCAGCGGGCTGGGAAGAGGTAGCAGTGGAAGGGGGTCCATGTGGGGTGAGGCAGGAGGGAGGAGGAGCCCAGTGGAAGACCCCAGGGTCCTGCGTGAGTCTAAACAGCGGCCTGAACCTCTCTGTACTGCATGCTTGGCTGTTCTCTCTGCCAGCAATGGTGGTCAGCAGTCCATTCTTAAACATAAGAATCCTCAGTGGTGGGTCTGTTCTCTCTGAAGTTCCGTGTAAGGAAACGGGTATGAGATCTGGAGCTAAAGGGCTGTCGCTGGGCAAATCGCTTCATCTCCCTGAACCTGGGTTTCCTCCTCTGTTAAGTGGGGAAGAGACTCATGAGGTTAGTACGAGAGTTAAGTGAGGGCTTGGGGTGTGGGAGCAGACTGTGTAAGACATCAGATAATCCCCCCACTGTCGAGCAACTGTCCTGTCCTTAGCAGCACCCCATGATCCGGACACCACCCAGCTCGCTGGTTCGCCCTGCCCACCCCCACCCCAGCCCCTGCCGGTACCCCGGCCCGGTGGAGGCCTCCTCTCCCCATCTCCTGCCCCTTGCCCAGCAGAGCCCATCACCTGCGTGCCCAGGCAGAGATGGTCACAGCCCTCCAGCCCCGTCTCCCACAACAACACACTCGGAAGAGCGAATCAAAAACAGATTCTTTATTAATTTCTCTTTTTTCTTAAAAAACCAAAAAAAAGTATTCCTTCAGTATAAAAAATAAATATTTTAAATAGGACATTGAATAAATAAAAATCATCTGTCAGTATGAAACATTCCCACAGGGTACATTCATCAAACAGGAGTTTGTCACCCAAAGTGAAATCCTTTCCACTGGAAAGGGAGGATGAGGGACATCTAAGGACGAGGCCACACAGTGGATCCCACTGAGCTAGCAGTGTGCGTGGGAATCGGGGTGGGAGTGGGGGAATCGGAGACTATTTTAGGGTAAGAACATCTGTACCATTTGAAGGGTGGCACAAACAGTCTGCAATGTGCTGCTAACCCAAAGGTTGGTGGTTTGAACCCGCCCAGCAGCTTCATGGGAGATTCTGGCCATCTGCTTCCGTGAAAGATTGCAGCCAAGAAAACCATGGGAAGCAGTTGGACTCTGTAAGTCACGGGGCCGCCGTGAGTCGGGGGCCGACTGGCAGTCGCTGACAACAACATTCCCCTAACTCAATAACTTTCTATTCTTGTTTCACATTAGAACCTGGAGATTTGTTTGTTTTTTTTTTTTTTTTAAATTAAACAATCAACAACAAAACACTAATGCATAGGATGAACCCAGGACCAAGGAGATCAGAATCTCTGAACCATCTGAGGGGAAATGACTACGTCTCTCAATTCCGGGGCTCCAACCCCACCTGCTATGTCTATTGTGGAGGGCCAGCAAGCAGGGCTGGACTGCCCCTGTCGGAGATGTCGCACCAGGAGAGGCCACGGGAGCCGAAGGGAAGGAGGAAGAGGAGGAGGAGGAAGAGAGACAAGCAAACTTTTTGTTAAAAAAATAACAATAATAATTAAATTCTCCGTGATAGATTGAAAAGTGACTGTCCTACCCTCTCCTCTGCGGAAGAACGCCCTCTCCTCCTTAAAAGCATCTCTGGTCCAGCCACATGACCCAGGAAGCCAGGAGTAGGTCAGTCAACAGAAGAAAATAGAGAAGAACAGCTTCTTCTGCAAAGGCTCATGACTGAGGATGCCGTGCACAGGGGATGCTGATCTGCCAAGCTGGTTCTAGAAAGCGCACTGTCAATGGGGAGCAAGGGGCAGAATTGGGGCTGGAGCGAAGGGAGTGTGGGCAAGGGGAGAGTCAAGGGGTAAGAGAGGTCGGGCAGGTAGGCTGCCCAGGTGTGTCCCGCACAGGTATTTCCACAAGGTGATGAGAAGATGGGAGACTCAGCTGGCACAGGGCTCTGGAGTCACCAATTCTGGCTTCAGATGATGTTGGCTTTCTTGTTGCTCAGCTTGGAGTAGTTCAGCCAGCCTCGAGCTGCCCACTCCCAAAGTACAGAGATGCCAAGGGCAGCAGGCTGAGATCTGGACAGAGGTGACTGTGACCCATGAGCTCAGAGGTGAGTCCCCACATTCTAGTCTTGCCATGAGGACAGGTAACTCCTGGCCCCGGGCCCAGTCTCAGGGCTTGCCTGCTGCCTGCCGGCCAGCCTGTGGGCTTAGATAAAGTGCACAGAGAACGACAGAGAAAGGCGAAGTGTGTGCAAAGAATCATAATCTAGTCGACTGAACTGCTAGGACCACCGCCCGCCTGCTCAGGGTTTGAGAAGAAGCCAAAACACTCCTCTCAGCAGCTGCCCGGGCTCCCAGACTGCAGGGCGTTTCTAGACCTGCCTGACCCACAGCTCAAAGGAAAGGATCAGGTTCCCTGCCTCTGAGCCCAGACCCGGGTGGGGCCGTGAGGGAAGCGGGACAGGAGGGGACCACAGCTTCCTGCTCTGAGTCCGGAGGTCTCATGCCACCCTCTCCAGAGCAAGAGGCAGCGGCTCCCACACACAGCTCCAGCTCCCTGAGATCTGCTCAGCCAGGCCCTCGTGTCCTCGGCGGTGTTTGGGACGTCCAAGGAGCTTCCCAGTGCGTGCAGCATCTTTTGGGGGAGGGTGCGGGCTCAGGATAGCTCCGGGGACCCTCAACTGCTAGCTTACAGGCAGTGTGGGAACAAGACCTCTGCACAACTCCGAGGTCTGCCAGAAGAACCTCGGGTGAATAAGGGCCCCAGAGTCAAGCAACATGGTTGCCCTGGCAAACTGGTAGCCACTCCGCAAACTGCCCTGAGCCGACCGACTGTCCTTTCAAATGAGTCACATCTGGGGTGGTAGGGATGGAGCCAGGTGCCTCCATCCCTACGCCAGCCCTTCTCCGAGCTTCGCCCGTAAGGATTCTCCCACTTGTAACATCTTTGATGTCCAGGCCAGGTCCTGCTAAGGCCTGGCCCTGGCTCCCATGTAGAGAGCCATCTTATTATTACTATTGGCTAGGGAGCAAGGAAGGGAAACTAAGTTTGCCACTTAAAGCACCAATAAGTTAATATAAATAGGATATTATAATAAATAGATAACCATGCTGGGCCAGACACACAGTACTCTCAGACTCCAGGCTCCCCTGAGACCCTGACCTCAAATTCTGCTGTCCCCTTGCCTAGGGACAGAGACCACCTCTGGTACCCTCAAGTACCTTCCTGTGACCTCGCCAGGGCTCCGTAGCATCAGCTGTGAGCTGCCACTTAGAACCACCCCATTTCTGCCCTTATAGGCCCTTGCTCAGGAGAACTCTGGGTCTGTCTCAGAACCTCTTCATTTGACAACGCAACCTAACCTGTCCCTAGCCCACCCACCGCCACTAACCCCATTCCAGGTCCAGCACCAAACCCTTGCCGTCTCGGGCTGCAGGAAACCCCGTTGGGAAGAGGAAGGAGAACCTGGGAAGGCTTCTGCATCCTCCTTTCCAGGCCTGAAGGCAGATCTCCAAGTTGCCAAGAGCCTCAATGACAGTGATCTCCTTCTGGAACCTTCCACCCAACAGACCCTAAGCCTGAGCTCTCCAATCATTCTCACGAGAAGGCAGCATCCCATGCCAGACCTGCCTTCTCTCCCTTCCACACGCCACACTTCTAACGGCAAGGAGTCTTCTGGAATTCCAGCACCTTGCATCCTGACCAAACCTTCCAAGGTCTCCATAAGGAGTCTGCTGGGGCTGGACAATCACCCTGGCCTTCCTCTCTTGCCTCGTGGTCAGACCCCCTGAAGACGACTTGTTTGCTCACTGCCTGAAGCCACCCCCGGAGTCAGGTGGAGGCAGAGGCCCAGCTCACATGCCAATCACCATCCCAACGCCTCAGTGCCTGGCTGTTATCTTCCAGAGGAAGGGGTGCCACCTTCTAATTGGCACAGCAGGGACACCCTGCCTGTGGAAGTTTTGACCCTGTGTGGCTTCATCCCAGCCCACCATGGAGTGGAGTGGAATGGACTGGCAGGAAGCCCCTCAGGGTCTGCCAGTAATTTCCACTTGTGTTCAACAATGACCTCCTGCCATACTGTGAGAGCCCCCCACACCCAAGATCCCTCGGTTCACAGAACATTTCGAGAGCTCCTGCTAGAAGGCCTGGGCCAGCACCGCAATGACCTGCTTATACTTCCCCAGAAGCTGACAGCCCAGCTTCTTCTGCTGGAAGACGTCCTTGCCCGAGGTGTCGGGGCCATAGGACACGTCCACGTGGCCCACGTGGTACTTGTTGCACAGGCGGCAGTGCACGTTGCTGAGAAGCCCCCGCATGGTGTCCATGGTGGAGTTCAGCTTGTTGTGCAGGTTCTGGGCGCCTGGGTTGAGAACCTTCTGGTCCCGCGTGATGTTGCCCAGGGAGGCGCCAAGGTACGCGATGACACGGTACAGCTCCACCAGCTTGTCCTTCTCCGTGCCATCAGTGTGGAAGGGTGGGAAGTCTGTCACATTGGGGCCACACAGCTTGTCCAAGTTGCTGGGGAACGGCTCTCCCTGGGCCGTGTACTGAGGAGCAGAAGGCAGATGCAAGATGAGCAAGGAGGTAGGGATCAGTGTTCCAGCCCTGCCACCACCCAGACTGCCATAGCTCTTGGGCCTCAGTTTCCCCACTCCTTGCGGATCCAACTCCTTGCCCTGTAGGCATCTCAGGATCATCATGAGAGCCAGATGGTAACCTGGGTGTAAGTTCACTTGGTAAAGAACCAAGGTCTCTACCATACAAGGACTGTTCCCATTACTTATTATTGAAATTAGAAAAGAGCTCTGGTAGCAGAGTGGTTAAGGCATTGGGTTGCTAACCAAAAGGTCAGTGGTGAACCCACCAGCCACCATGTGGAAGAAAGATGAGGCAGCCTGCTTCCATATAGATTTACAGCCTTGGAAACCCAGTGTGTGTGTGTGTGTGTGGGGGGGTTGCTATGAATTGGAATTGGCTCAATGGTGGTGAGTTTGGTTTGGTTTGGTATTAGTATAAGGGTCCTCTGGGTGGTCAAACAGTTAATGTCCACCTAGAGGTGCTCCAGAAGAAGTAGGTCTGACAACCTACTTGCAAAAAATCAGCTATTGCCAACCCCACAGAGTAAAGGTCTACACCGACACACGTGGGGTCACAGAGAGTCCAAGGGATCCAACAACTACAAGTTTTGTTTCATTTTTCAATTCCCATCCCACCATCTCGTTCAATGTCATCTCTCTAAACGCCTCCCCACCTTTTCCCTCCTTTGTGGAATCCCGAAACCTGCAGTCCCTGTAACATTCTCACCCCAGCTCTGCTCAGACCTAACCCTGGGAAAGTTGATTCCAGCCTGGGCTGGCGGTAGGGTAGGAGGAAATCTGGGTGTGGTTTAACCAGCCCCCCTTCTTTCCTTCCAGCTGCAAAAAGAGATCCCCTCCCTGGCCAGCTCCCTCAGCCCAGGTCAGTACACCCCCTACTGACATCTGTAGGAATCCTGCCCACTCCTGCCCACCCCAGGCCCACCCCCTCCTTCCTTGGTCCCCGGTGGACGGGTGGGAGGGGCTAACTTACATAGAGAATAAAGAGGGCGTTGGAACTACCATTGAGCTGCACCAGCTGGTTCTTGATCTGGTTCATGAGGTTGCTGGGACATGGGTGACGAGTGGTGCAGATGGCCTTGTCAGGAGTGATGGGAAGGGGGCTCCCTGCCCCATGTTTCCAGTGCAGAACCAGCAGCAGTGACAGGATTCCTGGGAGCCGGCAGAAAGTCATCATGATCAGGACGGCGAGGATGGCAGTTCAAGTCTCAGGTCACACTGGACGTCCATCTACAGCTGTCTATCGCCACCTTCTCTGTCCCCCCCCCTCTGTCTCCCTGCCCCTGCTTCTGTCCGCCTGCTTGTATCTCCCTGCAGGACGCAAGCTGTTCCCAATTGGAACCTGGATCTAAGGTGACACCTGACCATCCCATGCTTTCCCTCAAGAAGGCAAAAGCCCCCTGGCCTCCTGGCCCTCTGACTTGAGAGTACCACTCACTCCCCCATCCTTCTAGGTTGGGAGGTGCCTATCTCCCCATCTGAGTTCCCATGGGGACCAATGAGAGGAGAATCCTCCACTGATCCCCTTCTCCCTCCCAAACCTGCCACCTGATTCTGGTTTCCCAGCCCAACTATCCCCTGATGTCCCATCTCCTGCATCTCTGTCCTTCCCCGAATGTGGCCAACTTCCCTCCCTTTGATGTTGTTGTTGTTAGTTGCCCTAGAGTCAATTCTGACTCACGGAGACCCATGCGTGCAGTGCACAGAGAACTGTGCTCCGTAGGGGCTCCAATGGCTGTCAGCTTTCAGAAACAGATTGCCAGGCCTGGCTTCCAAGGTGCCTCTGCTTGGATCTGAACCTCCAGCCTTTTGGCTAGTAGTCTAGTGCTTAACCAGGATTCCATACTTCCCTACCTAGGACCCTCAATTCCATCCTGATTCTGCAACTCTGCCCCTAATCCATCCTTAAGTCATTACTCAAAACTCCCTGTCTCCCAGCTCTGCTCAACTCCTCACTTCCATGTCTTCATACCCTTCCCTGTTGTCCTGTCTACCACCCCTGGCCCCAGGCCCTGGGTTAAGGCAGGGGAGTCCAAGGGTCCCACATCCCCAGCCCTTAGGGAGGGAGAGGAAACGGTGGAACCAGGACAGAGAGAAGGGGAAAGGTCGAAGGCGAAGGCGGCAGGGTGGGTGGGGAGGCAGGAAAGTGAAAGGTAACTGAAAAGCTGGGAGCTGCCTGGGCCTGTTCTGGGTCGCCCCTCCCTCCCGTCACCCGCAGGCCCCTTTCCAGCTGGCAAGAGAGGGGAGCAGCGGCTGGGGGCAGCCGGCCAGCGAGGCAGGAGCCAGCCGCCTGGATCCCCCTGCTGAATTGGAGGGCCAGCGGCAACCTCAAGGACGCACGCACACTTCCTTTGGGTCCCCTCTTGGTCCCAGCATCCCAGGCAGCGCCGAGGCCCCACGGTGGCCCGGAGGCCCCCACACCCCATCTCACCTAGCACAGACCGCACGCTTTCCAGCCGCTAGCAGATGGAGGCGGCACCTGCTCCTGTCCCAGGCCGGAGTTTGCAAGCTGCTCGGGCGGCCTGCGCCCCTCCCAGGGAGCAGCCCGGGACGCGGTTGGAAAGGAGAAATCGGAAAGAAAGAGGGAGGGTGAATCAGAAGGCAGAGAGAAAGAGAGGGAGAGAGAGCGTGCAGCTCGGAGAGCAGGGCAGCGAGGAGAAGGAGGAGGAGGAGGAGGAGCGGGAGGAAGGCAGTGGCGGCCTCCTCCCTCTGGCCAACCTGCCGGCTGGGCGCTGGATGCCCGGACCATGTGCTGCGCCCGCCCCGGCCGCCACCCAGCGCCTCCACCGGCCGCGGCCGCCTGGAGCAGCTACTTCCCCGGCGCTGGGCGGGCGCCCCAAGTGCCTTGTGTCAGCGGTGGGTGGGTGCTCCGCTAGTTCGCGCCAAGTGCCCGAGTTCAGCGGGCCTGGAAGCCGGAGCTGGCAAGTGGATTTACCTGAGGCCAAGAGCTTCATTATGGACTGGTCTGCGGAGGGCTTTGCAGGAGACCTTAGAAGACGGCACTTTTCAGAGGGTCATGCTCAAACGGGGAATTTGCCTCATTTATATACCGGAGCCTATGTTGTAAGACAGAAAAACAGCTATATTTAGCCGGGATCCCCGTCCAGGAAGTTGTTTGAGGTGCATCATAGGAAATTATGAATGGGAGAGAAAGTGAGAGTGAAGGGGGGGGCAGAGTGAGGGGGGAGGGGGAGGGCAGACTCCTTCCCTCTTCTAAGAATTTGATTGATAAAATTATAATGAAATCTTCAACCAAACGCCCTGTGGTTTTCCTGAGTGGCTTGCCCTCGGAGTTGTGTGAAGATGGGGAGGGAGGAGAGGCCCCCCCAACTCCTGGCTGAGTCAGCAGGGTCCCATGGGGATGGCAGCAGGCGCCCCAGATGGCCCTGACTCACCTGGGCAAGTGGAGGAGCTGGTACCTGCGGCCCCTGGGCAGGGGCTTTGGGGGGCAGTGGGGAGGAGGCGGGCTGGGCTGGGCTGAGAAGGAGGTTCCAGGAAGAGGGGCTGGGGCCCGGTGTGGACTTTAGACAGTAATAAAGCGGAACTGAACATGGGCACTGGAAGCCACCCCAGAGGTGGCCTCCTCCAACCGGCCCATTTCCACAGAGCAGAGTGGGTCTCCAAAGAAAGCCGGAGCCCAGGACCCTGAAGGCACAGGCTTTCAACCTCCATCAGCATACCCATCCCACTGACCCGGTACCTGTGAGACTAGAGAGGACAGGAAGTTGGGGGAGGGACTACTGTGACTCAGTTCTTTGGGGGCAGCCTGGGAAGGACTTCTTGGAAGGTTTTGTGTTTCTGGGGCTCTTTGCAACCTCATCTCTCCCTTTTGTAGACATTCTGAAAGGGATGCCTAAGCAGAGGCCAGGGAGGCTTAGCCAAGGCAGAGCCAGTTCCCCCACTCAGGGTGCTGAGGGGCTGCTGGGGAAAACTAGGGAATGACAGCTTCCCCCCACCCTACCAACAGATATGCCTGAGAAGCCCTTTGGGGGCAACCTCAGAGAATCATGGTAGCCCCATGATGAAAGTGCTTCTAGTGGATAAGGCATTTGGTAACCAGAAGGTCACAGGTTCAAACCCACCAGCCGCTCTGCAGAAGGAAGATGGGGCAATCTACTTCAGTAAAGATTGACAGCCATGCAAACCCAATGGGGGTTGCTATTGAGTCAGAATCGAGTCCATGGCTGAGTCTGGTTTTTTTGGTGAGACCACAGCCAGACGGATTTGACGAATAGTCAAAGGGACAAGAAGGTATGTATGACAGGGACCAGGTGAAATGAACATGGACTTCTACCCAATTAAACCAAAAGAAAACCTTTGTTGTCAACTCAGTGCCGACTCATTGTGACCCCGTATGTTAAAGACTAGGACGAGCTCCACAGGGGTCTCTGGGCTGTAATCTTATGGACGCAGATTGCCAGGCCTTTCTTCACAGTGCCAAACCGTCAACCGTTAGAGTAGTAGCCAAGTGCAAATATCAGTTGCATCATTCGAGGAACTCCTCCCAGTTAAAGGCAGTTAAATGCTAACAGTAATAATCAAAGGTATGGGGGAGGGCCGGGCAGACAACACACGTCTGGGGCCAAATTCTCCCAAAGGCTGCCAAGGGCACCTCCTGTCCCAGAAAATAGCTCATTCCCCAAGGATCCCATCCCACCACCTCCTTATCACCTGACCTCGACCAGACCGTCAAGGAAATCCCTTCCCTGGCCCCAGCCCCCTCCTGCGCCCCCCCCCATACTGCATGTCTCCAGCTCCCACCTCTTGCCACATCCCTGACTCGACCAGCCACACGTGTCTCCCACGTTGTGCCAGAATGAACCCTCCTGCTGCCCCACACTCCCCCACACATGCCCTGCCTCAGCCCATCTCCTACTCCCCCCCATGGCAGGGCCTCCATGGAGGGTGATAAAACTGCCCGTCCCAGCGGGCACCTCCCAGCAGGGAGAAGCCTGGCCCAGCCCACACTGGCCCTCCCTCCTCTTCCTTCCTCCTCCCTGCCCCCACCTTATCCTGCCCTGGGAGGAGGGGGCTATGGGAGTCCCACCTGGCACCTGCCTCTCCCACACACCTGCACTGGGATGCGAGCCTTCCTCCAGGAAGCAAACCCAGAGTCTGACCTCTCACCAGCCCCAGCCTAGCTCAGACATTCCCACACCCTAGGGCATCCCAGTTGCCCCCCCACTTCCCAACCCTCCGCACCAGCCTCTCTGCACAACCATGTGACCATTCAGAGCATGGAACTTAAGGTCAGCCTCCAGTCTTACCCCACTTCTCCTTCCCAAGCCCATTGGGTCAGGGTCCCACTGTGGCCCCATCTATCAGCCCCCTTCTCCCCCCCGGCCTGAGTCTCTCACCAGAGGCTGGGACCCCCGGGAGGCCTCACCCCATCCCACCATTTCCCTGCCTGGTCTCTCCTCACACCCTTCTTCCTGGTGGACTACAGGCCCTGGCTCTGCCCTCTGCTCCCAGACCCCACACCAGCTCCACTGGCCCACCCCCAATCGCCACTTCATCTCAGCCCCACCCCACAGTAAACAGGAAGTGGAGGCAGAGTCTAGGAGACACTGAGCTAGGGCCACTTAACCCAACCCTGACCAGCCCCACGGTGGGCCTTGCTCCCCCCTCACGGTACCTGACTTGGTCCGTGCTCCCCAAGTGCTCTGGGCCCCTCGGTGCCCCAGGCCCAGCCTCCCCGTCCTGTCATGTCCTGGAGCCCCCTGTGTTGGGCCTCGGAGGAAGGCTAGGCAGGGTCTTAGAGCTGTGGGTCCGTAAGGCCTGCAACGTGGCTTCGGCCCATGGGAACGGCCGCCCAGGCTGTGCTCCAAGCCTGCTTTGGTCTCTTGGAGTTTGTTTTCTTCCCTTTGCTCTTCGCTGCTGTGTACCCCCCCCCACCCCCGCCTCGCTCCCGCTCCCTCACGGAAGGCATCCTCCCTTCTTGGCTGCTGGCTCTGGGGTCGTGACCCCAGGCCCCACCCTGGAGTGGCAGCCCCGGTCCAGCCCCTTCCAGCTGTGACTTCATCCCCAGCCTATCCAGCTGCTGCAGCTTGGGCCTGGCGGGGATTAGACCTGCCTTGGGGTGAGGGGGGTCCCCTCAGCCTAGGGAGGGGGCAGCCAGTCTGTGTCACCCAGGGGCTCATGTCCCCGCTCCAGGAGATCAGCACCCAGGCTGAGCCCTGAGAGCCCTCTCTCATCCACGCCTCCCCGGCACGTGCTGATCCTCACTCACCATCTACAAATCTCTCCGAGCGTGTCACAGCTCTTTTGTCATTTAGGTGGGGACACTGAGGCTCAGACAGGTGAAGGGACTTGTCCAAGGACTCACAGAGTGAATAGCAGAACAGGGTCTAGAACCCAGGCCTCTAGGCCTGCAGGCCAATGACTTTCTAGGAGGAGAGTGAGGGGCCTCTTCTTCCAGGAAGCCCCCCTGGCCTCCCACAGCCATGCCTGGCTCAAGGCAGCCTCATTCTGCCTGCTCTCCGTGCAGTTAGCAACAAGTCTTATCCCTCAATCCTCCATGGGGTAAACGGGATCTGATAACTCATTTTGACTCTTGATACTCCTGGCTTGGGGCTCCACCTAGAATCGATGTTATTTCAAATGCATTTTATAATTACCAAAAGCTGTCTGCACTCAGTTACTCGTGGCGAGAAGGCAGGGTAATCTGACAGCGTGAGGCATGGACGTCAGTCTCAGGCTGAGCCTCGTTTGAGGTTGACATCTACCAGGTAAGAGTTAGGTGACTTTGGGGAAGTGACCACCTGCTGGCCTCAGTTTCCTCATTGGTGAAATGGGAATAACAGTGCGTATGTCCTGGTAGCATAGTGGCTAAGACACTTGCCTGCTAACCAGACGGCTGGCGGTTCAAACCCACCAGCCACTCCTCGGAAGGAAGGTTGGGCAATCCCACTTCCGTAGTGATACTGCCTCGGAAACCAAGGAGGGCTCGCTATGAGTCGGGGCCGACTCGACGGCAAACAACAACAACATGTCCTGCATCTGCTATGAGGGCTCAGGGTTCAGGGCTCAGCATTGTTCTGGGCACCCCCCTCCAGCTCCCTACACATTAGCATGGATCCTCGTGACATTCCTGAGGAGTAGGGGGTTCTCGTCCCCATTTTACAGATGAGGAAACTTCAGCTTAAAGGAAGGATTTGACTTGTTCCATGGAGCACTCCTAGGGCTGAGGGGTGAAACTGGGCAAGAGGGGGACCTCTCACCTCTTGTTGACGGAGACATACAGACAGACACCCTTACAACCTTCCGCTTCAGGGACACCCAGAAAGCTCAGACGGGCTGTTTTGGGGGATGTGTACACTCTGCCTGTGCCCCACTTGAGCACTGACCACCCTACCCCCAGGCCAGAGCTGAGACCCGCAGCTGACCCAGCCTGCCACCCCCAGGAGTTGATTCACCCCCGGGCCCCTTCTGAGAAGGAAGGAGACACAGCTCAGCTCAAGGGGGCTTTGAATCACCAGCCACCCCCTGTAGAGATCCAGGAGGGGTGTGGGGGTGGGAGCTGGCCCCCTGCCTGTCTGTCTCTTTCCTGGCCCCCGGGGCAGGCAGGGGAGAGGGCAGCGTGGCCATGGATAGGGGGTGGCGGGAGGTACCCTCATAGTCTGGCGTCCTGTGTGGACATCTGGCAGTTACTCACCAGGTAAGCAGCTCTCTGGACATTGGGGAATTCCCCAAGACCAGTGACCCAGAAACTGAGCTGTCTCCTGGAACCCTCCACTGCCCAGGCCAGCTCCCTCCCCCTTGCTAAGGTCTCTGTTCTCTGAAAACCCAACCAGCAGCCACTCTTGGCCATCCACTAATGCCCAGTCCCTTGCCTTGATGTTTCCACACCTGGGAAATCAGCACAGGGGAGGCCGATGGGCCCTGCCGGGAAGGAAGTTGGAGGGCTGGGTGTGGCCCAGGACCCGGGCTGGTGAGAGGTAGCCAGAGGAGACAGGAGGGCAGGGCAGGCACTGGGCTCTGCCTGGGCACAGCTTGGCAGTTGAGTGTCCTGTCCAAAAAGGCAAAACCAACCCAAACCCACTGCCATCAAGTGGATTCCAATTCCTAACAACCCTACAGGACTGAGTAGAACTGCCCCATAGGGTTTCTAAGACTGAAATCGCGATGGAGGCAGACTGCTACATCTTTCTTCTGCAGAGTGGCTAGTAGATTTGAACTGTGACCTTTCCGTTCACAGCCGAGCACTTTAACCACAGTTCCATCAGGGCTCCTAAAAAACGCATAAGTATTTAGCACTCGTGCTGCCTCCACGAGCAATGCCACCGAACCAGCCACGCTCTCGGGACTTCCCCCGAGGCCTGTGGCTCTGATCTGCAAGTCGGCGAGGTTGTCAGTGAGGCCCAGGTCAGGCAAACCTGAGTTTGAATCTTGCACACTTACCAGCTGTGTGGCTGAGGCATCTGACTCCCTCTCTCTGTGCCTCCATTTCCCCTCTGAAAATGGGGGTGTTGCAGTACTAGCTTTGTGAGGCTGTTGTGGCTACAGTTAAGTGAGAAAGTCAGATAGCATCCAACACACCAGAGGTTGGTGTGGCCACAGGAGGGGTTTGGACCTCTGCCCAAGTCAGGCCCCTGGGTGGGGCAGTGGTCAGTGCACCATTGTGGTCTGAGAGTTAGGGGAGGGCGGGCCCCTTCCCACCTTTCCCCCAACAAATCTCTGGCAGGGACCACTATATCCATCAGGAATAAGGGAGAGCCAGACACTGCCCTGGCCTCTAGAAACTGCCCCCAGTATCCCCCTGGCATTTCCTGACTGGCTGTGTGCCAAGAGTCAAGCCTGGAGGTGAATCAAAAAGACTGATTTTTTTTTCCTTCAATTCTAATAGAGATTGCAAGCGAAGCAGCAGGTCCACCAAACCAAAAACAAAGCCCACTGCCATCACATTGATTCCTACTCTTAGTGACCCCCTTTGGGTTTCCAAGGCGGTAAATCTGCAGAAGTAGATTGCCCCATTTTCTTTCCACGGAATAGCTGGTGGGTTTGAACCACCAACCTTCTGGTTAGCAGTCAAATGCCTTAGGCCCTGTGCCAGTAGAACTCCTTGCAGCAGCCCATAGAGCCCTGGTTGTCAGTGGGGCCAGAGGTCTGGCTTGAAGGCCCAGTGGTGTTACGTGGGGCCCAACTCCACTCTGGGTTCTGCCATCGGTTTCTCCATCTATAGATGCTGCGCCCCTAGCAACGCTTCATGAACTTGGCTTCCAGGCTCTCCTGCAGTCTCTAACTAGCCTGAGACGATTTCAGGCAGATGTATAAAGCAATGTTTTCCAACTGCAGATGCCTGACTCTTACTAAGTCATTAATTCAAGTGAGAGGGTTGCCACCAGCACTTTAAAACAGGAAACTGGGATAGGAAACTCGGCAACACTGTCCAGAGTCCAGGCACACACTGTCGCCTGAATTCCTTCGTTCAGTGGCACGGCTGTCAGTCTCCTGGCTGCAAGGTGCTGTGTGTTTCTTACTGTGGGTCATGGTCAGAGAGTTTGTAAGCCAACTGGTATCGATGATGAAAGTGGGCCCGGAAGGGCCAAGGGAGGGACTTGTCTGAGGTCACTCAGCAGTTGGCAATGTGGGTTCCTGGCTTCCACTCTGCACACTCCCTTCCACTCTGAAGAATGGCCTGAGGTGCTACAGGGCGGGCCAGGGTGGGTCAGGTGTTCATGGTGGGCGGAGGCAGGGGAGGTGGAGGCCTGGCATCGCTGGGCTACTCATTGTCCACTCCCTCTGAAGCCTCAGACCCCCTACCCCAGGCTCCCTGCCTTGGCCCACACCACAGGTGGGACCTAGGGGAGTCACAGCCTTTCTTCACTCTGCTGCAGGGTCTTTCATCCTCACCAGCACTGGCCACAGAGCCCCTACCCACCCCCTGGGACAGCCTGGGGCCCAGAGGACCCGACCTGTGTCTGGGAGCATCTGCAGGGCTCTTCATGGGCCTGGGGGTATGAGTGGGTCTGGGTGAGTGTTGGTGCATGCAGGTATGTCAATCACCTGTGTGTCTCTGTGCACATGGGTGTGTTTGTACCTGGACCCTTGTGTAGTTGTGCACTTGCATGTGAGTGTGTGTGTGTGTGTGTGTGAATCTGGTAGCATGTATCTTTGATGTTGGGAGAAGCCTCAAGCGTGCACATCCCTGGCTGGTTGTATGATTGTGTGTTGTGTGACCGTGGCTGTGCATGACAAAGGGTCTCTGAGCATGAAACAGGGTGAATGCAGACATGTGACACTCTACGTGTGTGCAAGCATGGGTCCCCACTTGTGTGTCCAACCCTGTTCCTGGCCCTTCAGCCCCGCCCCTGGGAACCATGGGGCAGCTGCACGTCACGGGGCCACCAGCAGCTGGTTTCCTCCCCACCCCGCCCCACCCCCTTCCTCCCGCCCTGGCCACCCTGACTCTTGGCACAGGGACAAAGCTGATGTCAGAGCTGAGCCGACGGCTTCCTTCTCCCACTGGGTTTTCCAAAAGAGAGAGACCACAGCTCAGCTCCGATAAAGCAAAGCCCAGGCAGGGGCTGGGGAGGGGGTTTCGCTCAACTCAGAGGCAATAAACCAAACAGGAAGCAGCTTGGGGACCCACTCAGCCTGACACTGAGGCCACCTCCTCCCCTCCTCCTCCCCCAGGCACGCTCATGCAGGCCACCCCAACGCCAGCAATGTTGCCAGGGCCACAGACAGTCCCCTCTCCAAACTGTCCCTCAGGGCCCAGAAGGTCTGAAGGGTGGTGGGTGGGGAGAAAGACCAGAAGAGTCCACTCTCCGAGGTGGGAAGATGGAGGGGACACGGGTTGGTTGAGTTTGGACTATTTTCTTCCCAGGAAGAGAAGACAGAATGAGCTTTTGGGGAAGGGGGTCTCTGGCTGTGAATTCTAACACCAGGGAAAGGGGATGTAGGAAGCCCAGGGAGTCATGGGAGCAGAGTGGGCAAGGCCTCCTGCATCTTTTAGGCAACCGGGGCACGACTGCCGCTTCCCCACCGCACACCTCTGCCGCCTGCATCTCCCTGCCTCTCAGCCCCAAGGCCTTTCCCAGCCCCTGCTCAGTACTTATAGGGGACACCTCTCATCCTAAGGCAGACATTTCTATCCTCATTTCACACGTGTGGAAACTGAGGCTCAGAGAATCCCACAGTGGGTGACAGAGCAAGCTGTCCACCCCATTAGCACCACAGCCCCTAAAATGGGAGGCCCAGGCTTGCTCCAGGCAAGCCCGGCAGGGCTCCCAGGCAGCCAGGCAGCCATGAGGGTATCTGCAGATGAGTCTCGGCCTGAGGACGTCCCCCTTCCGTCTGGGCCAGGCCATCCAGCTGCTTATCAGCTGTGAGACTCCATGACACAATCGCGCTCTGATCTCCTGCCCAGCCGGCCCCCACCCCTGCCCCACCTCTAGACCCTGTTTCCTCTTCCTCTCTTTCCGGGTGGGGCTTCGCCTGGCTCCAGCGTCACAGTGGGCTGTCGGACAGCCAGTGTCCGAGAGCTCCTGGCCCGCTAAGGTCCTCCCGTGTCCACCCCGACCAGCAGGCTGGCTGCAGGGGATCCCCCCAAACGGAAGGCGTCCACCGGCCTTCCCCGGGCGGGCTCAGCCTGGGAGGGAATTTAGAGACCTTCAGGGTCTCTGACCCTTTAGTGTCCCCATTTGTAAAGAAAAATGCTTGGCCAGATCAAACTGCGTGGTGGAGTGGGATGAGGGAGCTCTGGGTGGCCTAGTGCCTAAGGCATTTGACTGCTAACCAGAAGGTTGATGGTTCAAACTCACCAGCCACTCCTCAGAAAGAAGACTGGGCAATCTACTTCCATAGAGATACCACCTTGGAAACCTGAGGGGTCGTTATGAGTCGAATCAACTCCCAGACAGTGAGTTTGGTTTGGTTTAGTTTAGAATCAGCCAGACCTTGGGTCCGGTCTAAGCTCTGCCACTGCTGAGCTGTGTGACCTTCGGCAGGTGACCTCATAGCTTAGGCCTCGGTTTCAACTTCTATAAAATAGGGGAACAATGTCAACCTGTGAGGTTAGCAACAGCCTATGGGACACCCTGGCAGGCACTGAAGATAATGATAATTATCGTCCTAGCTTTAAAACATCACAGACAGGGCCCAGAGAGGGGAAGGCACTTTTCCAAGAGCACACAGCAATTTAGCGGCACATCCGCAGTCGCAAGGGTACTTTGGGCCTCCATAGGGCTCCCAGTCCTGGAGTCGAGCCCTGGGTTTCAGTCCTGACTTGCAGGTGGGAACGCCAGGAAGAAGCATCTCTGAGCCTCAAGCTTTCCCGTCTGTAAACGGGACCTAGATAAAACTGTCAGGCTCTGGAAGGTGCAGACTGTGCGTGGGGAAAATGCTGGCCTCCCAGGCCGTGGAAAACTGGGCGCCGGTGGCTAGTGAGGTCGGTGCTCAAGCCTAGCTGCCCGTTTCGCCCACGCCTAAAGCGGCTCCAAACTGCGGGCAGCAGCACCCCCTACTGCCCGGTAGACATCATGCGCCATGACCATGGCCTGTCAGTCCCACGTCTCCCTACTCCGCTAGTGCCTCCCACAGGACCAGGAGGGCGGAATTTGGGGTTAGGGGAAGTCTATGGGATGTCTGAGACTGGAAATGGGGGCTGGGTCGAGGCACTAACCAAGGCAGGGAGGAGGCCCGATTGAACAGGGCCTGGAGGGACTCCTGGCTTGTCTTGACGACCGGCCGCAAGAGGGCGCCAGGACCACGCCTAGTGGGCAGGGGAAGGTTCGGCTTGGTCCAGCTGAGGCCTGGCTCTGGGAGGAGGCGGGGAGACCTGGATATCCCTTCCCACTCAACTCACGCCCGCACAAGAACCCCTTCCAGCTCCCCGGAGCACCGTTTACAGAACCTCAACTGGAATCCTTCGAGATGAGGTTTATGATCCCCACTTTACAGATGAACAAACCTAGGCCCAGAGAGGTGAATAGGAGCTCTGGTAGCGTACTGCCTAAGGCACTTGACTGCTAACCAGAAAAGGCTGGCGGTTCAAACCCACCAGCCACTCCTCAGAAGGAAAGTTGGGCAATCTACTTCTGTAGTGATACTGCCTCGGGGTTGCTATGAGTTGGGTCCGACTCCACGGCACATAACAACACAGAGAGGTGAATTAAACTGCCAGAGGTCACACAGTAAGAAGCTGGAGGGGGCAGAGACTCCAGCAAACCTAGAGACTTCGCCTCCTGGGGAGCTAGCTCCCAAAGCCTCTGCCCGCCACCAGCAGGCAGGGTGGCTCTAGCATCTGGGCCCTGGATGGCCCTGGGGACATCTCCCCTGTCCTCAGGAGCTGCTAATGGCAATTTGGGGCTGAACCCCTCCTCCAGCTATTTGTGCTAAGCCCCCTAGCTTCTGTAATTAGCCCCATTTCACAGAGGTGTGTGCCCACAGAATGATCAAGTCCTGCCGTTGCCCAAGGTCAAAAGCTTAGGGGCGATGACCTTGACCAACAGCACACCCCAGAGCCTCCTAGGAGGGAGAGAGGTAAGTTGGCCAAGACTGTCTTCTCCTCAAAGCAGAGGCTGGCAGGGGGCCAACCCACAACCCACCACAGCCCCCACCTTCCTAAGGAAGAAGCACCCTGCTCCTGTTCACCTCCATCTGAGAACAAACTAGGCCGCCCTCCATTCAGAGCCCTCCGCTGCTCTGGGGAAAAGGGAATTTGAGAGCTCCTTGGGAATCCAGGAATTAAGTTTCCCGGAGGGGTGACCCCCTCCACGTTCCCAGGGTTCAAATCCACTTCTCCACTCCTTCAGGCCGCCCAGTCCTGAGCTCTCTCCTCTGCCCTTTAACCCTCTGATGATCTTTAACCCCTCACGAGTCCACCTAACACTGGCACAGCCGGTCTTGCCTGCTTTGTGTCAACATCCTTGGTGAGATAGGCTGGCTCTCCGTGAGATGGGGAGACTGAGGCCTGGAGAGCTGTGTGGCCTACCCGGACCTCCCCTGGCCCAGCTGGACACAGCAGGTAGGGGGTGATGTTCACTCTGCTGAGGACAAACCCAGGGGCTTCACCTTCCCCCCCACACCCCAGCATAGAAGCTTACCTTGGTCTGTGCCTTATAGAACCCTCTGAAGCCTCTGGGGGGTCTTGGCTGGGTGGTCAGTAGAACACCATAGTCTTCAGGGCCAGGTCCTTTCTGCTTCCCTCTCTTACCACGTCTTCTCTGGAGACAGCTCCTTATCCCGCCCCCCACCTGACTTCCCGTCCAGGGCTGGGTGGCCTTGAGTTCCCCCCCACTTCCACCCCACCTCCCAATAAAAGGCTGGGGGCACCAGGTGCAAAAAGCCCTGATGTTGGCCAGCCTACACCTGACCCAGGTGGGACAGGGTCTCTGAGACACCGAGGAAGACTCAGACCCAGGGTGGGGAGGGGGTGTCCCTGTGCCTGGTCCCCTGTCCCGGCTGCGTGGCAGTGCTACCAGGGCCTGAGTCACAGCTGACTGGCCACACCCAGCCTGGCTGACCCAGGCCAGCATAAGGCGATGACTGGGCAGCCCTCCGCATGACCGGCCGGGGTCGGCCTTAGGTGTTTTGACTCAGACCTGCCATAGGCCGTGTGCACCAGAGCCATGTCCCTTCTGTCTCAGTCCCCACATGGCTGCTGCAGCTGCATCCATCCGTCTGTCCAGCCGTCCGTCAAACACAGTGCCCTCCTACCACCACTCCCTGCCCCGGCACCCACCTCAGTGGGTCCCTCTGATCCGCCCTTTTCCTCCACAGCCTCCTGGCCCCACCTGCCCAACCCCCACCCTCACCCTCAGAGACCTTAGCCCCTCCCTGAGCAGGAGCCCAGCCCTGGGGAAGCCCCAGGCAGAGGGAGTGGGCTGGCTCCCACCTGAACTGTAAACCTTCCCAGGTCACTTGGAAAGGGGTCCACGGACGCCCCTGAGGTGCAGTGTGGCAGACGGGGATGAGAGGTACAGAGGGAAGACGTCCAAAGAAAGAAAGTCAATTGGAAGGGACAAGAAAACAAGAGGAGAGAAGGGAGAAGGACATTGACCCCTGCACCTGCTCGGTGACAACACTGATGTAGTGCCCTGTTTACACAGTTTCCTGGGAAACCACTCTCATAGCCAGACTGTCAGTCTCAGTTACCCGGTGCT
Source organism: Orycteropus afer afer (assembly GCF_000298275.1). Taxonomy (NCBI): domain Eukaryota; kingdom Metazoa; phylum Chordata; class Mammalia; order Tubulidentata; family Orycteropodidae; genus Orycteropus; species Orycteropus afer. The sequence goes on from NW_006921784.1 coordinate 6,159,314, forward strand.
TCTGTAACAGGAATCCCACAGGTCCAGGCTTCAACAAATGGAAATCTGTGTTCTCACGGGTCAGGAGGCTTCAAGTCCAAATGCAAGGTGTCGGCTCCGGAGCAGGCTCTGGGGGAAGGCCCTAGTCTCTTCTGAGCTGCTCCGGACAATCTTCACGGGAAGAGCCTTCCTCCGTCTCTGCTCATTTGTTTAGTCTTTTTCTCGATGGCAAGAGTTTGACTCAAGACACACCCAACACTACTGGTGAGATCCCTGAGACCATAGCCCCTAGTTACCTTTCGGGTCTGGAACTGAACTTACTCCTGTGGCTTCCAGCCAAATAGTAGACAGGCCTATATTTACATCAGGTGAATATTTACATCAAGTGAATACACTCCTTAGGAGCCTTGGTGGCGCAGTGCCTAAGGCACTTGACTGCTAACCAGAAGGCTGGTGGTTCAAACCCACTAGCCACTCCTCAGAAGAAAGGTTAGGCAATCTACTTCCGTAGTGATATTGTAGTGATATCGCCTCGGAAACCCAAGGAGGGGTCTCTATGAGTTGGGTTCGACTTGACAGCACATAACAACAACAACAACAACAAACACACTCCTTGGAGATGGATCAATCCTGGGAGAACAGAAGGGCAGTATTTGCACAGGGAGATAGCTGAGGTGGGGGTAGAAGTGCATGGGAGGGAAGGACCCAGGGAAGGGGTAACTACAAGGAGGAGCGGGAAGAGAGCTGTTGCATTGTGGGGAATTGCAGTCAATGTCATGAAACAAATGTGTATGTACTGCTGTATGGAAAATGAATTTGCTCTGTCAACTTTCCTCCAAACCACAAAAAAAAAAAAAAAGACACACCCAACACTAATCCTGCCTCATTAACATCGCAAACACAACTCAGTCCCATGGGAATGTAACTACAGGTATAACCCAAACTCACTGCCATCCAGTCAGTTCCAACTCACAGCAACCCCCATAGGATTTCTGAGGTTGTAAATCCTTACGGAAGTAGATTGCCTCATCTTCCTTCTGTGGGGCGGCTGGTGGGTTTGAACCACTGACCTTCTGGTTAGCAGATGAATTCCTTACCCACTCCGCCACCAGAGCTCCTTAACCACAGGTGTAGGGGTTAGGGTTTACAACACGTATTTCTGAGGACACAGTTGAGGCCATAACAGTTCCTCATGCAGAGCCTCCACCTGCCCCTTAAGGAGGTTTGCGTGTTACTTGGACACCACATAGGTGTCAGCGGAGTGTCTAGACCCTGGAGATCTATGTCCAGAAATCAGCCAGGGAAACCCCACGGGTCACAGTGGTCTGGTCCACACCCAGTCACCAGAACGGCACAGGACAGGCCGCCTTTCATTCGGTTGTGATGGGTCTTCCTGACAACAATACCAATATATGCAGCGGTCACACCCTACCGGACAGAGTGGCAGATGCAGACTCCAGGAACGACCCTGCCTGCTGCCTGCAGCCTCAGGGAAGCCCCCGGGCAGGGAACCCCCCTCCCCCTGGAAATCCGTGAAGCAGCAGCCTCAGGGTAGGATGACGGGAGAAGTGGGCAGGGATCAGTGCAAACATTGTGTGTGTGTGGGGGGGAGCAGGGGGGTCAGCGTGTGTGGGGTGTGTTGGGGAACCCCCTGGAGCGTGGAAGGAATGCAGACAGGAGCTGGCAAAGTCGGTCCAGCCAGAGAGCCGAGGCCTTGCCTGCTGCCATGAGGGTCTGGAATTGATGCTGTGGGCTGTGGGACAGGAGGGAGTCGTCGAAGGCCAGTGAGCAGGAGAGGGCGTGACGCTAGTGAGATTCTAGACCACACTTTCACTGGACACGTGGAGCAGGTGCGGTGTGGGAGAAGCCACAGGACGCAGGGATCGGTGGGGAGAGAAGAAGGAACTATGGTGGCACAGTGCCTGAGGCATTTATTTGACTGCTACCCAGAAGGTTGGTGGTTCAAACCCACCAGCCCATCTGTGGAAAAAAGAGGAGGCAATCTACTTCTGTAAAGATTTACTGCCTTGGAAACCCAATGGTGGGGGGGGAGTCGCTACGAGTCAGAATCAGCTTGATGGCAGCTGGTTTTGGGGGGAGACAAGAGCCCCAAGGAGAAGAGGCTAGGATTCTGAACCTTCACTGAGGCAAACAGGAAGCAGAAAGGAAGCAAGGACTGGGGGACAAGGAGTTTGGCTCCTAGGTACCAACAGGGCCCCTAGCAGAGATGTTCCTGGTTGCAAGCAGCCTGAGGATCTGTGTGGAGATGGGGCTTTGGGGCCACTCAGCTGCGCACTCATTAGGAGACAGCTTAGGTGACTAGTCCTCACAGAGGGGGCCCCCGAAACCCCCTCCAATCTGGAGCTCCTTGATCTGCTTCCTGTGGGGTGGGTACCACCCTAGTTCTAAGGAGGTACCTCTCCTGGAGTAGGGGATTGGAGAGGGGCCCAGCCAAGAGGGGGACCAGGGGGTGAGGCCGCCGCATTGGACTTCCCGGCCCTTCCTGCACAGACTAACCCCTGCCCTCACCGTGGGCAGCCTTAGCACCAGCCACCACATGCGTCCCTTTCCGCTCTGGGAATGTCCCTCACTTTTTTCTTTTCTTTTCTTTAATTTTTATTGTGATTTGGGTGAAAGTTGACAGAACAAATCAAATTCATTTCCCACACAGCAGTTCATACACATTTTGTTTCATGACATTGACTGCAATTTCCCACAATGCAACAGCTCCCCTCCCACTTCCTCCCTGTGGTTACCTTTTCCCTGTGTCCTTCCCTCCCATGCACTCTCGCCCCGCCCCTCGAGCTATCTCCCTGTGCAAACACTGCCCTTCTGTTCTCCCATGATTGATTATTCTAAGGAGTGTATCTATCTGATGAAAGAGTTCACCGCATATGCCTGTCTATTGTTTGGCTGAAAGTCACTGGAGTGAGTTCACTTGCAGACCTGAAGGGTAACTAGGAGTCATAGTCTTGGGGGTCTCACCAGGCTCTGTCAGACCAGTAAACCTGGTCTTTTTCATGATTTTGAGTTTTGTTCCACATTGTCCTCCCACTCTATCCAGGATCTCCTGCACTGATCCCTTTCTGCGTGATTGACAGTGGTAGCCGGGCACCATCTAGGTCTTCTGGTCTCATGGTCATATAGGCTCTGTCCCTCCCTTTTGATGGCTATCACCTCCCACCCACAGCTTCTCAGCAGTCTGGGAAACCTCTCCCCACCCCGGCATGGCAGAAGGGGGCGGAAATGAGTGCTCACTGGCCCCTTGCTGTTGGCCAGGACCTGCAGCCCAGAAGGCTGGGCTGGAGTGGCATGGACTAGGCCAGGCTCCCCACCATGCTCCCCCATGCCTCTCTGCCCCTCCATCAACACACTTGTCTCTGTCCTCCCTAGGGGTGCAACTGTCTGTGCTTCACTGTGCTGGGCACTGCCCTGGGGCTGGAATACAGGGCAGCGAAGCAGCCGTGAGGTGTGGTCTCCATCCTTGGCAACTCCAGACCAGCAAGGGAGACAGACATTACTGCAAACGTCACATTGATGAAAGTACAATGATAAACCTTATATGAGGGCTCCAGCGGGACCCAGACCACGGCAGGCAAGGAGAAACTACAGAAGATACACCCTTGAGCTGAGATCTGGTAAGGGGGCGGGGACAGGAAGTTGACTTGGTAAAAAGGACAGGGAACAGCATCTCAGATGGAACAGCATGGTAGAAGTCTTGTGGTAGGAGAGAACATAGGCATTTAGGATCCCAAAGGCTTCCAGTGGAGCAGGAGCCCAGAGGTAGAGGGGGAGTTCAAGGGGGCCAGTGGATAGCTCTTACTAGGGGCTGGTAAACAAACTGGAATATACAGGCAACGGCCCAAGAAGATCGCCGGTCAGGATCCACAGGCCCAGAGTTCTAGCCCCAGCACTGTACTGACTCCGTGTGTGACCTTGAACCAGACACGTTCTATCTCTGGGCCTTCATGACAAGTCACTGATGCCCTTGCTGACTGTAGTCAGATCCTTGGCTGCCAGGACTGTGCCCTAGTTGTCCCCACTGCCTAGAGGCTCTGCCCCTCTCCTGCATGTGCACCACTCAGGCCACAGTGTAGCTGTCACCCCACCCGCATGTCCACCATCCAGGCCACAGTGAGGATGTCACCTCTTCCAGGAGCTCCCTGACCAGCCACATCACCCGCATCTCCCTCCACGTCACACTTGCTTTGTTTTTACGGAGCTCTCACTACAATCTCAGAGGCTCTGTGGCTTGTCTCTCGTCCATCTGCCCCTTGGCCAGGAGCTCTGTGCCTGCAGGGAGTCAGCAAAGCACCAGCCAGTCTCCGGAGGCTGAGGGGTGATGTGGGAAGATGCTCCTGACCTGGAGCCTAAGGAACCTCAACTTGAACTTTGCCCTGTTCCGCTCCCGATTGGCTCGGAGAACGTGGGCTGGTCGTGCCAAGCCTCAATCTTCTCTTCTGCAAAGTGGGTCAGAACCATCCCAGAGGGCTGTGGAGACACTGTTTTTGTTGTCACTGTCAGGTGCCCTCAAGTCGTTTCTGACTCATAGCGATCCCATGGCAACAGAACCAAACACTGCCTGGTCCTGCACCAGCCTCGTGAGCCTTGCTATCCCTGAGGCCATCATGGCAGCCACTGTGCCAGCTCATCTCATCAAGGGCCTCTCCCTTTTCCGTTGACCCTCTTCTTCACCAGGCATGATGTCCTCCTTCTCCAGAGACTGGTCCCTCCTGACATGTCCAAAGTATGTGAGACAAAGTGTCGCCATCCTCGCCTCTAAGGAGCATTCTGGCTGTACTTCTTCCAGGACAGATTTGTCCATTCCTCTGGCAGTCCATGGTATATTCCGTAGTCTTTGCCAACACCATAAGTCACAGGCATCAACTCTTCCATGACCTCCCTTATTCACTGCCCAGCTCTCACATGCGTATGAGACAATTGAAGATACCATGGCTTGGGTCAGGCACACCTTAGTCCTCAAAGTAACATCTTTGTCCTTTGAGATTAGAAGAGAAAATGCATGCATAGCACCACCCGGTGTTGGGCCCAGGTGGTCACTCAGCAGAGATTGGGAGTCTTCTTCGGCCCAGCCCTCCCTGCATAGTCACTTGTCTTCCCCCACCTTTGTCTTCTCCCTGCCACTTCCTGTTTTGTGGTGGCTTCCTTCAGTGTCTTGGGGGCAGAAGGGGAAAAAAAATTAATAAATAAATTCCCACCAAATCCTGGTTCATAGGGAATCAGAGGGTTCTAATATTTGCACTTCATAGGAGACACCTGCAGGGGGCAGTGCTTATCCCACTTGGGAGAGATTGGGGTCTACTCAGCCTCTGGCCAGCCCTGATTCCAGCTGCCTTTACCTACACCACTCACTCCACACCCTGAGCCCAGGCTGGGCCTCTTCCCACAAGAACTAGGTTCCAGGTGGGGAGGGGAGAAGGTCAGGGAGGGAGGGAGGCTCCTAGGTGAGGTCCCCACACCCATTCTCAGGCTCTAACAGTAAGGGCAGGGAGACCATCCACGTCCTCAGAAGAGCCATCCTAGAACATCAAGCTAGCCCTTAGAGATCTGGAGGGAGCTCAGGAGGTGCATGGAGAGAGAAACAGAGACAGAGACAGAGAGGTGCCGTTTAGAGACTCAGAGCTAGGACTAGACAGGACCCTGCCAACCCATGCCATGTTCCATCCACCTAGTCAACAAGCATCCCCTAAGTCCCCACACTGGAAGTCCTTTAAGGCTTCCTGGAAGTCCTTTAAGGCTTCCTAGTCTCTTCAGGGACCCTTCTCCTCCTCTCTTCCCCATTGAAATGTGCCTATGTGCCCCATTGGGATCTGCTAGCCATGGGGCTGGAGAACACGACCCCCAAGAAGAGCAGCAGAGGTGGCCTGGGGTCAGGAGGGCCTTTCTGCTCCTCCCAGAATGGCCCACATGGGGCTCCTCTCCACCCCTGAAGCCCTGAGGCCAAGTCCTGCTCCCACCTCACTCCCAACCACAGGAAGGGAGGGAGACCAGGGACTGACCAGCTGCTTCCATTGGTCTTTCCTGGTCAGCTGCCATCTCAGGATGTCATTGGCCTGTAGGTGTCCCTCCTAGGGAGAGATTTTGGGTATCGGGAGGGAGTCCAATTTTCTGGGGGCCCAGATGGAACCCCTAAGCCCCCGCGTCCCTTCAGAAAGCAGTTTCGAGTACATACCACGTGGCAGGCACTATCCTAGCCCTGTCCGAGGTGGGGGCTGCTATGATTGGTCCATTTCACAGATTAGAATACTGAGGCTCAGAACAGTGAATCATTTGCCCAAGGTCACTCAGACAGATGGAATGGGGCTGAGCTGGGACTGTGCCTAAGGCATTTGATTACTAACCAGACAGTTGGCGATTCAAATCCACCAGCTACTTCGCGGAAGGAAGATAGGGCAATCTACTTCCATAAAGATTTACTGCCTCGAAAACCCAATGGGAGTCACTATGAGTCTGAACCGACTTGGGAGCTCTGGTGGCATGGTACCTAAGGCATTTGACTGCTAATCAGAAGGTTGCTGGTTCAAACCTACCAGTCGCTCCACAAGATGGGGTGATCTACTTCCGTAATGATTTACCGCCTTGGAAACCCAAAACCCAGTGGTTGTCATTATGAGTTGAAATCTACACGATGGCAGTGAGTTTGGTTTTTGAGTTGTGTCTCCCTCCCCTGGGAGCTCTACTGCTCTGCATACACAGCCCAGTTTCCTATCTCTGTGTGCCCGGGAGGATTTGCAGTATACTGGTGGCTGAGGTGTGGCTATTAGCTCATGGATCAATTCATCCCACAAATGCTTAAGGCACTTGCTGTGCTCTGGCCCGATGCACCCTCGTCCCTCCAGGGTAACACATGAGCATATACACTCATGAGTATATAGTGACACACAAGCACACGTCTACACTTGCACACACGGACATACATACAGAGACACACCCAGATACACACACATAGAATATTCACAGACACTCACAGACACCCACACCCAGGCTTCAAGTTGAGGCAGGAGAGATACACATCAAAACACACACACACACACACACTCCTCCAGCCACACACCCACAACACCCACGTGCAACCCACACACACCAGCCTTCCTCCTCCCTCTCGCTCCCTAACCCTGACACTCCATGACCTCAAAGACTCAGGCGTACCCCATTCAGACCTAAGAACGCCTTGTCTGTGTACGAGACGCCCCCCACACACACACAGACAGAGTCCTGAGCCACTGGGGCATATGGCTTCCCTTCCTGGGCAGGGAAATGTTGTTCAGCCCAGTATCCAGGTCTTGGACACTTGCAGCCTTGCCACCAGGGACCCCCAAGTCCCCTCCCATCCCAAGTCCTCTCCCACATGGCAAAAGAAAGACACATTTACTGTTAAATACATACACGTTTTAAATACATGTTGGCACAATATTAACATTAAATACACATCATAAATAAGCTTTATAAATACAAAACTGATTTTTAAAAAACTGGTAAAAATTGATAAATTAGTCATGCCCACCGGGGAACTGGCCCAGCAGCTGCTGGGCCCGCCTCCAGGACGGCAGTGGTTTCAGCATGAGGAAGTTCCATTACACGCCACCAGGGGGAGCAGCGGCGGCCAGCGCCCAACTCTAGGAGCTTCTGGACGCTGGGAGGCCTCCTTTTACCAAGAGAACTCAAGCCCGCTAAGCCATTTGCACCGTGTGTTCTGATTTACAGACAGAATTTGACATTCACCATATGTTACTGAGTCTCAGCAGCTGACAGGCAGAGGGTCTTGACCCCCTTGCTTCACAAAGAGAAAACAGGTCCAGAGAAGTAAAGTGGCTGGCCCAAAGTCACACAGCGAGTTAGGGGCTAAGCTTCGGGTGCCTCGATCAGTCCTGTTTCTAGGACACCCTGCCCCACCCACTACAGCTGCCTAAAGTGAGGTCCCTTAGACGTTCAGGTGACTGGCCTGAGCCTGGTAATGAGGCAAAGGAGGACAGCTTAGGCGCAGACACACACACACACACACACACACACACACACACTGCCCCAGAACCACAACATCAGGGAAAGGAGGAAGTCTGGGGGCAATGGCCCTGTAAGTCATGGAAGGAAGGGCCTCTGGACTCCGGTGACTGGGGTAGGGGGGCAGTCAGCCCAGCTGTGAGTCAGTCTGTGTCATCAGACCCCTGAATCAATGGGAAAGTCTCCTCCACGTGGCCTGACCCAGCCACCCCCACCCCCACCGCCGCCACCGCCGCGCGGAACTCAGGGCTGGGGGCCCCAAGGCCTGACCCCCCCCCCCCCCCCAGTCCAGAGGAAGTAAAGCCGACCTGCTCAGCTGCCACCCCTTAAAGTGCACTTTGGAGTAGCGGATAATCGAGGGGTGCAGGTTTGGAGACCCCGGCACTGGCTCCTCCCATCCATGCAGCATCCTCCGCCTTCGAGGGGCACTCCACAGGTTACCGGGGAAGCAGTCTCCTGAGCACAGGCCTCTTGGCCTTCCTGGAGGGCCTTGTCCCGTGAGGCTGTCCCCGCAGGGCGGGTCTCATCCTGCGAGCACGTCCCCGCAGGGCCCAGCAGGGGCTGTGTCTCCGGTTCCGCCTCGGCGGCTCCGCCCACTTGCCGGAGACGTGTGCCACCGAGCTCATGAAGTGATGGAAACCTTGCAGAAACTTGCAGCCGTCCAACTTGACCTGAAAGCTGTCTTGAGAGAGGGTGGGCGGAGGCAAAGCCCCCGGGTCGACCCGAGGGGTGGCGGCCGTCTCTGAGGAGCCGTTGAGGAGCCGGGTCAGGGAGACGATATTGTTTCTGATTCCGAGGAGGTAGCGCTCTGCAAAGCACAGCTCCTTCCAGTCCTGGCTCTCAGTGGTGAGATGGGCTGCCTGCTGGCAGGCAGCCAGTCTGTGCAGGACGAGGCTCACCGTGGCGTTCAGGGTTTGCAGGAAGCCCTGTTTGCTGAGTTTCTGCAAGGCCTCCACGCCGGGGAAGGCCCCTGGGCGCTCCTTGCAGGCCCCTTTAAGGTCCAGGTTGTCCAAGCCTTGGATTCGCATCTGGGGGAAAGGAGAGTCAAGGAGTGAGTTCTGGAGTCCCCACCCCACATACACACACAGCGGACTATCGGGTCCTCTCATTGCCCAGATCCAGAGAAAGATCCAAGAGGGGTCTCTCTGAATGAAATAAGTTTGAGTCCACACTGATTTTAAAAAAGAAAAGAAAAGAAAGGCAAAAATGCCACCTAGTACATGTAGACTCTCCCAGGTCCTGCAGGGCCAGGGTAGTGACCGCATGGAATGAATGTGGTGCAGGGGTGACCTTGAGCTTCATGAGAGAAGGCACCTCTGGTTGGCTCAGTGCTGCCTATAGTTCCCAGAACAGAGCCCATGGAGGGTGCGCAATGACTTTGTGCTGGAAAACACGTGCAAGAGGTGGTGGGCATGGCACTCACTCTCCCGTCGACCAAGGATGGCCCGGGAACAGCACAAGGCCTCAATTTCCCTACCCTGCCCGTACTGAGTGTGTTGGACCGGTGTGGAGGGCGCCTGAGCCTGCCAGCACTCACTCCTGCCCCACCCCCTCAGGTCGCTGGGTCTCAGACACCACCAGGGGGCAGGCAGGTGCTCACATAGGGCTCCAGGAGCTTGCTGGTGTCTTTCAGGATCCTGGCCTGCTGCTGCAGCTGGTAGAAGGCTTTGTACTCGCTGGGGCCGACTCCTATGGCCTCCGTGCACAGCAACAGGAGTCCAAGGACCAGACCTGGGACAGAGAAGCGGTGTCACCTGCTTCGGCGAGGAAGCCACAGTTGGAATCTTGGGGCAGCTTTTAGAGGGAAGGGGGTCAGGGGGCCTACCCTTCCATCCCAGGCTTGTGCCCTAGAGGGCTGGGCCCTGTGCGGTGTGGCTTGTACATAAACACCCACAAGGGCCACCACCACCTCCCCAGTGACTCCCTGCCCAGGACAGTGGCTGTGACCTGCCAAGGAGGCCTTTGAGGGGACGTTATGGAGCCCACGGGTGTTCTTGTGCCCACCAGTCATACTTCAGCACCAACTGACCTCAGGCACCTACTGACCCTGGGCTAATAAGGGATGCCACTGCTCCGGGACCCTGCCTTGTCAGAGCCCGGGGCCCCAGGAACGGACCCGGCCCTCAATGCCAGGGCACAACGGGGCTTCAGGTTGGCAGCCTGGGAAGAGCCTGGTACCTGAGCTGTGTGTGTGGAACCATTTGGATATTAAAGATCAGCTGTCCGTGGCTCTACTTCACAGAGGGGGCTGCCCACTCTCCCAGCCCTTCCCTCTTCTCTCTCCACTCTGTCAGGCCCACTGGGAATGCTGGAGCCCCTCAGAACGTTCCAGGGGATGGCCATAGTTACGGCTCAGCTACCCTCCGTCCCCACACCAGGCACCGGCAGCCACGTGGCCTGAAGGGGGCTGTGTTGCAAGGGCCCGGAAGGCAGTGACACCGCGGTCCCTTCCTGAGAACTACTCGGTCCTCCGGGCAGGCTGCCTGTTGGGGCTTCAAGAGGCTGGGCTCCCCGGCACAGCCACCACAGTGGACCCCAGGCTACCTCCCAAGGTGCCTGCTGCCTGCCGCCAGTGGGAAGGTCCGTGGGTGCCATGTGGGACCATGGGTCTGTGTCAGGTGCACCGTGGCAGCTGTCCCCATCGCTGTGGGACGCTGTGAACGGTGGGGCCAGGCCTGCATGTGGGGTTCCTGGGTTGGTGAGGTTGAGGCTCTGGGTGATGTCACGTTGCCATGTGGGCGTGGCTATATGTGCTGTGTGATTGTATAGGCTCCCGGGCCCAGGCCTGGCTGATCGTCTCTAAATCGAGGTGCCATTCATCTGCTCAGAGGAAGCCCCAAGGCCCCCCCAGAACTGCAGCTTTTTCTTGTTTCTGTAGCTTCCTTCTCTACCCACTACACTTCCCGCCTCCTGCTTTCCTGCCTTGTCCACCACTCACCCTTCTGTGCTCACTGGCTGCTACAATTGCCTCTGCATCACCTCCTCCTGGAAGCCTTCCCAGTGCTCTGTCTCAACTCTGTGGGCACCTGCTTCTCAGTGGGCCTCTGTCTTGGCCTGACCCCCTGCCTTTCTCCCTCCTCAGCATCCTTCTGCCATGCCCCCCCAGATCCCGGAGGACAGAGGGTACCTCTCTGCTCCCCACCAGCGCCAGTGGGCACAGAAGCGCGTGCTGCCGGGGAGGAAGGAAGAACTCACCGAGCTGCGTCCTCTGTGTGAGCTGTACCCACATGCTGGGTGCCCGAGCTCTCGCCCGCGCCGGCTGGGGGTGTCAGCACCCGCCTGGGAGTCCTGCGGGCCGGCCGCCACTTTATGCCCGCCCGGGCGATTGGCCAACACCTCGTGAGGTGGGGGGGGGAGGGGGGGAAGGCAGGCCTTCTGGGAACATGACCCCAAAAACCAAAGTCTCCACAGGCGGCCAATGGGCGCTGGGCGCGGTCCCTGCCCGCTCCTCCTCCTGTTTTCTTCGAATTTGTTCTTCGAGGTCAACCCCACGCCCAAGGATGATGCAAACTGCAGCCTGAGTCTTCCCATGAGCGGGGAGCCCGGGGTTCCCCACCACCTGCAGGGGGATGGGCCCAGGACAGGGGAGAGTCTGCGAGCCAGGCCCCAGTTGGGTCGGCCCAAGGGCCATGGCCTCTAGGACACTGTGGTCTGAGGCTGAGGGCAGTAAGACATCTTCCTTCTTGAAAGCCCTCCCGCCCTCCTGCCAGGGCTGTTGGGACATCTGTGAGCGGAAACCACTAGACACTGGGCACAGAGCCAGACTCCGACTGGCAGCCCCGCGATCATGATCTGGCCCCCCAAGCTCGAATCCTCCAGCTCGGCGGTCTCCTCTCTCCCCCAGTGCATCCCCCGTCCTCCCAGCCGGCCTTCCCACCCCTCTTCAACAGACGGATCATCTAAGGAGAAGCGCACATTGGGGAACAAGAACAGGAGACGTGCTGACATGCTGTGTGACCTGGGGCAAGTCACTTAACATCTCTGGGCCTGAGAGACTCCACCTGTAATAGGGAAGAGAGAAAGTATTTCCCGACCCACCTTACAAGGGCCACCGCTGTCATGGACATAAAAGGCAAAGGACCATGAAAGGAAAGGAAGAGATGGGAGTCTAATTCCAAGTATTGGCTTTCGGGGGGCGGGGTTGGGGGCGGAGGAGACGGAGAAACTGTGAGCTCAGAGGGGAAGCCGGGGGAGGGAAGCGGAGTCGAGTGGTGGCTGTGGTGACGGTTGAGGGCCAGGTTTCACTTTCTCTGAAAGATAGTGATTGTGGGGTGGCCGTGGCTTCTCGCAGACCTCGGAGTGTCAGTGTGAAGGGGCCCCCAGAGACAGCGCCTCCCTCATCAACCTGCTACTCGGCCGAGGAGTAAACTGAGGCCTAGGCAGAAGCAGACAGGAGACAGAGGGACAGCTGGCACAGCCACCGGTTCCAGAATAGAGTCCTTGTCCTGCATCCTCAGGACCTTGGCTGGGGGAGGCCTGGGGGATCAGCCAGGAAGCCTGAGCTGCCCTGTTTGGGGGGCATTGGGCCTGCAGAGCCTGGACTAAAAGACTAAGGTAGCCAGAAAAGATGAGGGCTGGAAGCTTTCCTGCCCACCCCAGGCCCTGGCGCCCTTCATGACCACCAAGGCTGTGCCCAGCACACCATCACTCACACACTCAGTCAACAAACTCTTCTGGGGCCCCCCTTGGTTGCCACTCCTACGTGCTAACCATCCATCAGTCTCCCAAGAAGAGGCACCCCACTTCCCCAAGGCTGCCTTCACTCCACCCAATCTCCCTATCACCCCAGCATGGCGTCCCCACTCCAGGCCCAATCCACCCCCCACCCCCACCCCCACAGGCCAGTCTGGATCCTCAACCCAAGAGTACTACTTCTGCTGAATTCCTCATCTCGGAGAGGCCCCCACCCCCACAGCACCCTTTCTTGGGGTTTCTGTGAAGCCCGAATCCTTCTCCATTTCACATCCCCACTCTTCTCCACATCCTGTCTGGGCTCATCCCACTGAGGACGTGGCGCGTGGAGAAGCTCCGGGCTGCTCAAAACAGCCGAGCAGGGAAGCCTCTAGTCCCTCGACAGAGTAGGGCAGCCAGGCGGAACGTGCAGGGCTCCTGAAAACCAGGGCACCTCAGTCTGCCTTCCGCCAAGTCAGAGACAGACTCGGCCTCCCCTGCTTTGGACTGAATGCACAGAAATTCCAGGCAGGTGGAAGGTTGTTAGCACTGTCACTTTCCACGCAGCAGACCTGGGTTCAATTCTCAGCCAATGCACTGCCACCACCCGTCTGTCAGTGGAGGTTTTGCGTTGCTGTGGTAAGCAGGTTTCTTTCTTCCTTCCTTTCTAGTTTTTTTTTTTTTTTTGCCTTAACAAACAAATTTACTTTCTCAGTTAGAAAACCGTTGGCGTTAGATGCCATCAAGTTGGCTCTGACTCATAGCGACCCAGTGTACAACAGAATGAGACACTGTCCGGTCCTGGGCCAGCCCCACAATCCGTGTTAATAACTGAACCCATTGATGCAGCCACTGGGTCAAGCCATCTCATTAAGGGCCTTTCCTTCCCCTTTTTGGCTGACCCTCCACTTTACCAGGTCTGTGCACATTTCGTTATAATAATTGACTTTGTCTTCTCGAGCTGCTCTTTGAAATCTTCTGTTCAGCTCTTTTATTTTGTCATTTCTTCTATTTGCTTTAGCTACTCTCTGTTCAGGGGCAAGTTTCAGAGTCTCTTCTGACATCCACTTTACCAAGCATGATATCCTTCTCCGGGGAATGGTCCATTCCGACAACATGACCAAACTGGGTGAGACGAAGCCTGGCCGTTCTCGCTGCCGAGGAGTGTCCCTGCTGCACCTCCTTCACGACAGATCTGTCCATTGAACAAGTTCTGAAGAGCTTCTGGAGTAAGAGGAGGAAGAAAGGGCTGGAAATCTACTTCTGAAAATCAATCAATGCAAACCCTCTTGATCACAAATGATCCGGTCTACAACCAATCATGGGGTGGGTGTGGGATGGATTGTTTTGTTGTACTGGGGTCGTCATGATTCAGGGGACCAACTCAATGATAGCTAACAGTAAGAAGAGCCCTCCCAGGGGGGGTGGGCATGTCAGGCCCTCCTGCTGGTCCCCTCGGGGCACTCCAGGGCCCGGCTGGCTGCAGGTCACCATCACCCTCATGTCTCCCACCTGAGACAGCCTGCCTAGCTGAGAGCCACAGTGATACCCTGGGTGCATTCTGGTTGATGAAGACACTAGTGTGTACACACGGCTAGAGCAACTAGGGCAGTGAGTGCTGCTCAATCTGCCAATCACTTGAGTAGCCAAGTGCCTCCACCTTATTCTCTCCTCCCACCAGGCTGGAGGCCATGTTGTCTCCTCAATTTAAAGAACTCTAAGCCTCAGAAACCCAAGGAGGCGTGGCTATGAGTCAGGTCTGACTCGACGGCACATAACAACAAGCCAACGGGGGAAATAAAAAGCCTCCAAGAGGCAGAGAGATGAGATAGCCTTGCCTGAGGCCAGCCTGCCTAAAATTAGGAGAGATGCATTCAAACCAAACTGTCTGATTTGAACACTTGGTTAATTGGGGTGCTGTGTGCAACCCCAGGGACCAGGTCACCAAAGACAAGGAAGGGCTTGCAAGAGGAGATATGGTTGCAGGGTTGCAGGCAGCTGGGACACTTGAGGATGGGCCCAGAGTTAGGTGCGAGCTCCCAGCCAGAGCAAGGGGGACAGTGATGGGCAGGGAGGACAAGGATCGGCCCCAGGTGAGGGGGACTGGCTGCCCATCCGAATAAAGTCTAAGGGGAAGATGCGTCAGCCTTTCTGGTGAGGTCAGCACCCAGTGACGTCCCTCTTGCCACCAGGAAAAGCTTGCAACATGGCCCAGTCAGTATAAATAGTCTGTGACCGCAAGGCTGGGCTGTCCCCTCTTCCCTGGGCCACGTCAGCCAGGGCCCCGCGTGATCCATGAGAGGAAGAGGAGCATTTTGGTTCCTCAGAAGTCCTCTTTCCTTGCCTTTCCTTCCGGCCCACTCACCGACTGGAAGGTCCTTCCGTTTTAAATGCAAGGACAGAACTTGGGAGGCAGATCCAAAATGAAGGCAGGAAAGCCACTCTGTGAAGTGGAGGGGGCTCAGAGCTGCAAGAAGTGGCCCCAGCGTGCTACTTGGGAGGAAGGGGATCAAGCCAGTCCCAGTCTCGATCCCAGCATTCTTGGCCCAGTCACATCCATCCTCATGTGGAACCTCAGTTTCCCTTCTATAATATGTACTGACACAACCAACAGTAAAAAGACACGCAATTCAATTTAAAACTGGGCAAAGGACCCGAAGAGACATTTCAGTAAAGAAGATGTATAGAGAGCCAACGGTACATAGAAAGATGCTTATCATCACAGTCAAAAGGGAAACACATATCAAAACCACAGTGAGATTCCACCTCACACCCACTAGGATGGCTGTGCTCAAAAACCAAAACACAAAACCCACTGCCATCAACTCCCACAGGGTTCCCAAGGCTGTAAATCCTACTTCCTTACAGAAGCAGCTTGTCTCATCTTCCTCCCATGGAGCAGCTGGTAAGTTTGAACCACCCACGTTTTGGTTAGCAGCCAAATGCCTTACCCACTGCGCCATCAGAGCACCTTAGACAGATAGTAGTAAGTGTTGGCAAGGGTGTGGAGTACTTGGGACCTTGGTACATTGCTGGTAGCAATGTAAAATTGTGCAGCTGCTGTGTTGTTGTTAGTGGCTGTTGAGTCGGCTGTGAGTCATGACGACCTTTCACATAACAGAACAAAACGCTGCCTGCCCCGGGCCGTCTTCATGATCTTTGGTGTGTCTGAGCGTGTTGTCTGACTACTGTGTCAGTCCACCTCATGGAGGGTGTTTGGATTCTCTAGTGCCTCTCGAACAGAAAATACCCCAAGTGGACGGGTCTCGCAAACAGGATTTATCTGTTCTCTTACAGTTTAGGAGGCTGGAAGTCCAAGTTCAAAGTGTCAGCCCTAAGGGCTGGGTGAAAGCCCCTCGACCTTGGGCTTCAGCTCTGCCTCTCGCTCCTGGCCCTGGAGGCTTCTCTTAGCTCAGGCAGCTGCTGGCTGCTGAGGCTGACAGACCTAAGGTCAACAAGTAAAACAGCACAGTCCCAAGATTATCAGGCAACACAGCAGGCCACTAGTTCAAGTCCATTAACAGCCCCAAGATCAGCAGACAACCTGGCTGGCCGTTGAGATGGAGACTTGGCCAAATGGAGGACCCAGATGTGCCAAAAAGCTCAAGAACTTCCTCAAAGCTTCTTCTCATATACTGGAAGCAGGCCACATCCCTAAGGCAGCTACTCAACTGCTCCAGGAGATCCCATCATGGAGTTGATTACCAGTCTCATCATGGGGAATAAATACATCCAGCTGCCCAGCCACTCAACCAGGCCCAGCCAAGTTGACTAATAACTACCACAGAGGGTGTCCCTCATTTTTGCTGACCCTCTGTTTTACTAGGTGTCCCTGAGTAGTGCAAATAGTAGCAACCTCAACTGATAACTGAAAGGTTGGATGTTTGAGCCCACTCAGAGGGCCTCCAATGAGAGGCCTGTTGATCTACTCCCAACAAACCAGCCATTGAGAACTCTGAGCCCAGTTCTACTCTGGCTTACACGGGGTTTCCACAGAGGGCATGGGGGCAGCATCCTTGGACCTCTGTCCTCACGTGGGGAAAACAGAGTCACCCTCAGCAGCCCAAGACTGATTCCTATGAGGCCAGACCTGCTGCCACCCTCCAGCCTTTTACCAACTCTGGCACCAGCCATTCCTCCCACGGCACCCACTACTTCTCTGCTGGGTTCAATAATTCGTTACAACGGCCACACAGAACTCACAGATAATAGTCACGATCATGGGGTTTGTTAGGGAAGTAACAAGGTTACAATTCGGGTTCAGGAACACTTTCAGGACACAATTCTTTGATCGGAACAGTTTCCCCTCTGCTATGCCCTCAGGCACGCCTCTCTGGCCCTTGGCCTCTCAGCCCTGCTTGGGCAAGTGTTACAAAGCTCTTTTAGTTCTGCCGACAGGGGCACCTGGGTGCACCCCACTCTGCCAGCAAACCTCCTGCCCAAAGGCACTCAGCTTTCTCACTCCGTGGGCCGGCGAGCCTGCTGCTCCGTCTCCTGCCTCTTGGTTCCTCAGCCGCTCGTCTCAGCTGGTTGGTCGTAGCGGCCAGTCGTCTCTGCCAAGCGCCGGGATTTCAGGTCCAAGCATGTGCTCCTCTTCACCTGTGGCTTCTCTCCTGATAGCAGTGACAGCCCCTTTCTGCCCTAGGACGTCTCATTTTAAGCCTAGCAGAATGACAAAACTAACCAATCCCCACATTAGAGTTCTATACACTTTCTATATATTTGCATGGTGCCACCCAGTGATCTGGTGGGACTCACAAAGACCATGGCTGGAAAAGCCGTACCAACTAACCCACTGCACCACAGGGCTCTGTGAATCAGTCAACTGGGTTTATCCTTTACCCAAACGTGATGTCCTTCGGTAAAGTAGACCATGGTTACTAGAATACCAAGACTGTAATTACTATTTTAAAAAAACAACCCAAACCCACTGCCAATGAGTCAATTCGAACTCATGTCGACCCTATAGGACAGAGTAGAACTATCCATAGGGTTTCCAGGGCTGTAAATCTTTACGGAGGCAGGCTGGCTCATCTTTCTCCCAAGGAGCAGCTGGTGGGTTCAAACCACTGGCCTTTTGGTCAGCAACTGAATGCTTTAACCACTGCGCCGCCAGAACACCTTAGAATTACTCTATGACCCAGCAGTTGCATTCCTAGGTACATACCTAAGAGAATGAAAAACATAAGCCATACAAAAAGTTTTCTTGAAAAAAAGAAAGCCACACACAAATATTCTTGGTACACATTTCACAAAAGCAAACAGCGGAAATGAGACAAACGCTCAGCAAATGGGTAAACAAAATGCTACAGCACAAGCCTGACAAGTGACAAGCACGTGCTCAGTGAAAAAAGCCAGACACAAAAGGCCACCTACTGTGTGATTCCATTTACACCAAATGTCCAGCCAAAACACCGACTGCCACTGAGGCAATTTCCAACTCATAGTGACCCTATAGGACACAATAGAACCTCCCCTGCAGGGTTTCCAAAGCTGTAAATCTTTACGGAAGCAGACTGCCTCATCTTTCTCCCTCAACTCTGAGGCTGGTGGGTTCAATGGCTGACCTTTTGGTTCATGATCGAGCCCTTTAACACTGCACTACCAGAGCTCCTCCATAAACTGCCTAGAATAGGCAGGTCCATCAAGACAAGAGAGTAGAGCTGTTGCCAGGGGCTGGGGGAAGGGTAAGATAGGGAGCGGTTACTAATGGGTATAACCCACTGTCACCGAGTTGATTCTGACTCAAAGTGACTCCCATTGAATTTCCGAGGCAATAAATCTTTAAGGAAGTAGATTGCTTCATACTCCTCCTGCAGAACAGCTGGTGGGTTTGAACTGCCAGACTTCTAGTTAGTAGAGGCCTTAGGCACTGCGTCACCAGAGCTCCTTGCTAACTGGTATAGGACTTCATTTTGAGGGGATAAAAATGTTCTTGAACTAGACAGAAGGAGTGCTGGTGGTGCAGTGGTTAAGGCATTTGGCTGTTAACCAAAAGGTCAGTGGTTCGAACCCACCAGCTGGTCCATGGAAGAAAGATGGGGCAACCTGCTTCTGTAAAGATTTACAACCTTGGAAACCCAGTGGGGGTGGCTATGAGTCAGAATCGACTTGATGGCAGTGGGTTTGGGTTTTTTTGGTGGGGGAACTAGATAGAGGTGTTGGTCGTACAACATTGTGAAGGTACTAAAACCCACTGAATGATGTACTTTCAAGTAGTGATCTTCATTGTGTGTGAATTACATCTCAATAATAATATTAAAAAAAATGCAGCCTTGAGCATTGTACTTTTTTAAAGAATTATCTATATGAGATCAGATTGACAACAGCAACCCAAATTGTTAAATAGGAACCTTAAGGGGAGGTGAGTTTGTGTTAATGGGGCAGGAACCATTCAGAAAGGGAGGGCTGAGAATGGTTGCACAACTTGAAATCAATGAATTGTCCACATAGAAACTGTTGAATTGGTGTATGTCCTGCTGTGTATACATTCAACAACAACAAAAATAAGCTAAATTATTTCAAAAAAGAAATATAGTAGCCAAAGCTACCTGCAGGACCACCAGGAGAGTGCAGTGAGATCATGCAGACAAGCCGTTGACCTGTGGCTGGCGCTCAATGATTACAACCTGCCCGCCACTGGGCCAGACGAAGGTGTACACTTGCTTATGTCACAGCGTGGCTTTGAGGGTGATTGGGAAAGGAGGTATTACATAAACCATGAGGTCAGGGTCAGGCCACCCTATCAAGGGGATCCCACAACTCACATGGCAGGAGATTTGGCCTCACACAGAGTTCTTCTGGGACCTGACATGTCCACAGGTGTAGGACCCCCATGTCCTCCAGTGGTTCCACCACTCTGGGTAACTGATTCCCTTCCAGGGACATGAACACCCATTCCGGAAGCATAGAGGGGAGAGATAACTCACTTGTGTTCAGTCACTCTCGTTGTCTACTTCATGCCAGTCCTAGGTCCTCAGACCAGGCCCTGACACAGGGAGCTCCCTAACTTAGGGGAAAGCAGGTGGGGACTCACGTGTCTACTCTGAGGTAGCATGACCCTAGGATGCCAACCTGGATAGCAAGAGACAAGGTGCTGACGTGGCCGCTGTCTGCTGGCTGGCCTGGAATGACCTCCACTCTCACCCTCTCAGAGCCCAGGGTTTCTGTTTGTGAGATGAAGGGATGAACAAGATAGCCACAGATAACCCCAACCCCACAGAGCCAGACGGGGTCCTCCTGGGCTCTGAGCACTGGAAAAAGGAAGTCTGACTGATTCCTGACTATCCCCATGATGACACAACATGCAATACCTATTTTGAAACTTCAAATTCTTGTCCAACACAATTTTTGGTGCCCAAGGTACGCACTGTCTGGCCAGTGGTAACCATGCATGTTTCTGCCCCCCTCTGTATGCTGGGCCCAGTTCTAAGCATTTCACATGGGTCTTTCCAGTAAATCCTTGCAGCCACTTGACGAGGCAGATGTCGTTCTCTGCCCTGTAGATGGGGAACTTGAACTTGGTGAGACAGATTCATTTCTGACGGGCATGCAGTCAGGAGGATACAAAGGCAGGTTGGGCTCAAGTAGCCCTCCCAGAGCCCATGAAATTGACTGACATGTTGGTCATCCAGGGCATCTTCCAGAACGTTCCACCACGTGGCTCAACAAAAGTGAAAACAAGCAGCTGTTACAGGAGAGGGGACATCCTTTCCCACGGCCAGAAGCTGGCCATGGTGGGGTACTGAGGGTTTGATTGTCTTTTCCCCAAAACGTATGCTGACATCCTAACCCTCAATACTTGTGAACATGACCTTGTTTGGAAATGAGGCCTTTGAAGATGTTGTCAGTGAATATGAGGTCATAATGGAATAGAGTGTGTCCTAATCTGTATAACTGATGTCCTTATTAAAGATGACACACAGAGAGACAGATGGACAGAGTTATCCTACAGCTGTAAGCCAAGGAACTCCTGGGGCTACCGGAAGCTGGGAGAGACAAGGAAGGATCTACCACTAGACACTTGGGAGAGAACATGGCCTGGTGGGTACACTGATGTGGACTTCTAGCCTCCAGAACTGTGAGACCACAAATTCCTGTTCTTATAAGCCTCCTGGTTTGGGGTACTTCATTACAGCAGCCCCAGGAAATGACAGTAGCAGGAGGTCCGTATTTCTCCAGATCTGGACAGTCAGGGTGGGCTTATTGGCAGAGATGGAGGAGGGGATCCCAGATCCCACGTGGAGGAAACCGCATGAGCCGCTTGGAAGCAGGGCGTGATACAGGGTGAGTTTAGAGAACGGTGGTGTGGTGGGAGCCTGTCAGGGAGGAAGGAAAGGAAGGACAGTGGGAGCCCGAACTTCCTTCCTCCCTGCTGGCCTTCGCTGCTTTGGTGCAATGAATTACTTCATACGGCTCTTCTAGCCATAATCATTGTAACTCTCACCACATGACTGGGTGCAACTATGCAAATGTGAGCTGCTGTGGCCCACCAAGGGTATTGGATTTTGTTTTTAAATTTGTTTTAAGTTTGCTAATAATATAAATAAGGTGCGTGGCACCCTTCTGGGGGTGGGACCATGCAAATAAGATGTATGGAACCCTAACGTGGGCATCGGTCAGTTTTGCCACGGCAAATGAGCCATCCCAAAGACAGAAAGAGGAGATCTCACTACCATCAAGAAAGAAGAGCCACGGGACCATGGTTGCAGGGGACATTGAGCTCAACTGGCGTAACGTACTACACAAAAACATTGTTCTACATCCTACTTTGGTGAGTAGCAACTGGGGTCTTAAAAGCTTGCAAGCAGCCATCTAGATGCAATGATGGGTCTCTCCTCATCCAGAGCAAAGAAGAATGAAGAAAACCAAAGACTCATGGAAACAACTAGTTCAAGAGACTAGTACACCATGCAATCCTCAGCCTGCATGACTGTGGGACCAGAAGAACTAGATGGTGCCTGGCTACCACTGTCAACCACTCAGAAAGAGATCAGTGCAGGAGATCCTGGATAGAGTGGGAGGACAGTGTGGAACAAAACTCAAAATCATGAAAAAGACCAGGTTTAGTGGTTGGATAGAGCCTGGTGAGACCCCCCCAGACTATGGCCCCTAGTTACTCTTCAGGTCTGGACTTGAAATCACTCCCAGAGCTTCCAGCCAAACAACAGACAGGCATATAGGGTGAATATTTACATCAGGTAGATACGCTCCTTGGAATGATTAGTCATGGGAGATCAGAAAGGCAGTATTTGCACAGGGAGATAGCTCAGGGGGCAGGAATGCATAGGAAAGAAGGACACAGGGAAGAGGTACTACAGGGAGGAAGTGGGAAGAGAGCTGTTACATTGTGGGGAATTGCAATCAATGTCATGAAACAAAATGTGCATGAACTGCCATATGGAAAATGAATTTGCTCTGAAAACTCTCACCCAAATCATAATCACAAGCTAAAAAGAAAGAAAGAAGAGCCAGGAGTGGAGTCCTCAGTCCTTTGGGCCTGAGATCCCTGCACTGAACCTTCTCAGCCCAGGATACAGAGCTGTGACAGCAGACACATCAAGAAACAGTGGCAGAGAAATGGTGGCCACAGAGGCAGCAGAAGTAAGAGACCTGCACGAGACAGAGCTGTGGCTTCCTGGCCCCCACACAGAGCGTGAGAGCTGAGTGCCTTCAGGTCAAGGCTTACTGGCGGAGTGCTGTTCTAGGCATGTATCTGCAGAGCTTTTTAACACTTACCTGAACAGGGCAGAGGCCAGGCTGAAGGGCCGAGGGTCAGAGAGAGACCTGCCTTTGGGCACAGCTGAGGGGGAGCCTGTCCTGACTGAAGAACCGTATCCTCGGTGTTCCCGATCCTGAATTGTATAACCTGTTACTTCCCCAATAAAACCCATAACCATGAGTACTGTCTGTGAGTTCTGTGTGGCCACTGCAATGGATTATGGAACCCAGCAGAGAAGTAGAGTAACGCGGAAGGGATGACCAGTGTCAGAATTGGTAAAAAAGGGTGGAGGCTGGAGATATGTCTGATCTCCGCCTCATAGGCACCGGCCTTGGGCTGTTGATCTTGATCTTCTTCCCACCTTGTGAGATTAGAGGAGGTCAGACGCTATCCCTGTTTTTACAGCTGTCATCACAGCCCCTCTAAAGGGGCTTGGACAACACAGTCTGGTCCCATGATTCCATTTCCTTGTCTAAAATGTTTCCCTGTCTATTGCCATTCATTAAAGTCCAGAGCCATCACTATGACCATCTGGTCCTCGCGGTGTGGCCACACCAACTCTCCAGTCTTAACTCACACCTTTCTCACCCACCTCAGTCTCTCCCAGGAGCAGAGGCTTACCACCTCAGGGCCTTTGCACATGCTGTTCCCACAGCCTGGAACACTCTACCTACTTAACTGCTCCAAAGTCCTATCCAAACTCCACCTTTTCAGGGAAGACCACTGTGGTAGTTAAGTTGTGTGTCAACTTGGCTGGGCCTGGTTTTGAGTGGCTGGGAAGCTGGATGGAGTTATTCCCTATGATGAGACTGGTCATCAGCTCCATGGGGGAATCTACTGGGAGCAGCTGAGCAGGTGCCTGTGGGATGTGGTCTGCTTTCAGTCTACAAGGAGAAGCATTAAGGAAGGTCTGTAGCTTTTTGGCACACTTGGACCCTGCAGGTAGCTGAGTCTTCATCTCAGTGGCCTGTCATATTGTCTGCCGACCTTGGGACTGTTTAACCGGTAACAGAAGGTTGGGCAATCCTACTTCCATAGTGATACTGCTTCGGAAACCCAAGGAGGAGGCGCTATGAGTCGGGGCGAACTCGACGGCAAATAACAACAACTACAACCACCTGCCATGTTGCCTGATAGTCTTGGGACTATGTCATTGTACTTGTCCACCTTGAGTTTGTCAGCCTCAGCAGCCAGCAGCTGCCTGAGTTAAGAGTAGCCTCCAGCATCAATGGGCCTGGAGCAAGAGGCTGAGCTACAGCCCGAAGTGGAGGGCCCTTCACCCAGCCCCCAGAGCTGGCACTTTGAACTCGGATTTCTAGCCTCCTAAACTGTAAGAGAGTGAACCCATTTGTTCAAGCCACCCACTTGTGGTAATTCCTGTCAGAGTGGCACTAGCTAAGTAACACCTCCACCCTCCACTCCAGGCTGGGTGTCCCGTGCCCTCCCCGAGCCCCACGTGCCCGTCTTTTGAGTATTTTTTCAGAGCTGGACGTTTTGACCACTTCAGGTTGTCTCCTCCCTATGGCTGTTTCCCCATGGCCTGTCCAGAACGCAGAGACCCGGGACCTAGAAAGAAGGTGTTGAAGCAATCCTTGCTGAGTGGGAGAGTGAAAGACCAGACGCGAGTGGCCATCGCCGAAGCCCAGGGAAGGTGAGTCCCTGGGTGACCCCGGCCTCCTCCACATGCTATCCTGGCTCGCTCCCGCAGGAACTCAGATCTGTGTCACTTGTCACACTCTGGAACTTCCGGTCCCGCTTCTGGGAAGTCTCCATTTCAAAGATGCTGACTTTTCCTTTATGATAATATTTTTTTCAATGAATTCAAAATTTTCCCTTTTAACCAGTAAAGGCAGATTTCAACATTTTCCAGAGGGAGGGACCCCAAAGTAAAGGCATTTCTCATCTTTTTTTCCTTTTTATATAGAAGTCATTTCAGAAAGTCTCATGTAAGTGGCACTTGACAGCCACAGAGAAAGGGGACAGTTTTCACTGAGGGGACAGTTCTGCATGTTCCAAAAACAAACAGATTGAAGGTGGCTTTTCATTTCTTCATTCGACCCACATTTAAGTGCCCACTCAGGGGGGTGGGGGTGCACCAGGCTAGATGCCAGGAGAAAATGAACAAGAAAGACAGGGCTTCCAGTCGAGTGAATTTACTATGAATGTCCCTTTTTATATCTAGGTTTTGAAGAGTGAATAAACACATACACCAACACATACACACTCCAATCCTTATACCAACACATACCCCAAACACAAACACCCCCAACACACACACTCAACACACATACACATGCCAATACATGGACCAACATACACCCCAACACACACACACACACTCCAATCCTTATACCAACACATACCCCAAACACAAACACCCCCCAACACACACACTCAACACACATACACATGCCAATACATGGACCAACATACACCCCGACACACACACATACACACCCTAACACACACACTCCAACATATACACCAACGCACACACACACTCCAACACATACATCAACACACATCCCCCCACACACACATTCCCTAACATACACCCTCAACACACACACACCCCAACACATAGACCAACACACCCCCCAACAACACTCACCTACATACACACCCTAACAGGCATGCTCCAACACATACACCAACACACATACTCAACACACTTACACACCCTAATATACACACTCAACACACATCCCAACACATGCCCCAAATACACACACATGCCCCAACACACTCAACACACACACACTCCAACACATACACCAACACACATCCCAAACACATACACACACATCCCCCAACACACACAATAAACTCACACACTCCAACACATACATCAACACCCATCAACAACAGCCCTCACATACACACCCTAACAGACACGCTCCACACCTCAACACTCAACACAACACCTCAATACAAGCACACTCCAAGACATACACCAACACACACGCTCAACACACTCCCACACCCCACATACACACCCAACCACACACACTCAACACACACATCTTTATCAAACCAAAACCAAACTCACCGCCATTGAGTCAGATCCGACTCATAGTGACCCCTCCTTGGGATTCCGAGGTGATATCACTACGGAAATAGATGTCCAATCTTCCTTCTGAGGAGTGGCTGGTGGGTTTGAACCACCAGCTTTCTGGTTAGCAGTCAAATGCCTTAGGCACTACACCACCACATCCCTACACACACCCCAAATACACACACAAGCGCCAACACACTCAACTCCCACACACACCCCAACACATACATCAACACACACCAACAGCCCCCCACATACACACCCTAACACATACACTCCAACACAGACCAACACACACACCCAACACACTCGCACAATCCACATACACACCCTAACACACAAACTCCAAAACACACACCAACATACACACCAACACACATGCATAAGCACACAGCACATGGAAGCATCTGAAAGACCAATCTGTCAGGCTACCTGCTCTCACCCCAGCCCCGAGAGCAGGCACCCAGCCTGGGCCTGGCATTCCAGACACCCTGGTCTCCAGCAGTGCACCTACATTCTGAACAGGACCCATCAGGAACCTTTCTTCAGACTTACACTGGACCCAGGAGACACGCCTCCCTCTTGTGCCTGGGTTTCCCAAGCTGGGATGATGCCAGCCAGGAGCTGTGGAAGCTGTCATCCCCACGAGGTGGAGTTGGGGGTCCTGCTTTGTTGTTGTTGTTATTTGCCATCGAGTCGGCCCCGACTCATAGCGACCCCTCCTTGGGTTTCCGAGGCAGTATCACTACAGAAGTAGGATTGCCCAACCTTCCTTCCGAGGAGTGGCTGATGGGTTTGAACCACCAGCCTTCTGGTTAGCAGTCAAGTGCCTTAGGCACTATGCTACCAGAGCTCCCAGGGGTCCTGCTTAGTGGGTGAGAATGTGGCCTACACAGCCAGGGGTCGAGCGATCTCCAAGAGTGTTGTGTTGACCTTGCTTGAAGCAGCACCAACCTCCTGGCACATCCCAGCTAATGGAACAAGAAGCAAGTCTTCTCTTTCCTAGCTGATCTGGTTTGCTGGCAGCTGGGAGCCCCAAGTCCCGAGTCCTGCACAGAGGTGCCGTCAGGAGCGGGAGGGTTGGAGGGCATGGGGAAAGGGGGGATGGACACAGTTTGGTGGAATCTTCTTGTCACAGTAGATGAAAATGTTGGAATCTAGCTAGCAGTGACGTCATGCAACACTGTGAACATACCAAATACCACTGAATTACATACTTTTAATGGTTAATTTTATGTTATGTCAATTTCACCTAAATTGGGGGGGGGGAGTTGGGAAACAGCAGACCTTAAAAATAAAGCTGCCCCGGGAAAGTCAAGGGGGCTGGGAAGTAGGGAGTCAGGCTGCAAGGGGTCAAGACAGTCA
This sequence comes from Orycteropus afer afer, assembly GCF_000298275.1. NCBI lineage: Eukaryota > Metazoa > Chordata > Mammalia > Tubulidentata > Orycteropodidae > Orycteropus > Orycteropus afer. Next base: position 6,186,124 of record NW_006921784.1, read on the forward strand.
GTCAGAAGGCCTCCCCTGGCCCTTCCTGCTTCTCTGCCCAGAGGGCACTTGTCTGAGGGCTCTTACTTATACATGTAATGAAACAAAAAAGAGCAGGGCAGGCCAGCTCAGATGGGCCAGGCAGCTGTCCAGGGCAGGGTTCCCAGCTTAAGGGGAGAGCAAGTGTAGGGTGAGGGGCTGGAGTGACCCGCAGCCAAGAGAGTTGGTACAGGCCAGGGTGTCTCAAAGGTGGGCTCAGCCTCATGAGCCAGAGCTCCTCGAAGACTGGCGATCAGGGAGGGAGGGGACACACTAGGGCAGTGCTCGGGAGAATATGCACGAGCAGATGCCGGGACTCCCTGAGTGGTGCAAACGGGGCTAATGCACTCACCTGCTGGCCGACAGGTGGGAGGTTCGAGTCCACCCACAGACACCTTGCAAGACAAGCCTGAGGATCTGCTTCCAAAAGCTCACAGCCTTGAAGTCCCACAGAGGACAGTTGTCCTCTGCCCACATGGGGTCACCGTGAGTCGGAAATGATGTGCCAGCAGCTGGCCGTGGTGCTGCAGTATGAATGGAAGAGAGACCAGCAGGGAAGCTGGGACAGCCACTCATCGGAGGACAACCGTGGGCTGACTCGGGGCCCTGGAGAGTGTGGGGCGTTGGCCGAGGAAGAGCTTTGGGGCTGCAAAGCCAGAGGGGGCGCTCTGTGCGTGGCAGGGAGCACAGGATGAGGGCTCTGTGCCCAAAGGGGCAGAAACCCGGGGCAGGCTGGCATCAGGTGGCAGAGAGAAAAGGAAGGACGGACAGGGAGTGGGCGGAGATGTCAGAGGACAAGTGGAGAGACTGCAGCCTGGGAAGGAAGGGGGACGGGTAGAGAGGAGAGGCCACCGATACAGCCCCCTGAAGCTGGGGACTGCAGGGGGCCAGGTCCTCCTGAGAGCTGTGCCCCAGGGCCTGGACGAGGGGAGGCAGCAGGCACAGGCCTGAGGGATGTGACTCCAAGGAAGGACAGACAGGTAGACACATACAGGTACACGTGGGGACACATACACACACGTGAACACAGTCCCAGCCACATACAGAAGCAGACATACACAAACACATACTCCAAAATGCTCGCTCACATGTGTACAAACACACATGGCAGAGATGTGGATGACACGGCTGGTGTTCACACATGCACAGCCAGCCACCCCTATTGTTACACAGATACTACACAACCACACAACCATGCTGGCCACAGTAACACTTACACACGTTAGATCATCACACATACACGTTCTTGCCATAACAGACTTGATAAAGATACACAGAGACCTACACTGCCCGCCAGCACAGTCCTGCACGTGGACACCTGTCCTGCACTTGGACACCTATGCAATACATGTACCCAGGTGGAGCCGGGGGGGGGGGGGCAAGCCCCTGAAAAGGAAGCTCAAAGCCCCAGGGGAAGCCCAGCACCAGAGCCCGCCTGGGAAAGTGAGACACAAACCACGACCATTGCCTAACACACGTATCCTGCCCCAGCTGGGGTCAGGGAGGAGCCAGGGCCAGGCTCGCGTGCCTGGTCACGTGCCCGTTGCCACCGGCAGCAGACACCCGGCCACAGACGCAGACAGTGGGGATTGCAGGGCATCTTGCAAAATCATGCCCATCCCTCAGGGTTCAGCTCAAGTGTCCCTTCCTGCAGGAAACTCCCTAGGCTCCTGTGGGCAGTCGACCTTCTTTTTTGCATTCTGGTTCTGCAGGCCCAGTGGTGTGACCTTGGGCCAGTCACTTTACTTCCCTGTGCTTCCTTTCCACCTGTGTCAAATGAGGATAATAATAGCGGGTGTTGAATACATGAAGTAACGGCGCACCACACTCTCATGTTTGGCTGAGATCGCCAGGCCAAATGAGGAAGCAGTTACCTGCACTTCCAAGACAGTGAGCTGCCGATTCCACACCCCAACACCTCCAGCCTCAGCGCTCCTACTTGGGTCCTTTCCACCAGGTGGGATCCTGGGCTGCCAGGAGCATCAGGAGGTCACACAGTGTGTGCCCCGACTTCCACATGGGACCCAAGAACCCAGCTTTGGGGTAACATGGGCAGGTATGTGGTCCCACCTGGCAGGGCTAGGGGTGAGGTCTTTAAACTCTGAATCACTGCTCAATAGCTCTGGTGGTGCCTAAGGCATTTGATTGCTAACCAGAAGGCTGGTGGTTCAAACTCACTGGCCACTCCTTGGAAGGAAGACTGGGCAATCTAGTTCCATAGAGATACCACCTTAGAAACCCAAGGAGGCGTCACTATGAGTAGGAATCGACTCCACGGCAGTGAGTTTTTATTTTATTTTATTTTATTTTAAATCTCTTAGGAGGGCGAGACTTCTGGCAAGATGGCAGAGTAGGCAGACAAGCTACACAGACTCTCTTAAATAAAAATCTCTTAGGACTTTCACATCCCTTCTCAGCTGACGGTTACCCCGGGCACCTCCCAGGCCCTATACCCAGGTTGGTCTCAGGGTCTCCCCATCTGTCACCCACTGAAGACTGAGAGCTGGCCCAGTGACCTCCAAGAACCACACACAGACATGCCTATACATGTGGCAGATACACATGGGCACAGTGACCACTAGGACTGGGTCCAAGCCAGACCAGCCCACTGAGGCATGCCAGCGACCCCTGATCTGGGCCAGCCTCATGGGCAGCCTTCCAAAACTAGCCAAGGCCCGATCAGAACTGGCATGAGGGACCTGAATAAGGCCTGAGGCACTTGGAGACCCGGGATGACAGAAACACTCAGACAGTGACTCGCAGGCAGACAGACAGATGTGTCTAGACAGGCTCCCAGAACGACATGGGGCCAGGAGCTCTCCAGCTGCAGGTCAGGTCGTCCTGAGAATCCTGCCTTCCCTTAAACTCAGGCTATGCCCCAACCAGGATCCAGACACATCAGGGGGAGTAGCCAAGAGCTGCTCAGTCCCCAATCCCCTGAGATTCCAATGAAACGCCCCCTTCCCAGAATCAGGGTTACAGGTCCTGATGCAGCTGCCTCCTAGGCCTCCAGCCATATGGGGAAAGTGAAGCTGAGAGGAAGGGGCTGGCACCCCCAGGTCTCCCCACTGACTCACCGGGGCTGTGTTCTTAGCTCCTCTGATCTGTAGCCTGAGGCCCCAGGCTCCCGTTCCCAGGGGCAGGCGGGCGCACTGCCAGAGGCCGGGCCCCTGTTCTGGCTTTTCTGGGGAGCCGCTGAGATCAAGTACACCGAAGTCACACCCTTCTTCCCTTCCCCATTGCGGGCGGGTCTGGGCTGAGGGCACCTGATAACCTCCCTGGCTCATCTTGTGGGGCCCCCTCAGGCCACAAGGGAACGCCAGCCTTGCCGTGCACAGGAGGCAGCCCCTCCTCTCTGCCAGACAGGAAACTGGGCCCACCCAGTGAGTCTCTGGCCCATGCTCATGGCCACTGAGGGCAGAGCCGGCTCAGATGGGCTCCGGGCCCATCCTGTTCTCCCACCCGTGCGCCTCAGCAAGGAAACGTCCAGTGTAGATCCCTAGGTCTCTTGCTCCCAGCTAGGCCCCCTCTTACCGCCAATCCTGCAGGACTGTTAGTGAGGGACAGACTGATGAACTCAGGTGGCGGGCCAAAAGAAAGCAGGCAGCGGCCTGGAAGAACTGCTCTGGGGCATTCCTCAGCAGGCCAGCCACACCCAAGGGGCCAGAGAAGCAAAGGAGACCTAAGCGGGAAAGTCTGGGAGTCCCTGACCACATTCAGAACCTCCAGTTATTCTGAAGGCAGTGAGGAATGAAGAAAACCGCCGGTTTGGATCCACACAGCCCTGGGTGGGAGTTTTCTGGTCACCATGTGACCCTGGCAAGCCACTTTACCTCAGTGCCCTGGGTCTTCATGCGGACAATATAAACAGGACGTGTAGTGTTCACAGAACTGCAGGAGAACCAAGCAAGGCCAGCCAGCCCCAGGGCCTCGGACAGGCACAGAAGGACCCTGAAGAGGAAGTGTGGCCAAGACCCAGACCCAGATGGCCCCCAAGGACCACAGCCCAGCCCAGTCACTACAAAGTCTTTTATTAACAAGTCGATAAAAAAACAAGACAGAGAGAGATGCAAAAATACTTTCCTTAAAGGCCCTGGGAGGGCGACACTGTCAGAACTTGCCTGACCAGGCAAGACCACCCAGCCAGAGGCAAAACAGAGATCAGGGGCCCCGTCTAGAGGCACAGCGACCCAGGGGGCTGAGGGGGTGGCTCGGGCCTCAGGCAGGAACTGTGCAAATGCTGAGGCCACGCAGAGAGTGCTGGGTGGGGGGCTTCTGGGTGGAACCCCTGAGCACCGTGTTCCCCTGTGTGGGCAGACACGCAGTTGGGCCAGCACCTTCCTACTCCATGTGCAGATGTACACGTGTGTTCAGGTGAGAGCCGGCGCCCGCAAGCAGCTTACATACAGAGAGTGGAACGAAGGGTCCCCCAGCAGGAATGGGGGTATCGTCCCAGAGCTTGAGGAGATAGCTTAGAGAAGACCTCAGAAGCCTGAGGGGTGGCGAGTGGAGAGTGTTCCCTGCCACGGGGCTCAGGAGCCCAGAGCCTCCTGGCGTCGCTGGAGCACCTCGATGACATTGCCGATACCATCCTCAGGCACCTGCAGGCAGATGGTCAGAGCTAATGCAGACCACGGCTGCCCTGACTTGCAGGCCCAGCTGGGACTATTTCCTGTCGCCCACAACACACACACCCTTCTGGGCCTCACTGTCCCTCTGGGAGCCCCGCTCCTGCCAATGGTGCTCACCAGTGCATGGTCAAAGTTAAAGGTGCTGATGTAATAGGCAGAGATGTCAGCTGCGGCCAGGGGGCCCGCGATTTGGGCTACGATCCCACATTCGTCTGAAGGTTGAGGAGGGGCACAGGTGAGTCACCTGGCCCCTCAGAGGCCCTCTCCAGCCCCAAACAGACAACAGCACCCCTCACCAAAGCCCAGTGGCTGCCCGCCGATGCGCACCATCCTCCAAAGCTCCCCCGAGGAGCTGGTCAGCAGCAGGTCACTGGGAAACCTAAGGGGTAGTGGGTGGTGGGCAAGGCATCCTTAGTCCTTTGTGTCCAGTGAGCCCCTACACTGCCTCCCTCCCTGGGGCTGGCTTAGGGTCTGTGGTACACCCAGGGTTGGGCTGGAGGAGGTCACATACTTTTTCTGGGTCTCAGCATCCATGACGATGGAGATGTAGCCCTCAATGAGGGAGAAGGCAAAGAACGGGATGCAGCTCGGTTCAGGACCGCCAGTGGCTGCCTCCTTGGGGGCACTTGGGAGGGACGGAAGGCTCAGGGGCTCTGCTGGGCACATAGCCACGCCCATCAACTCCCCATCAGCCTCCTGCTGGTGCAGGAACTGGCACCATACCGCCCAGGGCAGACCCTCCCATCTCCGAGGTACTTTGTTCCCCTGCCCAAAGCCCCAGATGGCATAGATGGGGCACCCCATGTAATGCCAAGACGTAGGATCCCAGGGGTGGAGGGCCTGACTAGGGCATGGCTCTCGGGTGTCTCTGCTGACAACACAGGAGAAGGCGCCAACCACATCATCAGGGGCCTTCCTCAAACATCAGTGGAGGGCATCTGGGTGTCAGGGGATGCCAGGAACCCAGAACAGGGCACAGAGTTGCAGGACAGAGAGATGGCACGTGGTGGGATGAACACAGGGGACAGCCAACAAAGGGCTCACCTGTGCGAGTAGAAGAGGACATCTATGAGCGTGGTGGCGATGGCTGGCAGCGTCTCAGGGTCCAGTGTGAGGACACAGAAGCGGTTCTGGGGGCTCTGGATGGGATGCACTGTGGGGCTGGGCCCTGCTCGGAGAGGGACAAGGCGAGCTGGTGAACAGGCAGCTGTGGGCTGGGGCGCCCTCTGGTGGCCAACTCAGGGAGGTGCTTGGGCCAAGCATGAAGTCACGCTCTCTAGGAACTGACCTGGGTTCTTGGGGCCCTGTCTCCCCACACGCGCACAAGGGAAAAGGGAAAGGGCCCCAGTGGGAAGAGGAGACGCAGCCCGTGTGTCTGGGGGTGGCCCTCACCATGCTGGGCACGGGGAAAGCCGTTGCTGGACTCATCCCTGCCAACGGGTACAGGCTCCCCGCCCACCTCACGGTAAATGTCGAACTCCTGGGCCAGCGTGTGGATCACCACAGAGAGATCCTGCTCCCGTACCTGGCCGCAGGGAGGTGGCACGTCACGTGGGTCCCAGGCCCCTGGCCCGCCCTGCCCTGCCGTGGCACCCGTGCAACGCTCACTAGGATGAAGTCCGTCTGGTAAGTGGACAGCATCAGCACAGACACGTGGTGCTCAGCCAGTGGGGTGATGACCGAGCGGGCGATCTTGGTGACCCCGGCAGCCTGCACTGCTGTAGCTGCACCGCTGTGGGACGAGACGTTCAGCACCAGCCATGTGGCCTCAGCCACTTGCAGGAACTGGGAGGGGGGCAGCTCTGTGGGTGGGGCCACACGTCCAGTCAGGGTCCACCGAGCCGGCCCCTGTCCCTCTCTGAACCTCAGTTTCCCTATCTGTACCTGGAGGGCCCTATTAAGGGACAGGCAGGTCTGGAGACTGAGGCTGACTCCACCCCCACCCCAAATTTTACTCTTGAGATTCACATGTACTCAAGGACTGAGGAGAGCTTAGGGGGCTGGCCTGCTACGGATTGAAGCATCCCAGATAGACCTGGGTGCAAACCTCACTTTCACCATTTACTCACTGTGTAACCCGGGGCAAGCGACTTAACCTCTGTTCCTGTTTCCTCATCTGTAAAATGGAACGACAGGATACCTATCCCACAAGGGTATACTGAGGGTTAACAGACTCTTTACACCGCATGGTACCACCAGGGGGCGCCAGCATACCAGGTTGGCTGTGGGAGCCCGTCCCTCCCTCCCCGACAGACCCAGACTTGCCTGCAGTACAAACAGGGAAACTAAGGCCTGAAGCCCAGCAATAGCAGAAGGGCAAAGCGTCAGTTGGCTGGCCTGAGATTCCAGGCCTGGAGGTTGGGCCAGGCTGGCAGGAATAGGAAGGGGCCAGACATCAGTTCCAAGGCCCCGGGAGGGAACAGGCTGGCGTCCAGTCCAGAACCGGGCCGGGCCTGGGAGACTGCTGATCCCCCAGTAGAGCCAGGAGGCACCCTAGGACTCCGCCCTGGATGGAGCCTGTCCGCTCCTGCATTCTCTCCCCAACCTTCCAACTCCTGGAGTTCCCAGGCCAGCCGGGGAGGGTGTGACCAGCACCAGGGACAGAAGAAGTTTCTAGCAGCTGCGGGGGCGCCCCTCACAAACAGCTCTGCATATAAAGCCCTCATGGTACCCTAGTAGATCAGAACCATAAATATAGCCATTTACATAGGAGGAAACAGGCTCAGAGAGGGGATGTGATTTGCTCAAGGGCACAAAGCCAGGTGAGTGGCAGGGTCCACATTCCACATTGCGATCCAGACCCATCTGCCTTCAAAGGCCTAGCGCTGGAGCACTTGACCCCAGTGCGACGAGCCCCCCCCTCCCAATGCTCCTGCTTCTCAGCCTTGTCCCCACCTTTGAAGCCCTCCTCGTCCACCATGAGCGTGTAATCCTCGGGGGTCTCCGTCAGGCTGAAGAACTTGCACCTGGTTAGGGGAGGACACACTCAGCCTGGAGGGAAGCGTTCCCTGCGCCCCACTGGCCCGGAACAGACCTCCTGCCGGACGCCTTCCTGTCGGCCCGGTGGTCTAGGACCCGGGCTACCCTCCACCATCTCCAGGATCGCAAACTGGTTTCCGCCTCCCGACCTCTCTGGACCCCTCCCCGATTTCTTCACTCCTCCTTTCCCATCCCGGGACACAGTTGTGGGGCTTCGGGCCTTAGGTCTCTAGGCCGGGCCCTCTGACTCGACGGGAGGCGCCGGAAGGCTCCTGCAGTCGCCAGGAAAGGATCCTCCATCGGACACCGCCCAGGGTTAAGCTCTGCCCGCCTAGGCTGTTTGCGTCCAGCCTGGTCCCGGGACGTGGGCCTCGCGGGGCCGGATCGGCGGCGGTCCCGGGGTGGGCAGTTTCAGGCTGCATGGTGTCCGGAGGAGCTGCCTCCCCACCCGCTCCTGCCCGCCCCGTGGCGACCCTGCTCCCCCTAGCCCTGGCCCGGAGCGACAGCGGAGCCCCGGATCCCATCTGAGCCCCCGAACCCGGGAGCGCACCGACTGCGGCCGGGCAGGAAGAGCAGCTTGATGAGCGGGTGGGTGTAGAGCCAAAGCCCGGGCCGGGCGAGGCTCAGCACCCGCACCCGGTGCTCTAGGATATGCAGCTCCATCGCGGCTCGCGCGGACCGGACCCTGCCGTCCAGCAGACCCAGGCCGCGCGGGGGGCGGTGCGGTGGGGCGGGGCCGGGGCTTAAAGGGGCCTCTGCGCGGACGCGTCCACGCCGCCCGCTACGCCGCGGGCCCTCCCAGCCCCGCCCCGTCCCGTTCCTCGACGGCCACGCCCCACTGGCCGCGCGGCCTATCCGGGGTGGCCACGCCTCCCCCGAGCGCCAGGACTTCACCCCGCTCCTTCCGGGCCTCGTCTGGCTCCGCCCCTTTGGCCGTGGCTCGTGGGTAGCCGGCTGGCCCCACCCCTCCGCGTCTTCCAGGCCCCGCCCGGGTCCCGCGCCCTTCGGGCTCCGCCCTTCCCGTCGGACGCCAGCGGTGCTGGGGTCCGTTGCGTCCTCTCTGCCCTTAGGGGTCATCTCTGCTCTTTGGACCCCCACGTGGCTCTTATAATTGAGATCATGATTAAAGTATTTGACATTCGTAAGGGCCTCGAAACGAACCCGGGCTCAGCTGCAACCAGAGCGCCGCCCCCGACCCCCTGTGGCGCACTGGGGTCCACTGTGCAGACCTTGCGAACCTGTGATTGGCGCCTTCCAAGAACTGTCGGGGCGCTCTTTTCCCTCTTTCCTCACTGTCGGCAGGAGCAGGGCCACTAGAGCTGGCTGGAGTGAGGGTGACAAAATCCTTGTCCCCCATCGAGGGCTGCCTACATTGAGTATTGATGCATACACACCTGCCCCTGCTTAGCGAATCCCAGCGAAGGGGCTGACAAGGGGAAACTGGGGCTGACCTGGGTAGCTCTAACACCTGTTTCTCTTTCTCTCACCCACCTTCCAGAGTAGAAGGCGCCCCACCTGGGACACAGAAAGGGCCCCAGCTGCCTCTGTCTGAGAAACGTGCAGTGGGGCTGGGGGCCCAAGGTGGCCCAGGCCTAAGATTTGAAATCCCCCAAGACTAACAAAGTCCAGAAGTGCTTGGTCCAAGAATGCACAGGGATCAGGCCTTCAGGGATCAGGCCCAGACGGCAAGCCTAAGCCCAAAGCTCACTGGGAACTAGACCTCAGGCCTCTCAAACCTGCAGTCATTATTAGCAGAACCCAGCTGGCAGGGCCCATTCAAACTCACTTCAGGCCCAAGGAGGCTCCCAGCAATGGCAACCACCAAGAATTTGAGGCTTGTGAAGGCCAACCTGGACTCATTTCAAGTTGAAGACTGTGTTCCACTGCAATCTCCATAGGTCTAAGGCTCCAAGGTTGAGCAGGCATCAACCCGCCTAGGCTGGCTTGTGTGGTCAGGCCAAACATGCTATGGGCCGAGTCTGGCCTGAGGGTCCTCAGGCCACAGATCTCAGCAGTCTTGGGAGTCAGTCCTAGGGACTTGGAACCACACAGAGGAAAGTGGGCTGCAACACGCCTCCTGCCTCGTCTGAAGCCTCACGGTGAGCAGATGGACCAGAGCTAACCCCTGAACTCTTCTACTTGCTGGTTCCTGTGGACACCAGGCCACATCCTGGCTGGCCCCTAAAGGGTTGGGGGAGGGGTGTTGCTCCAAGGCTGAGAAGCCCTCCTAGTCATCAATGCAGGTGTAGGTGGGCTGAGAGACACGAAGTGGGAGTCCTGCCCCATAGGTTCTGACCACTGGCCTCCCTAGGTCTAAGTATCTGTCTGCACTGGGACAAGGTGCTCTAGGCCCCAGGCCCTGCAAAGCTTGCAGACTCTCAGGGAGGCTCTCCCCCTCCCCATCCACCCTGCTCCGCCCAGTCAGGCCCAGCTTGGTCAACTGCCAAGAACAGCCGCTATTGTTTGACTGGAAAAGCTGCTTCCTCAGCAGAAGGGGGGCATCTCCTGGGGACACCCTGTCCTCGCCTTCACCAGGTTGTGACCGCTGTGCCTGCCTGGGCCCTCAGTGGTAGAGTCAGGTCACCCTAGGACCTGGATCAGAAAAGCCAGGCCTGGGTGCAAATCTGGCTCTGTTCCTGTCTTTTCCCACTGGGATGCTCTGTTTCCTCACCTGTGAAATGGGGTAATGGTAAACTAGGATAAAGCCCAGGCTGAGGAACTGATCAGGCACAATCAGCCTGGCAATGTGGCACCTACTCAGTCAACAGCAGGTAGCATTTTATCAAGGTTTCAGACTTCTCCCCTCACCCCTGAACCCCCAATGGGGCCTGGGCTTAGTATGTGAGGACATTCACGGTCCCCTACCCTTGGTGCCAGCACCCGACCCAGAGTGAGCTCTCAGAACCTCACTGGGCCTGATGTGGCATTCAGGCCAGGTCTTAGAGGAGGAGACCCTAAAGCCACTTCCTTAAGGTGAAAGGTAAGGACCAAGGTCTGGGGAGCAGACCCCGCTCTGGCCCAGCCCTGATGTCTCTCATCCACGCAGATGGTGGACATGGGGCTGAGGGGATGGGGTAGGGGCCGAGGACCAGAGACAGAGGTGGCCCTGGACTTGGCATCCCCTCTGACAAATGTGCTTGGAGAAGCTCTGACGCTGGGCTGGGGTCCAGGTGTCCCACGGTGCAGGATGGGGGTTCGTAGAGCATGGAGGAGGTATCGGAACCCAGGGTGACACCCTCCCAATCCCAGCTGAATCCCAGCTCTCTACACAAGTCTGTTTATTTCTGTACAAAACCATGTTCCTATTTTACACAAAGAGCACCTCACTCACTCCTGTCAGCATCCTAGCCCTGGGGAGCGTCCCCCAGGAAGAGGAGGGCGAGTGAGGACGCACCCCCGAGGTCCTCTCTTCTGCCTGGCCTAGCTGGGCTGGGCCAAGCTCCACTCTGGAGAAAATAAATAAGAGTCTGTGCTGGGCTAGTCAGACCCACCCTGGCCCAGCCGCAGGGCAGGCAGGCCCTGCAGTATGAGTCCGTGTGAAGCATGTAGATGCGTGGAGACCCCGCCCTGGAGGCCTGAGCTACTGGGGTTACAAGTAAGTGTCTTCACTCTCCTGGGACGTCAGACTTTCCTGGGAGCGGTGGTGGGCTGAGTCCTGTGGGGCCAGGTCCTTTGGGGGCAAGTCCTGTGGGGGGCATGCATCTCCGGCAGCAGCCACCGCCTCGGCTTGGCCCATGGCTGGGGCCTGGTCCAGCTGCCCACTTGCCTTGGCCTGCTTCTGCTGCTCCTTCTGGACCTGCTTAGGTGGCTTGGGCTTGTCTTGGGAGCCAGGAACGGGGGCGTCTGGGGAGAGGCGAATGGATGGTGAAGGTTTCAGGGCTGGCCGGGGACCCGGCTCCGCCTCTAGGATGGCCTTGGCGCCGTGTAGTCGGGGCGGGGAGCGGCACTGTGGCTCACCCCGGGTCTCCTGCCAACGCCGCAGCTGGATGAGGTGCTCGCGCTCGATCTGGCGCTCTGTCACGGGCAGCTCCACCACCTGCAGGATGGCAAGGGTCAGGTGGGCACAGAGAGAAGGGCCTTCCCTCTGCCTGTCAGCCTGGGCTCCTGCCCCCCATCAGCATCCTCCTGACCCGGCCACTAAAGGCTGACCCCAGGAAGGCTGGGGACTGGTCCCTGCAGTTGTCACAAGTCTCCAAGCTGTGTGTCAGGGGAAGCCACTGCTTCAGAGAAGAAAAGTGCACACGATTCTTGGTTCTACTTGCTGAACTACCAGGCAGGAAGGGGAAGGACTTGAACAGAGCAAAACCTGCTTTCTGTGATCAGGTAAGTCTAGGCAAAAGGGAATATACCCGTGACCATGTATAAGGTTGGCAGATGATATTTCTACATACACATTTGTATGTGTTATAAGAATGTCCATACAACTAGAACTAACAAGGGGCAAAGTTATCATAAGTTCTTAGGCATAGTCACTCTGATGGAGCGAGTAGGTGGACCTGTGGGCTCAAGACCATGGTTGCAGGGGACATCAAGCTCAACTGATATAACACATTACACAAAAACATTGTTCTACATCCTACTTTAGTGAGTAGCAATTAGGGTCTTAAAAGCTTGCAAGCGGCCATCTAGATGCAACAATGGGTCTCACCTCATCCAGGGCAAAGAAGAATGAAGAAAATCAAAGACACATGGAAACAATTAGTCTAAAGGACTAGTGGACCATGCAGACCTCAGCCTATATGACCATGACACCAGAAGAACTAGATGATGCCCAGCTACCACTGTCAACTACTCAGAAAGGGATCAGTACAGGAGATCCTGGATAGAGTAAGAGAACAAAGCGGAACAAAATCATAAGGAAGACTGGGTTTACTTGTCTGATAGAGCCTGGTGAGACCACTGAGATTATAGTCCTTAGTTACCCTTCCGGTCTGGACTTGAACTCACTCCTGTGGTTTCCAGCCAAACAGCAGACAGGCATATAGGGTGAACATTTACATCAGATTGATATACTCCTTAGAACAATCATGGGAGAACAGAAGGACAGTATTTGCACAGGGAGACAGCTAAGGGGGCAGGTAGCATAGGAAAGAAGGACATAGGCTAAGAGGTAAGTACAGGGAGGAAGTGGGAAGAGAGCTGTTACGCTGTGGGGAATTTTAAATGTCACGAAACAAAATTGGTATGCACTGCTGTATGAAAAATGAATTTGCTCTGTAAACTTACACCCAAATCATAATAAAATCCTGCTTTTGGCCCACATGACCCCATCGCTGCCAAGAGCAGCTGGTTACCTAGGCTCAGACTCCACTACCACCTGCTGGCTGAAGGGTTTGGGGAAAGTCACTTTATGACTCCCTCTTCCTCATGTGGAAGAAGGGATAAAGTCACAGCCCTCAACAGATGTTCTGAGAAGTGGGTAATGGTTCGCCCCACAGTGGTGTCAGCCCTGTCCCCGGCCTGGCCCTTGCTTTAAAAGAGAAGCTGGCCACCACCGTTACCTCATTACAGCCCCTGAGAGACCGAAACAAAATCACCAAGGGAAAATAATCCTAGTGCTGTGAATGTGGTACCAGGGAGGAAGGGGCCACTAGGGCTCTGCTTCCTCTGCTTCAGTCCCCAGTGTTTCTGAAAAGGAGACGGTGGGGAGAGCCCTGCAAGCCTGTGCGCCCCTCTGCTTGTTCAGACACCGGACCTGGGGCTGCTGAGTACAGAGCCTGGCACAGGTGGCCCACCTGCCAGGCAGAGGGTTGCAGGCCTCCCCGAGAGGCCCCTCCGTCTCTCCCAGAGGGTGGTGAGGGAAGGAGCCTTACCTCCTGGACCAGGAAGGCCTCCTGCATGACCTTGGGGCTGAGGCCCCGCAGCCGCTCGATGGTCTCGTACTGGCCCTGGCAGGCTCTGAGCTTCTCGGGGGAGCCCAGCGCGTGCTTCAGCAGCACCAGCCCCACCCGGAAGATGATCTTGACACCTGCAAGGGAGAGGGCAAGGCGGCCTGCAGAGGCTTACTCTGGAAACAGACGTGGCCTGGGGCCGGGCTGCAGCCCCACCTGGCCCGGTACCTTCACAGAAGAACATGTCCCAGACGCGCAGCACGGAGCTCCAGGGCAGGGTGCGGGCGAAGGCGCACATGAACCACTCGGTCATGTAGAGCAGCGGGTCGATCTTCTGCCGGCTGAGGTGCTTGTGGGCCACGGGTGACACCTTCTGCAGCAGCGAGAAGAGAATCTCCCCGTCCAGCTGGATGGCCTCCTGGAGGGCACAGAGACCATGGCCACCCGAGAGGAACCACACCGACTCCCATGCCAGGCAGACGTGCCTTGCTCCTCGGGAGTATGCTGAGGATGCCAGGGGAATGGGCAAAGCAGACACGCTCGTTCCCTCCGAGGAGGTTACAGTGAAACGGAGGAGCCAGATGTGGGTCACATGAACAAAGAGACTTGGGGGGCAGGAGGATGGGGCCGAGTGTCCAGAATACAGCAGGAATACTGAGCAAGCATGTGCTGCAGGGGCCCTGCTGCCGTTGGTCAAGGACAGCTATCTAAAGGCTGAAAGCTAAAGGGAAGGTGAGATTGTCTGGGTAAGGAGATGGCGGAGGGGGAAGAAGAGGTTCCGGGCTGGGGAAAGATTCTGTGCCAAGGCCTTGCAGGAGGAAGGAACTGAGGAACTGTGATCAGGCCTGGAAGAGCAGAGACTGAAGGCACAGATGGAGGAGAGTGTGGGACGGCGACGCTGCAGCCAGGGAGACGTGAGCCTGGAAGACCTCGCAATGTCAATTCAGCCTGGAAGCTACGGACGGCTGAGGCAGGGGTGGCCGTGGAGAGGAGGGCCTGACAGGGCCCCCGAGGGCACCCGGCCTGGTGCAGATCCTGGGCACTCACCAGTTTCTCGCTGTAGTAGCCGGGCAGGTACTTCTCACAGATCTGTACGAGGCACCAGAAGGCTTGCTGTGGGCGAGAGAGGCATGTGAGGCCTTGTTGCTGGCCGCTCCCTGCCCACCTGCCCACTCCCTGGTGCTACCTCAGCAGGCATGTGCATGAGCAGAACGGCAGCAATGGGCGCCTGTGCCTGACAGTAGCCTTCTTCAGGCCGGTGTAGCGTGTAGGCCTTCAGCACCCGGAATAGGTCCTGCTGGCTGTGGAGAGAATGCGCAGGGTGAGGAGGACAGTTATGACTCTGCCACTCGCCACCACGGGTAAGCATGGCCCACTGGACCAGGCCTGTCTCAGCCTCTGTGCTTCCCTGGAAAGGGGAGATGACCTGCTTGTGGTCACTGAAGGGTCAGTCTTCCACTGTAGCACACTGATTCTCACATAACCACAGGAGGCAGACAGGTTCCCCATTTGACAGTGAGGGCAGAGGTTCAAAGAGAAAGCCAGGGACAGGGCCAAGACAGGCTGCAGGGCAAGGTCACGTGGGAGACTGTAAGTACGGGCCTCTGACACGGCAGGTGACCCTTGACCCGCCTGCCAGCTCTGGGCTGGCGTTGTCCTGGCTGTTTGTCTTGGTCCCCTCGTCCCCACATCTCTCCCCTCCTGAGTGCTACCCAACTCTCCTCCACCCACCCAACTCTCAATCTCCTCCTCTCCAGCCCAAAACTGTTGCCACAAGAGGGCCTGGCTGGGCAAGTTCAAGCCCTCTGGGGAGTATATGATGCAAGCTGCCCTGGAGGCAGAAGAGTCATTGAGAGGACCCATCAGATGGGAGCTCACAAGAGAAATGCTAATGGTGGAGTTTGGGGCACCCAGCTTCTAGGCCCCCAAGATAGCCCCACATTCATTTTGCCACCTCTGCCCTCTAAGTGACAGGGCTTCGGGCCACTTCCCAGTCCCCAAGGCCCAGCCTGCTCACCCATGGCCCCCCCGGGACACAAACATCTCGTGGAAAGGAAACTGGCGGTGCAGGTCACGCTCAATCACGTCCAGCCACTTGGGGTCCCCGGGTGACATGTCCAGCTCCTGGAAGTAAGCGGCACACATTACAGGCTGGAGGCCACTCTTGGCAGGGTGTGGCTTCCCCAGATATTGGAGGAGCCCCTACTCAGGGCCATGCCCACCCAGTCCCCACATGGGACTCAGCCTTCCTCAGGACAGGTTAGGAAGCCTGGGCAGGGACAAAGGGGCAAGGGAGGAAGAGCTGTGGAAACCCAGGGGCAGTCCTAGCTCCAGGAAGACCCCTGTGGACAAGGGTGTCCATCACATCTATGGCTGGACATCACCTCCAGGTACTTCATTCAGGACTCAGTTACATACATACATCATGTCCTTAGGATGAAAGGCAATAGCTACCCTTGCTACCACACTGGTAGATGTCACTGAGTCCTCACCTCAAGCCCAAAAGACAAGTCCTATCATTATAGCCTTTTCACAGATGAAGAAACTGAGGGTCAAAGAAAAGTCACTTGCTCAAAGTCCCACGGATGGAAAAATGGTGGAGCTGGGACTAGAAGCCAGGTTTGGCACGAGCGTCCTACCCAACTCCCTGTGCAGGTGTTCGAGAGTGGTGATGATAAGGGTATAATCACTTGTCTGGGGTGGGGTGGGGTGGGGTCTTCAGCACAGAGCACTGTCTGGAAGGACATTAACCTTAGACTCATCTCTGGATACTGATGTTTCAGGAACGTTTTACTCTTTTCCTTGAACTCCCACGAACATTTTAGCAGGAGTATCATTTACAGAAACAGTTAGGCTATCACTAAAAGCAAGTCATCTCATTTGACACATTCTAGGTCTTGATTTGCATGTTGGTTACATGGCTACATATTATGTATCAAAATCCCCTGAATGGCACACTTAAGAGCTGTGTGTTTTACTCTGTATAAATTCACACCCCAGTTAGAAAGAGAGAGAGAATGAAAGAGAGGAAGGGAAAGAGAGAAAAGGAAAGAAAACCAGAGCCGGGAAGCAGCTTAGAACAAGTTGGCTATAGGGCTGGGGCAGCTTCAGAGAAGGCTCCTTCCTTGAGGAAGGCCATGTCCTCAGCAAACACATCAATGGGGGCAGACCCAGCCTTGGCCCTGAGCAGTAGTGACTTCAGACAAGTCCCTTTCTCTCTCGTGCCCCCAGCATTAAACTAAAGAAACTGGGGTACTAGGTATTTGACTAGAAAGAGTACCGTAGGAAAAAGGCAATGGCGTGTTCAAGGCTCAGCAGCACATGGAACGGCCTGCGGGCCTCCAGAGGGCCCTTGAGCAGGCCCACAGCAGGGGCCGGGGGTGAGACCTGTAGACCCCACACACCTTCAGGTGGGGGCCTGTGGGTGTCCTGTTTACACCCCACAAAACTGGCCCAGGACTAGGAACTGTCTAAACACAATGCAGGTTTGCTCTTGTAGGAAAGGGGAGGAGGGCCCCACGCATTCTCCTGCTGGTTCCCATGACCTGGGGTCCCAAGAACCCAAAGTCAGCTCTTAGGGTATTTTCACCTGGTACCTCAGCAGCCCAAGGTGCTGGATCACCCATGGATTAGTGAGAAAGAAAAAGGGGTGGCTGAAAGGCCTGGGAGGAGAGGAGGGCACCGGGAATCAA
Organism: Orycteropus afer afer; assembly: GCF_000298275.1. Lineage (NCBI taxonomy): Eukaryota > Metazoa > Chordata > Mammalia > Tubulidentata > Orycteropodidae > Orycteropus > Orycteropus afer. The sequence continues at coordinate 6,203,275 of NW_006921784.1, forward strand.
AGGCAGGGAGGCGCTACTGGCAGGTGAGTCACCTGTCTAGGCCTGCAGTCTTGGTGAGTGCCTAAGAGGCACTGGCGCCATCATGAGGTAAAGCCAGAGAGGAAAACCAGGTACAGATGTGAAAGGTCCCGTCAGGCCAAGGCAGGCAGAAGAGAGAGCCAGTGCGGGAGGAGACGGGGCTTTCTGACTCCTGCAGCTGGGCCTAGCCGCCTGGGTCTGGGGTGGTGAACGGACAGCCTGTGGGGAAGAACACAGCACCACACACATGCTGCCACCACCATCCTCCTCGCCATACCCCTGCCCCTGGGTTCACACACCCACAGCAGCCACAGGGAACTTGTCATCCCTGCCTGGCCCTCCTGCTACCTCAGGGCCAAATGCTGCTGGCCAACAGCTCTTGGCATCTCTGTCACCAACAGGCCAAGTCCTCCCAGGTGTGCTCCCAAACTCTCTCAGTCCTGCAGGCCTCACCGCTGAGTTTCAGTGCATACAGCACCTCCCATCTAGGATGCCTTCTCTTAGCCAATCTACTTACTCAACTAGCATTGTTCAAGACCCCACGGCAGTGGCCAATTTCTCTCTCTACCCACCACTCCACACACATGCAACACACATAGGTCCTTACAAAGGGTGTTACTCATACAAAAGGTGGGCTCACGTGTGCTAAAATGGGGACCCCAGGAAGCTGGCTGTCCTGCCCAGTTCTAGGCTCTCATATGCCTGTGCACTGGCAGCCTGAGAAGGGAGAATAGGGCCTGCCATCTAGCTGTGACCCCTGAAACTAGCCCCCAACCCAGGATGCAGCCCCTTGAAATAGGGGGAGGATGGAAAGACTAGGAGGAAAATCCTGGAGTTAGAAGCTGCTCATGTGGACCCTGGCATGATGCTCTGAGGGGCAGTCTGGTCACCTTGATTCAGAATTGCCCCAGGCAGTCACTCTACCTGCCCTCCTACCCACTTTAGGACCAGGTGCCACCAGCAAGCAGTTCTTGCAGAACAGGTCAATAGCAGAAGTTTAGCGCCCCCTGCCACGTCCCTCTCCGAGAATGGGTTTGGCAGGACAGGGGTGTTCACTGAAACATGAAGCATATCAACAAGTAGCTGGTAGCTGGCAGCTCTGTCTCCCATGCTGCCTGTCACCAGACCTACTCTAGCTGGTAGGTCTGAGCAACCCCCAAGAAGCCAGCTGCAAACCAGTTCCCTAGGGGAGCAGGCTGGAAGAGCTGCCCCGTCCAAGTAGGCAACAAGAGGCCCAGTGAAAGGAGGAGTGTTTCATCTAGGGGGGTAGGGGGCAACAGTGGGAGCTGGAGGACATGGCTGCAGAGGGGACCCTTACTGACCACTGACTTAGGTCCCATAAGCAACACTGGTGAACCAATCACAAAGCAGCCCTGTCTGGCCAAGCCTGGACAAAGCAGGAGAAAGATTAGAAGGTGGGAGGACAGGAAGTGCTGAGGGTCCTGTGGTCTTGCTGGGCAAGCCCCGAAGGTCCGAGCTCAGGACTCAGGCAGTCACTGAAGCAGTCTGAGTATTCCCTCCTGATGAGCAGGTGCTGCGAGGTGGTACACTAAGCCCAAGAGAGCAGAGCTGGGTAGCTATCAGGAGAAAGAGGTGGAATGCCAGGTGGTAAATCTGTCCACCCTCTGAGGACTGCTCAGGTCTATAGCTCAGATGAGCAGAGTCTCCAGCAGTCACAGGGATGTAGGATTAAGCCAGTTTGGCTTCTTGGCACCTGGGCAGTTGGGCACTTGACTCGTGGTCCCATCAACTCCTTATACTGCTGAGATTCAGGTGAGCACATCAAGGACCGTCATGAGGAGCATGTCAGGAAGGAAGGAAGGAAGGGGAGGGAGAAAGGGAAACTCACGTCAAACTTTCCAGGATTCTGCTGCAGCTTCACCTTGCCTCCCGATAGGTACTGCCAAGCACGGCCCCGCAGAGAAGGCGGGATGCCCTTCTGGCACCGCAGACGGATCTGAAAGCCAAACGGAGGGCTGTGCCCATGTACCCACCACCCAGGCAGCTCCCCCAGAAGTTGCGTGCCATCCTAACCTCAGCAGGGACATGGTGGGCCTTCACTGGGCACACAGCAAGAGCAGAAAAGGGGACAAAAGAGAACTTTCTTGCTGCTGCTATAAGCAGTTCTTATGGGGTGGGAAGAGGTGGGGTGCATGTCTGCAAGTAGATAAAATTGCCTCCAGGTGAGAGTGGAGGTCCCTTGACCCCACATTCCTGTGTCCAGGGACAACACAAGCCTTCCTGAGGTCTTCCAAGAATTCTGAATCCCCCATAACCATTTTTTCCCCAAATAGCTGTGATCTTTTGCAAGTAGGTCACCAGGCCTTTTGTCCGAGGAGCCTCTGGGTAGATTCCAGCTGCCAACTTTTTTCGGTTAGAAGCCCTGCACTTAACTGCTTGCACCACTCAAGGACTCCTTCATTTTTTTAATCAAAATGGAATCATACGAGTGGCCGTGCCCCTGCGATATCGCCAGGAGAGATCAGCAGAGCTACAGTCTCTATGAAAATAGCTCACAGCGGAGTGGGAAGGCCCCTAGGCATGATGTGGCTTGGGCAGGTTGTGGGGATGTTTAGATTGGCAGCCTAAAACCTAAAACCCACTGCCGGCAAGTTGGATTCTGACTCATAGTGACCCTATAAGACAACAGAACCATCCTATGGGGTTTCCAAGGCTGTAAATCTTTACGGAAGCAAACTGCCTCATCTTTCTCCCATGGAGTGGCTGGTAAATTTGAACTAGCCACCTTTCAGTCAGCAGGTGAGTGCATAACCATTGTTCCTACAGCCAGACTAAAGGGAAGAAATCTCAGCATGCCTAGGTGGCATCCTAACACCAGTCCTGGGGAAAATAGCACCAGTCTTCCCCAGCACTCCCAGATTGGAAGGGGTGAGGGAGAAGTGCATGGGGCAGCTCATGACCCAGGATTCCTCGCTCAATTCGCTGCTCTTACAGAAAAAGGCAGCAATTGCCAAAACCCAGTATGAAAAACCATCATGTCTTCCACAAATGGGGAAACTGAGGCATAGAGTGGAAAACCATTTAGGTCACATAGTCAGAGACCCCACTACCTCCTACCTGCATCACTCAGGCTGGTGTGGTTCAGCCTGGAGTACTTTCCATTTTACCGACCTCCTGGAGCTGAACAGGGAAAGTAGGCTGGGCTGCCCTGACCGTCCTCCTCAATCTCAAGGTCAAGGGTCAAGGAGGGTGAGGGCAAGAGCCAAAGTACCACTCCAATGGAATGGGGTAGGGGGGTGTCGAAAGGAATTGGTCAATGACATGCCCCCCAATGCATCCCCTTCTCTACACGAAGCAGTCTGGCCTGGGATGAAGGAAGATGGGGACCACAGGGTAGCAGAAAGAACACATCACATGACTGGGGGTTTGAATTCAGCTTTGTACACAACAGCTGTGTTGACCTTGAGCTAATCACTTCCTATCAGCTGTATGACTGGAATGATAATACCTACTCTATATAGTTGCTGATAGGCTTCTCCCAGCCTGAGCCTGACACTATGTGGGCTCAATCCATGATAGCTTCTTCTCTACCCTCCATCCCAGGACCGTGGCTGACACGGGAGCCGCAGGGCTTCAGGCTTACACCTAACTTTCCCTCACCTGGAAACCCCCTCAAACAGTCCTGGTAGAAGCTCTCAAGGGAGAAGGAGGCATAGAAGCCCTTGTTTTCCTGATGACAGTGCAAGAGAAAACTTTCCAAAGGTCAGAGAGTCAAGAACTGGAGGAAGAGCAGCTGTGGAGGTCACAGGAGCCAAGCTGGGGCTTCTAGGATTGCCTGGAAAGGGGTGAGAGGAAGGTGATTGCCCCAGACCCTGGGAACTGTTTCCTGCTGCTGTGGGGCAAAGGTTTCTCCTTAAGGAAGCCACTCTGGGCAGGCTTTGGTAGAGGGGTGGCCCAGAGCCACAGGCCCTCAGGGGGCCCCAGGGCCAGGTCCTGTCTTAACTGGCCCCTCATCATCACAATCTCCAAGGAGCCCCAGAGGACCTTCAGTCAAGGAAGGTTCTCTGAGATGCCCCGCTCTCACTACATGGGCATCCAGAGCTCCGGGAGGCTCTCCTCCGTGGGGGCTGAGATCCAGGAGCATGGTGAACCTTTCCCTCTATGGCTTTCGTACCCTCCTCAGCACAGTTGGGCAGGAGATGGTAATCTCCACCCTGCCTGCCTTAGGGAGAGAGCGATGGTGGGGATCAGGTAGGATAAAGCATGAGAAAGCACTTCAACAAGCAGAAAGCCAGAGCATTATCATTCTCAGAGTCTAGGTTTTGGTCTCTGATGGCAAGTGAATGAAGCCACACCCTTGCCTGCTGAATCTGGGAGGGCAGGGTCACAGCCTAACCAGACCCCAGGGCAGAGCCCCATAGGGAAAGATAGAATTTCAGCCACAGCCTGCCACCCTGCTGTTGAGTTCTGACTTTGACACAGCTGGGCCTGGGGAGGGCATCCTCAGGAGGGCCCGGCCCTTCTACTGGGGCCTTGGGATGAGTCCAGGAGAAGGGGTGGGCCTGGGCCCACTTCCCGAGACAGGTATTGCCCTTCCTGAACAAATGAAGGGCGAGCCCAAGCCTCCACGGCCAGGAAGAGCTCCCAAGGCAGGGCCAGTGCAGTCACAGCTGAGGCGGCATCAGCAGTCCCCTTCCCAAGCGGAGCAGAGGGCTAGGGCCCCTGGGTGGGGTGGGGTGGGAGCAGCACTCCTGTGGTGGCTTCTGCTGGGCAGGGCAGCCCTCGGGCTCTTTGCCAGGGAAGCCAAGGGGAAGAGGAAGTGCTGCTCGCTGCTCTGCTGAGAGGAGCTCTCCAAGGCTTCCCTCTGGAATCTGTCTGCAGGGGAGGCTGGGGCAAGGCCAGAGCACAGTCCCTGCTAGCCACAAGTTAGCACAGCAGACAGCTGGAGAGCTAGCTCAAGCCAGACAAGAGCCTGAGGGGTGGGGAGGCAGGAAAACAGACCTCAGAGTTAGGCAGGAAGAGCTGAGTAAAGCTCAGAAGAAAAAGACAAGGTTTTCTAATAAGCAAAGAAAGAAAAACGAGTGCTCCACAACCCACGGAGAACAAGAAAAGGCCCAAGCCGGGGTGGGCCTCTCCTCCCGTGGTCACAGGGCTTACTGTCTCTGAGGCACTGCAGGCAGCACCTCATGGGGGCTGTGCAACAGGATGGTCACTCCCACCTGACAAGGGAAGCTGAGGGGTGAACTGACTTGCCCGGTTCCACAGCTAGCCATGGGCGAGGACACAGGAAGGGAGTGGAGCTGGGCCCAGCCCACATCTGGCCTGCGGTCTGCACTTTCTGCCATGCCCTGCAGCCAGCTGTGCCAGCATGGACCAGATCAGGGCTTCAAAGCAGTTCAAGCCAGTTCAGTCATGGCGGACAAAGAGAAACCAGGAGACCCAAATTTAAAAAATTTTAATCATTTGGATGAACGAGAATGATAACCAGAATGGAAAAAATTATAGGTTGAAGCCCTGGAATAGGAGACTCAGAAGAAGTGTATAGGCGTAGGCCCCTTTCAGGAGCCTGATCTGGGAGACTGGATTAACACTGAAATTGCAGAGAGTGACACAAATCCAAAGCAGTGAGATCAGCCACCATCTTTGAGCTTGGCATCACAGTTTCCTACTTGGCAGGCAAGAGACTGGTTGCTATGCAACAGGAATGCTAGCCTAAGAGGGAGATTCAGTTTCTGGTAGGGCTTCGACCTGTAAATTTTTCCCATTCTGATTACTGCTCCCAACCCACTGCCATCAAGTTGATTCCGACTTATGTTGTTGCTGTTAGGTGCCGTTGAGTCGGCTCTGATTCACAGTAACCCTGTGTAGAACAGAATGAAACACTGCCCAGTCCTGCATCAGCCTCACAATCGCTGCTATGCCGGAGCGCATCACTGCAGCCACTGTGTTAATCCATTGCAATGATTACGACTCATTGTGACCCCCATTGGGTTTCCAAGGCAGTAAATCTTTACAGAAGTAGATTGCCCTGTCTTCCTTCTGCAGAGTGGCTGGTAGGTTTGAACTGCCAATCTTCTGGTTAACAGTCAAATGCCTTAGGCACTGTGCCACCAGAGCTCTATATTTATCGCTACAGCTCACCCAAATTTTAAAAATTCAGGTCGGGTCCAAGCCCTGCTAGACCAGTGTGTCAACTGACCATAACGGGAAACTGTGCGTAGATAAGCTGTAAGGCTCTGGATGTCTCCTCATGCCAGCTGGAACCCCTCTGAGCCAAGGAGTAAGTAGTACCTGCAGAGGACGGCCAAGGGCATCACCACAGACACCAGTGGCGGGTAAGGACGATGCTATGGCAGAACAAAGTTAGTGCCTGACTCGAAAAGGACCACTGAGTGATTTCATTTTTATAAGATGACTTTTTACAAATGAGGCTACTCTTGCTTTTGCTTTGGTCAAGAGGAAGAAAGAAGTCTGCAAATTAGGCTTTGCAATAACCATTACAATAATGCAATGGTTACCCATAATGCTTCTAGTGACTAATTTTTTTTTCCTCAGAAGTGACCTGGCCATGTCCTTCTTCCTAGTCTGTCTTAGTCTAGAAGCTCCACTGATACCTGTCCAGCATGGGTGACCTTGCCAATATGAAATACCAGTAGCACAGCTTTCAGTACCACAGCAAGACTCAAGCCACCACAGTATGACAAACTTGACAGACGAGTGGTAGAACAGTTGCAATGGTTAAATACTGAATGGACCATGGGCTGCTAGAACAAACAAATTGGTCTCAAAAGAAGTATAGCCAGGATGCTCCTTAGGAACAAGGATGGCCAGACTTTATCTTTCATACTTGTCAGAAGGGATCAGTCCCTAGAGAAGGGTATCATGCTTGGTAAAGCAGAAGGTCAGTGAAGAAGGGAAAGACGCTAACGTGATGGACTGACACTGTAGCTGCAACAATGAGTTCAAACGCAGGACTGGGCAGTGTTTCGTTCTGTTGGACCCAGGGTCGCTATAGTTGGAGCCGACTTGACGGCACTACCAACAACAACACTGCAAAGGTTAAGAGTGTGGGCTCTGCGATTATAGTTCCACAGGCTACTTAACCTGTACCTCATCTGTAAAGAAGGGCTACTACCACCACCAATCTCATCAGTGTGTTGTATTAAGGACTGTCCAAGTAAAATTAAAGGCACACTGCAAATGTTCAACACACATTAGCTATTACTAGTATTACAAAGTCCTCCTTGATAGGTGGTAAGCAGACTTAAGGACTTCTTCCAGGGGGGCCTGGAGAAAAGTTGTCTATAAGGCCTTTGGGCTAAAAGTGGCGTTGAAGTTTGACTCCAGGACAAAGTTCTACAAGCATCTGAAGTCATGTGTGAGGGCCTGAGTGAAGGCCAGGCCCTGCCCTTCAGCCAGCTTCTGTTCCCCATTTCAGAGATGGCAGATGGGAGGACACCTAAGGCAGTTTGGCTGTTCAAAAGCCCCTGCTCCCCCAAGCTAATGAGGTTCTTCCCTTTTCCTCCACCTCCCCAAGCTGCCAGCTCCTAGTTCAAGGGCCAAGACCCAGGCCCCCTCACCTTTTTGTGCTTCTTGGCCATCCATTTGTCCCAGTTGTTGAGCATATCCAGCCACTTGGACTCCCTCTGCCTCAGCACCTCCAGAGGGACTTCCTCCAGCCTGTGGAACAGAGGGCAAGACCCATCAGAGATGACAAGAAGAGAAAAGGCCCTGGCTTAGGCCCTAACCACCAGCCTGATTAGGGCGCCATTCCCTTGCCTGTTCCCCCACCCACACTGTTTCCTTGGGAGCTGCTAGGTCATCAAGTCCCTAAAGCAGATGAGAAAAGGAATGCTGCCCCTGCCAGAAGGTACAAACCAGAAAGGCATCAATTCTAGTACCCACTCCTACAATGCACCAAGGAGCCAGGGGTTACCACGCCCCTCTGGGGCAGAGGCCTAAGCCAGGGGTTACCACGCCCCTCTGGGGCAGAGGCCTAAGTGTCTTATGAACACACCACACCCATCCTGAATCTGACTTGGTAAATAAGCCTCTTCAAAGGGCCTATGTGCAAGTTGCAGGACTGGGCACAAGAGCTAGTCAAACAAGTATAGAAATAACATGCTCACCTCTTCACATTAGCAAAACTAGTTACTCATAGTTTCCCCAATTACGCCCCAGCCTTTTCCCACCTCTTACTCTTTACTCATGGCAATCCTTTTGCTGGAACATTCTTCAAGTTGTCTCTACCTATCAAAATCCTACACACACTTCAGAGCTCCGTCAAACACCATCTCTTGTATTTGTTCAACATCTATTTACTAAGCCACTATCAGATGCCAAGTGTCATTCTAGGGCTAGGGTCCTGGGTGGGCTGTGGGGGAGCACTCCTATGACAAGAACAAAATCCCTGCCCTCATGAAGTTGACATTCAAGGGGGCACTGGGAGTGGGGAGAACACCTTGACATTAAGACTCTTCCTAGGGGAAGGGAGGGTAAACCACTAACAAGAGGGTAGACACATATTAACTTGGTGAAAGGGCAGGTTAAAACCAAAAAAAGTGTGAATACTCTATGAAAAAAAAAAAAGGAATACTGTAAAGTGAGTCTGAGGCTGTTTCTATACAGTATCATGAAAAATAGGTATTTATTGACTATCTTACATAGCGATAATGGCATGAGTACAAAAGAAATTGAGACATGAAACAGCCCAGTGAGAAAGAACTAAGTACAAACCAAAATGGTCAAGGAGTGAGAGGAGATACCATCATAAATATGATTTTCCTCTTCTTAGGCAAGTATTTGTGAATAAATTACTTTAAGTCCTTGATTTTATTAATAGCATGGAGAATTCCTTCATGTGCCAAATGTTTGTGAGACCATTGACTTAAATTTTCATTTATTGCATATCTATATCCCCACCAGACCATGGGTCCACGAAGACAGCAAGCCTTGATTTATTCATGACTCTATGCACACCTCCAAGAACACGGCTTAGCACATAGTGGGTGCTCCATAAATTTTTATTAAATGAATATGTGAATGCAATGCATCCACAGGCAAAACACATGACATGGCTTTGCTACAGAGAACTTAACATCTACACAAAGAGAAGGATGAAGGACACTATTAGTTCAGCATTTACCACATGCCAATTTACCTATAAGGAGCGCTGGTGGTGTAGTGGTTAAAGCATTTGGCTGCTAACCAAAAGGTCCATGGTTCAAACCCACCAGCCATTCCACACAAGAAAGATGGGACAGTCTGTTTCCATAAAGATTTACAGCCTTGGAAACCCAATGGGGGTCACTATCAGTCAGAATTGACTCGAAGGCAGTGAATTTGGTTTTGGTGAGTTTTCATATATTAAATAATTTACCATTTGTAAGGACCTCATATGATAGCTAGTATTCTCATAATTTGTGAGCAATACTATCTGCTTGTGTGTGTGTGTGTGGGTGTGGGTGTGTTGGTAAATAACACCAAAAACCAAACTTACTGCCATCGAGTCGATTCTGACACATAGTGACCCCCATTGGGTTTCTGAGGTAGTAAATATTTATGGAAGTAGATTGCCCAGTCTTCCTTTGTGGAGTGGCTGGTGGGTTTGAACTGCCAACCTTCTGGCTAGCAGTCAAATGCCTTAGGCACTACGCCACCAGAGCTCCTTGTGGTAAATAATATGTGGGAGAAAAAAAAGACCCACCCCTGGCAGGCAGATGGGCACCAACTCAGGCTAAGGCAGGCTGGGGCACACATCCCTGGCTTAGCCAGACGGCATGTCTAGTGAGTGGGCTTCCTCCAAGGAGTGGGTCTCCGGGAATTCCTGAGTTCATATACTTCTGGGGGGCAAAAAGGAGGAAACTAGCATTTGCAGGCTGGACACTACATATAATTTCTTATATGCCTACAATGTGTGCATCTCTCTCTATACACACACACACACAAATACACACACAGACTTGCTCTCTTCTTAAAAGTATTTTTAAATAGTATATTATGGATCTTTGTAATTTCTTCTTTTATGTATGTATGAATGTATATTATTTATATTTTCCCAATTAAAAAAATACTTGACAGTATTAACAAAATATTAACGACAGATAAGGAAACAGAAGCTCAGAGAGGTAAAGCAAGGGCTAGGCAGAGAATCTTGCTCAGAGCCAAACACGAAATCAGTACAAAAACCCAGACTCAAGGCAGGTCCCTAGTCAAGAGCCCATATGCAGTTTTGTCTCACATCCCAGAAGCAGCCTGGTATAGAGGCACTCAAGGCAGCTCAGAGGAGGTGCTCAGCACTCAGGAGCAGGACGTGATAGTGCTGGGCCGGTCCCAGACCTTGACTCTCTTTCTGCCGGAAGGAAATGCGCTGCTGTGACTTTTACTTGTTGGAGAGGCCCTGGCTGAGCTGGAGCCTGAGAGTCACAAAAGGGAGGGCAGGTCCTCTTTCTTCAGACAGCTTTATCTGGGGAAAAGCACAAGCCCCAGAGCAGCCTCGGCACTGAAAAGCTGAGCAGGGTCTATAACCTCGGCAAAGTGGCCCCCCTCAACACACTGACAAAAACCACTTCCTCTTCAACTTCTGCCCCTCTTAGAACCTACAGACAGAACCAGGATATGAAGACATTCTCTTCCTCCACCTTCTCAAATGGGAGAAAGTCAGAGATCAAGCCTTTAGGTCAGGTAATTTACAAAGGGACACTCGTTTCCAGGCAACACCCAAACACAAAGGGAGCGGAAACCAAAGGCCCACGCATCCCAGGCCCTGCTGTCTTCTACCACCTACAAAGCACTCGCTTATGTAACAGGTCAGAGGACAAATCTTCTAGTTAACTGAGCAAAAGGGGGGTGCCCACACTGAGTCAACAGGAAGTCCTAGCAGTCTTGGCTCTAGGTAACGTCTGATCCAATCCTTCCAATGCACAGATGAGAAAACTGAGGCTCAAGGAAAGAAAGGCTTATTGCCATTTTATAAAAAAATTCCCATGCAATTAAATATATACCCATTTGCCACCTCAACCCAGGTCTGTCTTTGATAAGATCTGACAACAGGCCCTTCGAAATACCCATTCATGAAACTGCAGAAATACAGAGAAACTCCTAAAGTTGAGTGTTCTTTTAACTGATGCCAGATAACAGCTTTGGCAGTTTCAAAGCCCCAACATCCAACCTCAAACCACAATTTCAATATGGTACAAAACAAATTACCGTATTTCCTGGATTCTAAGACATCACTGATTTCAAACTGCACCATTCTAAGGAAAAAAAAAAAAAAACACCTCTACTGCTTTAAATGTAGATGCCAAGTGAAAGATCCATTTTGGTTTTTAAAACCTGAAATTGGAAAAATTCGGAGGAAATATGGGCATTCGAATGCCTTCTCCTCCAACACCACACAAGTTAAATCTACCCAGAAGTGATAAGAAGGAAGACACCAAGGTCTGGCTGTACCCCTGCACTCAGCTCATCACATGCTCACTAACTGCATGTAGACTTCCTTTATGCACAGGATGTACTCCTCCAAAGTTGCAAGGTATCCATCCTTTAACAACAATTTCCATGTAGTCAGTCAGGGTCTCAGAAGGCAACTGATGCAACTATTATCTAATATAGAAATTCCTTCTACAACAGCCAAGTTGCTTCCCTTCTGTGAGCCTCAGTTTCCCTATGTTTGGACAGCTAGCATTATAAACTGAACTTCAAAAAATGTTGCCTAGAGAGAAGCTGTGAGATGATGTTGGGGCCAAGAGGGATTCCTACAAACAGTGCAATGGTGCCAAGGCCTGAGGTGGCTTTCTCCTGACAGTAGAGGGAGAGCATGAGCCAGCCTAAAGGACCAAATGGCCCATGGGGGATAGCTCTGGTCTGAGGGCCTCACTTAAGTTCCAGAAAGCCCCTCTTTCCTTAAGGTGGCCTGACAGAACCTCTGCAACCAAGAGTCTAATGAGAACCGTCTTAGCTGCCCCCATGCTTGGACACCTCCAGGGTGGGCCTCAATACTATCAGGTCAAGCCACCCTATTATTGAACAGTCTCAGCTGTTGAAAGTTTCTTTGCCATGTGTTATGGACTGTGTCCCTAAAAAATATGTGTTGTAAATGACTACCTCTATGCCTGTGATTATAATCCCATTTGGGAATGGACTGTTAACAAGACAGGATTAGTGTAGGGTGTATCTTGAGTCAATCTCTTTTGAGATATAAAAGAGCTTAAACACAAGTTAGCAAGCTGAGATGGGAGAAGAGAGATACCAAGCCACATGAAGATCACTCAGGAGCAGAAATGCAAAGACACAAGGACTTTCCCCAGGACCAACAGAGAGAGGAAGCATCCCCTACAACTGGCAGCCCTGAATCCAGACTTTAAGCACTCTACACTGTTAGAACACAAATTTCTGTTTGTTAAAGCCATCCATTTGTAGTATATCTGTTACAGCAGCATTAGATGACTAAGACATCATGTTATGCCAAAATTTTCCTGATACCTTCTGAATAGTCTCAACATTTCCCTCTGAAACTAATCACATTCCTCTCATACCACATACACACGCACACATACACTTATCTCTTGTCATGCACCTGTCCCTACCTGGATGCCCTTTCTCCTCCTTGCTCCAAGTCACAGTAACCCTTTAGGACCCAAGATAACAATAAAAACCGTAACTTCAACAATAACAACAGCAACAGAAGCAACAGTAACTACCATTTATACATCATTTACTATTTACCAATTTCTTTCTAAATGCTTGTAAATTTCATAATGTTGTGTGCCATGGAGCTAATTCTAACTCACAGCAACCTCATGTATTAGAAAGTAGAATTGCCCCATAATGTTATTATTTCCATTTTACACAAGTAGAATCAAGACCTAAGGTTAAGTGATTTGCTCAAGGCCACATAGCTGTTAAGTGGCAGACCTGGGACTCAAACCCAGGCTGCTGACTCCACAGTCCATGCTCTTGACCCTTGCACTACATTCCTCTGCTCACAAGCCAAGCTCTCAGCCTCCATGAAGCTTCTACTATCCGGATCTCATTAAGTCCCTCAACCTGAAGACCTTAATCTTTACTTAAAACACCATTTCTCAAAGTTTGAAAACTGAGATGCACAGTAAAAAATTTTATACTGAGACCACACACACACACACACACACACACACACAGTCGTTATTGTTAGCTGTCGCTGAGTTGGTCTTTGACTCATGGTGACCACATGCACAACTGAACAAAATTCTTCCTGGTCCTTCACTATCCCATGACTGGTTACATACTAGACCCTTTGTGATCCTAGATGGTTGTGATCCATAGGGTTACCATTAGCTGATTTTGGAGAAGTAGATCACCAGGCCTTTCTTCCCAGTCTAAGCCTAGAAGCTCCACTGAAACCTGTCCAGCATCATAACAAGATGAAAGCTTCTGCTGGCAGATGGGTGGGGGCTGTGCGTGAGGTGCACTGGCTGGGGACGGAGCCTGGTTCTCTCACATGGAAGGGGAGAATTCCACCACTGAATTATACACGTATATACATATACAACCAAAATACATTTTATGGAATAATTTATTCTAACATGTACTCATGCATTCTGATATTTTCTGTTCAATTTCTTTTCATTCTATTCTATTTCATTTTTTAAAAAATGCAGGTCACAACTCCCTAGAACTGATTTCTACATCAACTCATTAATGGGTCAAGACATGATGTCTGAAACGAGCCCTTCATTACAACTTGCTCATATCACTCAGCACTGTACCTCCCTTAAGTGGACCAGGTCTTGAACTTCTTCAGTAACTTCCACCACACCCCTCACCAGTGCTCAACAGGTGTGTGTCTGGTTTTCATCATAACATCATTACTTTCATCTGCATTGCATTCAGGGCTACAGGCCACTTCTGCCTACAGCAACTTTATTTGGCCCCCTAAGGAGCCCTAGGAGCTCTGGTAGCATAGTGGCTAAAGCACTTGACTGCTAACCAGAAGGCTGGCGGTTCAAACCCACCAGCCACTCCTCGGAAGGAAGGTTGGGCAATCCTACTTCCGTAGTGATACTGCCTCGGAAACCCAAGGAGGGGTCGCTATGAGTCGGGGCCGACTCGACGGCACATAACAACAACAACAACAACAAGGAGCCCTAGGAGCCCAGGTGGTGTAGTATAAGCGCCTGGCTACTAACCAAAAGGACAGCAGTTTGAACCCACCAACTGCTTTGTGGAAGATGTGACAGTCTGCTTCTGTAAAGATTATAGCCTTGGAAATCCTATAGGCAGTTCTACTCTGTCCTATAGGGTCTCTGTGAGTCAGAATTGACTCCCTGGCAACGGTTTTGGTTGTCGTTTTTTAACAGCCCAGTGAGGTAGATCTCTCATAGGTTATCATTTCCGTTTGGCCCATGAGAAACTTGACTAATCAGAGAGGTTGTATGACTTAGGCAAAGTCACCAAGCTCCTAAATGGGTGGTGGAAGCAAGACTTGCCCTCTGCCACAGTGACTCATGTGCTGCCTCTGGCTCCTCTGGGACATGACGAGGAAATCAGGCCCTCCTCCAGATGCTGCTATGCAGTTCTATGTCTGGCCTCCAACCCCTTGGAGACAGGGCCCAGTGTTGTGACTGTCCCACTGAGCAGCCTGCCTACACCCAGCAAATGCTCAGTGAAGTTAACACACTGGGATGGGCACAGCTTGCAGACACATTTGGAGACAGTAAACCTGGGCAATCTGTCATTTGCTGGTCACCCTGTCTCCTGAGCAAGAGTGGCACAGAGGAGACAAAGGTGGACAGTCAGGGAGCACCTGATTCCAGAACCTGTCAGGCTCCCTGGCTCAGCTAGGCTTAGCCATGCTACGTCACGCTGTGCTCAGTCCAGGCCACGGGCCCAAGGGGGCAGTGACACTTCACTGGCTGCATGCTCTGCAGGCTTGTAATTCCCTGGCCCTCCCTCTAAACCTAGAGGTGCAAAGCTTCCATGAGCTCAGAGGGACAAGACAGGTTCCAAGGCTACTGAGACGAAGGGCAGGGCTCTCTCCCCTTCTTGCAGACTGCTTTCTGCCCAAGCATATCTCAATCCCTCAAGTTTGACAGACTCAGCCAGGTGTGGTACCTGTGCCCATGACCATTTTATCTTATTGGTCCCAAGAACCAGTCTTGCCCCCTCCTCCCAAGCCTCATTCCCTTAACCAGCCCCAAACAAAGAGACATACAACCCCAAGCAGAAAGCTAAGGTCACTGACTACAAGACTGATCTGGTCCATCTCACCCAGTAAGGCGGCTTGCTAGATGGGGTGAGAATGCATAGAGTGGTGACTTTGAAGTCAACTAATCTAGGTTTCCATCCCAGCTTCTGCACTGATTAGCTGAGAGACCATGGGCAAGATACTTGACCTAAGCCTCAACTTCTTCATCTTTAATGAACCAAACCAAACCAAACCAGTTGCCACCCTCAGTTCTGACTCATGGCGCCCTCACGTATGTCTGAGTAGAACTATGCTCCGTAGGGTTTTCAATGGCTGTGACCTTTCTTCCAGGGCACCTCTGGGTGAATCTGAACCACCAGCCTTTCAGTTAGTAGCCAAGGAAGTGCTTAACCGTTTGTACTACTTTGGGACTCCTCATCTTTAATACATGCCTCATATTTTATAGAGCTCAGCCTAGTGGGTGGCCAACAAATAGTGGCTATTAGGTGACTGGTATTTGCAGGTAACCTAGCACTTCCACATGCTTCTCTCAGCTGACTGATCCACGTAAACTACCCTCTGCAATAGGCAGGGCAGATTAATTCCAATTGAGGCCCCAAGAGATAAAGTAATTTGCTCAAGACACACAGACCATAAATCCTGGCTTCTGATGCCAGCTCTACTACTTTACAGCTGTGTGAAATGGAGCAAGTTGTTAAGACAGGGGCAATGCCACCTCCTCAGAGAGCCGTGGTAAAGAACACAGAAGGCAGTAAGAGCCGACATGTTTCGAACACTGACCATAGACTAGCTGAACACTAGCTAGGCATTACTGTAGTTTACCCCTACAGTTATCCAAGGAAGGAGGTTTTGTTTTCTCCACTGAATAGATAAGAAAACTAAGGCTCAGCCAGGGTGAATAATCTGCCCAAGGTTACAGTTACATAGTCTGAAAATGGAGGCTGCCACTCGAGCACTAAACTACCTAATAAAGTGCCAACACATAACCAGGCCTCAATTCCTCTCCCGTTTCCCTTTCCTCTTCTTTACTACCCACTAGACAGCCACCACCCTCTGTGCTAAGAAGGGCAGAAAGGGATAAAGTTAAAGTGACCTCTCACATTTGTGTCTCCAGGATGGTGAGGAGGCAGCCAGAAGAAGTTCTACCAAAGAGTAAAAAATCAGGAAGTAGATGGGCAGAGAAAGCACAGCCAACCACATATCCAGGGATGATAAGGATGAGGGAGCTCCTTTCTCCCACCCAAAGCTCAGGAGAAGTGACCTACTTTGCCCACTGTAACAACTTCTGGAGTTCATTACTCTAAGAGGTGGTAATTTGCTCAAGACACACAGACCATAAATATACCAAATGACCAAAAGTATGACTAGTTTTTATGTCAGCTCCAAAATCACCTGTGGTAGAAACCTGGAATGCTGTGAGAGGGTAGATTAAAACCAAAAAATCAAACCCACTGCTATCAAGTTGATCCCAACCTATAGAGACCCTCACTGGGTTTTCAAGATTGTAAATCTTTACAGAAGTAGATTGTCTCATCTTCCTTTCATGGAGCAGCAGGTGGGTTTGAACCACTGCCTTCTGGTTAGAAGCCAAATTCCTTATCCACTGAGCCACAGAGCTCCTACAAGGTAGATTGTTGTTGTTATTAGGTGTAGTCGAGTTGGCTCCAACTTGGAAGAAGGAAGGGGCCATTCACTTTTCAAAGAATTGGCCAGTGGAAACCTTATGAAGAGCAGTGAAACACTGTCTGATATAGTGCCGGAAAACACCACCCAATGAGTCCACCTTCCTCAGACAATCAGACAGGTGTGTAGCTCACAGGGTGAATGATCTATCTGCCCAAGGCTGCCACGGTCAGTCAGTGCAGAAAGGGAAGATGGTGTGCACAGTCTGGTGCTCCCTCCTGTGGCCCTGGCTGCCCCTGCCTTGGAGGTGGCTGGCAGGATTCCGGCTCCCTGTCTGGGAGAGAGAGAGTCTGGTTTGCTTCACTCTCTCCTACTCCCAAGGCCTAGTTCTCAGCCTACCTCCCTTTCCCAGAAGAAATTCCCTGGCTCTGCTCCTTCCAGCCCTGGGTCGGCACACAATGGTAAACAGGTTCTCTCCACCCTCCACTGGCCTCGGTGCCCTGGGCCACTGCCCAACTCTCCACTCTGTTCAGCTCCACCCCACTGAATGTGAGATGGAAGAAATGGCTCCTCTAAGCACCAGCACTGCAGGCTTCCAAGAGCAAGGAATTCCCCCACCCCACTTAGTTAGGGAAGGAAGCTGACCAAGGCAGAAACTCCCAGGACAGCTCTCCCTGACAACTACAGAAAGGTGTGGAAATTATTCTCAACAGAAGACATCCCTCCCAAAGTCCTCACTCCTTCTAGGCAGAATAATGCTTGAAATACCCTGCTGATCCTGGAGTCACAATCTCATTGGAGGCACCCAGGGGGCCACCCTGACTCTAAACATCAAGCATGGCCTGTCTCACAAATCAGTAGTCTTTTGGGGAGGTCCTGACAAATCAGTCTTGACTCACTGGTTATGTAAGGCCCTTCCTCTGCCCAAACCCCTTCAAGGCGCCCTATCTGCCTTCCTTGTCCAACAGAAACTTTAGGCCCTGGTTCTCAGACCCTCCTTTATCCCCTGGACCCCCTTCTAGATGCACCCCCCACACACACACTCTGATTCAGTCCCACTCATCTGCCACGGCCTCACTCACAACTCCTTCTCCTCCCTACCAGCCTTTCCTAACCACTCCAGAGACAGAACACAATCGGCACCCCATTATATTCCACATGCACTTGTCCAAGCCCATAAAATATAGTCCCTGCCCTTGAATAGGTCAATCTGGCAGAGGAGACAGATGGGTAAGTAAATACCTAGGATCCACAGAAGCGCTTTTACAGAGGAGGCAGAAGGTGCTAGGAGTCTGCGAGAAGCTTCCAGGGCAGGGACAAAGACATTCAGGGACAGCTTTAAAGAGAAGCTGACTTTTGAGCTGGTCCTTGAAGGTGACAGGAAATGGCCAAGCAGAGAAAGGGGAAAGGGCATGCCAGGCAGAAGGCCCAGTACCAGCAAATCCACATTAACAGGAAAGGGCCCTGCTTGTTTGGGGAATGTGGGCCGTCCTGTGGAGCAGGTACAGCTCCTCAGTCAGCCTGTCTGCTCTGCCCAGGCAGCATTCAGTGGGAAGGTACCCTGCCATTGCTGCTCTCTGCTGTGAGTCCAGGGTCTAGGGCAGTGCCTGGTACCTGACTGGAGCTCAATAACCATGTGTAGACGGATTCATGAGCTTTGTGACCTCAAGCACTCTGAGTTGCAGTTTTCTCAGCAGTGAGATGGGAACAATGCCCTCCACCTTGAGATCACATGGGCAAAGCACAGGAAGAATTTGATAAAGGGCAGTCGCACTCCCTATCTGGCCCGATACCAGCTCTGTATCTTCCTCAAAGCACAGCACAGGCCTGAGCAGAGACGTGCTTGGTGAAGGCCTTTTACAACATTACAATTGTAGTATTTAATTAACTTAATTGAATGTCTGTTGTAACACTTACCAGGCACTTACTCTGTACCAGACATTGTGCTCCGCACTTAACTTACATTTCATTTAATCCTGACAACAAGCCCATGGGACAGGTTCTCTAATTATCCTCCTTTCACAGAGGAGAAAACAAACCAGTCACTGTCACTATACAGGAGGACAGACAGGCAGCCCTATGATCACATACTCTGAGTTGAATCTTTCAGGAGGCCCATCTCTACTCTCCCTTCTGTTTTACTTTCCCAGGCCAAGGAGATGCAAGAGCCTTTAGATCAGGGCCTCAGAGTCAGGGCTACATAGGAGTCCTGCTCCAAATGACTCACTTAGCAACTGATGGGGGGGATTTCCAACCTGCCCTGCAGGCTAGGATCACAAGCTGAGTGGAACTGACTCCTAAGGCCTTGGGGTGGATGGGCAGAGCATGTGAGGGAATCTGGACTTTCATATCCACGCTGCTGCCCTACTCCCTCACCACTATGCCAGAAGCCCAAAATGAAATATTAGAGGGTACCACGGAGTCCTTATTTTGTGGCAGACACTGTGCTGGGTGTTTCATGAACATTGCTTCCCTTAATCCTCATAACCCCTCCCAATACCACCACCTGGCCCATTTACAGATTTAAGGAAGTCATGTGGCTAGAACAGAGTCAGAACTCGAGGCCAGGTCTGTTGGTGTCTCAAACCTGGGCTGTCCCAAGCCCAAATTTAGGTTCTCTTTTTCTGTGAAGCCAAGAGAGAGAGGGAGAAAAAGCCTCAGCATCCTCCAGAAGTGGCTTACCAGGAAGGATCACCTCTGACCACACAGAGTCCAAGTCAGAGTCCACTGAGGAGGAATAAGCAGTCTCCACACTTATGCTCCTTGACCCCTCACCCCCTCACTACCCAGCCACTCCTGCCTTGTCTTGGAGCACATGTGAGGGGCTATGTATGGAGACTTGGGACAGGATGTTTACCATCCATCCCTGGGTCTTCCGTAGGGATTAGGTGTTCCATTGTCACATAACAATTCAGCAACAAAAACAACCCAAGGAGTCTGGAGGAGAAGTACAGACACTTGGGCCTGGGCTAAAGTCCTAAGACTAGGACAAGAAGGAGATAGAGAGGCCATACAGCAGTCACAAGCTTTGCTAAGGTGGATGACTGGGGAGA
This sequence comes from Orycteropus afer afer, assembly GCF_000298275.1. NCBI lineage: Eukaryota > Metazoa > Chordata > Mammalia > Tubulidentata > Orycteropodidae > Orycteropus > Orycteropus afer. The sequence goes on from NW_006921784.1 coordinate 6,223,117, forward strand.
AGCAGTCCTGGGTCCCAAGTTCTGTTTCATCACTTGCTTAGCCTCAGTTTCCTTATCTGTAAACATGGTAAAATAATACCTTACCAGGGTTCCTGTGAGCATTACTCTAAGGCAATGGGAATGAAAGCACTTTTAAGACTAAACCAAAAAAATCAAATCCACTGCCATCAAGTTGACTCCAACTCATAATGACCCTTTTAGGATAGCGTAGAACTTCTCCATAGGGTTTCCAAGGCTATAAATCTTTATGGAAGCAGATTGTTTCATTTTTCTTCCACAGAGTGTCTGGTGGGTTTGAACCACCAACATTTTTGGTTATCAGCTGAATGTTTTAACCACTATGCAATTGTTATGCAGGCTAAGGAGCTAGACAAATCAAAGCACCCTCTGATTTGATTACATCCTCAAAGATGTGAGGGCCACTGGTCCTACACAAGGAAGAGGTCCTCTCACAGAGGAGCAAAGCATGCTGCGAGTATTGACCTCTGTGAGGTGTGTCGTGATGGCTACTTGGACTTACATGGTATCTCATAAAGAACTTCTGAAAGTACTTTTCATATACTCCAAGGTCAGTCACAGACTGTTAGAGGTACAAAAGTTCTTCAACATCATCCTATTAAAACCGCCTGGTTTTATATGTGGGGAAACTGAGACTTAGAAAGATTAAGCAACTTTTTCAAGGTCACAGAGCTAGTTGGTGATCCTGTGAGGCCCAGACCTGGGGTGTCCTTATCCTTATTCAGCAGTCTTTGTTTACACTATGCTCCTAATCCAGTTATCTCTTTCATCCTCACAATCCTTTTGTACACACTCCATAACTGTAATGACTTCAATGTCTGATTTCCCTTCTAGACTGTAAGACTGTAAGGGACCAGGTCTATAACCTCCCCTAAGCCTAGCATAGGGCCGCACACATAGAAAGTGCTGCATGAAAAACAAGGAGTGTTAGTTCCATGGTCAGTGAAGGGAGATGTCTAAGTCATACACCACAAGGGTCAGTGGTACAGACAGTACCCCTGACCCCTGTGCCTAGTTCATATCCTCTTCCCACATTCTACCCTAAATTCCTATTTCCAGCCAGAATCTCTCATCCCCAAGAAACTGCTCATGATATTCCTAAGTGCTGAGAGATTTTATTAGTCTTCTCATAGGACCTGGACCAGGACAGTTGCTATCTACCTCCCCTTGATCAGTCTATGCTCTACCCAAAGGCCCAAATCCACACTCCCCAACTGGTACCATCCTAAGGTTTCCATGACCTCAGGCCTCACTCCTCTCTCCTTGGACAGGAACTTGTCTTTCCTTACACCCTTCCCTGCCATCCAATATGTTTACTGGGCAGAGACCACAAAAGTTGGTATAACTCACTCTGCTCCCTCCCCAACAAGGCTGGCTAATCTGCTCTCCTACTGCAAGGAGACAAAGAGCCCCTTCATGTGCCATGTGTGTGCCAGCCATGCCAGACACCTTGGGGAGTGACGAAAGAGTCAGGAAAAGTACACTATTTCAGAGAGAGCGGACAAAGCTAGTGTTCCCTCCCTATGACCAGAAGGCCCCAGCATGTGTCCTGTGAGAGGCCAGGGCCACTTCAGATCATCCTAAGGCTTTAGAGCCTTCATACCTGCCCCTCAGTCCACACAGCCAATCAGGCACTGATTTGCCAGCCTCTTCATCCTCATAGCTTCAGACTTTTCCAGGCCTCACCACAGCCCTTTCGGGCTGTCGTGGACTCTCCTAACTTGTCCCTGCCTGCAATCCAGCCCCTCTCCATGCCGCCTTCCACACCTGCATCAGACTGACCTTATGAAACACAGAGGCCTCAGGCTGCTCAACCAGCTTCCCCGGCTTCCCTTGCTTCAGAGCCTTCCCTGCCTCCCACTCCTCTAGCCACTTCTGCTCATAGCACGCCACACTTCTCAACCATCCGCCTTTTTCTTTGCACATTCCCATTCCCTCCTGTTAAGGACTGAACTGTGTCCATCCCACCCCACCCCACCCGACACAAAAAAGTATGTGTCAACTTGGCCAGACCATGATTCTCAGTATTATGCAATTATCCTCCATATTCTGATCTGATGTAATTATCCTATGTGTTGTAAATCATAACCTCTATGATGTTAATGAGGCTAGCTCAGAGGCAGTTATGTTAACGAGGCAAGATGCAGTCTATAGGATCAGGCTGTATTTCAAGTCCATCTCCTTGGAGATAAAGAAGAGCAGGAAGTGGAGAGTGTCTTTTGGATCCAGGGTCCCTGCACTGAGAACCTCCTAGAACTAGGGAAAAGACTGATATTGGACAGCTCCAAAAGATGCCGGGCCCACAGATGTTTAAAGGAGACAAGGACCTTCCCCCAGAGCCAAGAGAGAGAGAAAGGCATCCCCTAGAGGTGGCACTCTGAACTCGACTTCTAGACTCTTAAACTGTGAGAGAACAAATGCTTGTTAAAGCCATCCACTTACAGTTTTTCTGTTAGAGCAGCACTGGATAATGAAGACATCTCTCCTCCCCTGGAATGCCCTTCTGTGCCCATTGTGAGGCCTGGATCAAAGGCTACCTCATCTTTCTGGGTTCCTGGAGGTTAATACTGGCTGCTGCCTCCTCTGGACGCCCAGAGCACTCACACAACCTCAACGAGAGCCTCTATTACTCAGCACTGTACAACTTGTTTATAGGTCTATTTCCCAACCAGTCTGTGAACCACTTGGGGGCAACAAGACACAGACGTCTTGCTCACTTTTGTTTCCCTTGTACCGATCATAGGGTCTGGCAAAGTCAGTGCTCAATAAACACTTGGTAGATAACCTCATTGCGAAGATGGATAAGTTGGTTTAGTTTTCTCTCCCAGGCTGCTGAGTCAGCTGCTATTTCTCTACCTGAAGAGGAATGCAGAGCTAAGTGGCATAGCTCTCTATGCAGCAGAATGGGGTATGAAATGGAGTAGGATGGGGGGAGGGATAAGGAAGTAAAAGAGAAAGAAGAGATAAAGAAAGCCAAAGTTGACAGCTACTCCAAAACTCCAGATAGGTGGCTTCTAAGGAGAGGGCTTAAGCATCAGGAGGTTGATTTGACAGTGAAGTAAGTGGTCAAGACAGTTTCTTCCCTGCCAGGTAGGGTCCCTGGGCCCCGAGATAGCAGCAGATTTACCAGAAGCAGACAAATCCACTGAGGGAGGTGCCTCCCTTCAGGTGTGCTGCCTGACATAAAGAAAGGGATCAGCTAGGGACTGGCAATGGGGAGACGATGATAGGGTCTGCTCTGGTGGACAATACATCCTAGACCTGGAGGCTAACTGGTTTGATGAGGAGGAAAAAGTGGACAGTGCCACGTAGTTGGAGAAGCACTGGACAGGAAAACTGGGATCCTTCCCTGATCTGGCTCCATTGTTAACTAACTATAAGGCATTTCAAAGCTTTGGTTTCCTCACCTGTACAAGGAGCATAATCCCTACCTTACTACAGAAAAAACATTTTCCCAAAAGGCACAGATTAAACAGCAAAGTCAAATAGTGATTATGCAGCATTTTGGGACCAAGACCAATGCACTGTGGACTCTGGCCTGTAGGAGGGCTAAGACTACGCTTGATTTGGCCATACTCCCAGGGCCTCCCCAAGGATTTTCTTTAATGGGACTTTCTCTGACTTGGTGGCCGTGGACTTGCACTGCACTGGGATCTGTCTTGCCTTCCACATTGGGATGGGGAGGTCACCAAGTTCTGCTGGCTCCTAGCCTGGGGTGAGGGCCTCAGGGACTTGGGAGCAATTGGCACCCTGCCTATAGCCACCTTAGCAAGGCAAGGCTTAGTCACTGGATTCAGCTTCAGGAAACAGGTTCTAGCCCCAGTTCTGGTAAACCCTGGGCACTTTCTCCTCCGGACTTCAGTGTATTCATTTACAGAATGGAGATAACCACTCTGCTTGGGAAAGTTAGGGTTCACTGGGATGTTCAATCTCCTGCCCCCAGGGTTGGGATTCACACACACTCATCACCACTGCTAGAGATGGGAAGTGGGGAATTAAAGGACTTGCTACTCTAGTCTTTAAGAGAGAAAAGAACATTCATTGAACACCTACTGTATGCCAGAGTCTTTCCAAATATCAGCTTATTTAAACCTCACAACCCTAAAAAGTCAGTATTATTATAACCATTATACAGATGAGAAAACGAGGCTCAGCAAAGTGAAGCAACATCCCAAAATTACACAGACAGTCAGACTCCAGAGCTCATCTGAGGAGGGAGCACTGAGCACCCAGTCTCCCCTACTTTAGTGTAAACAGATTGGGTGGATGGACCAGAGCCAGGCCTGATTGGTTCTCTGGAGGTCCTGTTTCAGACCCAGATGCTGAGAGGACAAAACATCAAGCAGGCCCCACTGCCTTATCTCTTTCCCACAGCTTAGGGTTTCCTAGCAGACGGACACACAGGCACCTTCCCAGGGCATCA
>NW_006921784.1:6228013-6229342 GCF_000298275.1 Orycteropus afer afer
CTGTAGTAGCTTGAGAATGAGATGTACTGAGCTTACAAACTGGAGAAAGTGGTAGAGAGGCAGGCTCCAGCCTGTCAGGAGGGCCCTGGCCCCACCCCAACAAAAACTGGCACCGACCAAACTGCAGAGATACCAATTAATCCAGTTCCACGATTTTCAAACTCTCAGGGTTGCCATAGTTGGCTAGGAGTAGTGAAGGGTCCAAGGGATGGAGAAATGAACCAGCACAAGGCAACACTGTTGTTCCAGATGTTTCTCTCTGGGTCCAGCTCTGATGCCTCACTCCCCTAACAGGAAGCACATGCCCACAGGATCCCAGAGAGCATAGCTCTTCACCTCATCTGGGCTTCCCAATCACATGGGAAAAGTACAAGGAGGTCAGTGACCACCCCTCTTAGGACACCTCCCTCAGGCTAGGAGACTTGGTATCCAATTGTTACCAGGTAAAAAGCCCCTTCTTACCCTTCCTGACTTACCCTATGCTGCATAAAGAAGCCCAAATAAATTTGCTCTTCTTAATACAAAGTGATAGGAATAGCAATCTCACTCCTCCCACCCCACCCTGCTGAGAACATATCTTTCTCCTCATCTAGTCCTTCCTGGGCTTTAACACCCAGCTCTGTCTCCAGACAAACCAGAAAATCTAATGCTGCCAGCACCCCTTTCTGTGCCCACACCACCCACAGGATCCTTAGCTGGCTAGCTTCTTTCTTGCCTCCCCCCATTTACTGGCTACTTCTCAAGAGCAGGCAGGGATCATCTCAGACCTACCAAAGGTTCCCTTCAGAACAGGCACAAAAGTCAAAGGGAAAAAGTACAAAGAGCTGAGGACTGGGAATCAGGAATTCTGGGTTAAATTCCTGGCTTTGCTCCTAAGGGACTAAAGAGTTGAGGCTAATCACTTCCTCTGAGGCCTCAATATACTCATCCGTATGACGACGGCCATTTCTAAGGTGACTTCCAGTTTTCTGACTTGAAATATCATTCAGTAAATAGAAATTGAGCATTTATTCCACTGCAGGTCTTACATTAGATGCCAAGGAGAAAAAGGTGAATATGCCTGGTCCCAGACCAGAAATTGATCAGTCTAATGAATAACAGTGTGTAATAACAACATACTCTTTCCCTGCTGGCCCATCCCTATTAGCCTCAGTTTCCTCATCTGTACAATAAGTAAGGACTTGGCTGGCCAATCTCTTAAAATTCCTTCCATCTTAAGCAATCTCTGATTTTATGATCTACTCATACCAGGCACCTGACAGCCACCTGAGCAGAGGTGGCCTCTGACCTGCTTTCTTCCTCACCACCCCCATGCCCAGCAACTGCCCA
>NW_006921784.1:6229739-6230964 GCF_000298275.1 Orycteropus afer afer
GGAGAGGGCATCTACAGAGCCCCATCCTGGGTTTGTGGTTGGGGCATGGGGAAGACAGATGTCTGGCTGCCTGGTTGGGGATGACAGCCAAAGGGAGGTGCTCCCACTGGGACCTTTCTCTGTCCTTAAATACCAGAGGTACTCCCTCGTTTTTCTCCTCAATTCTAAGAACCTTACAAGGGAAATAAAGGAAACTAACACTTTCTGGGTCACTACTTGTGCCAGGCACTGTGCAAGGCACATTCTCGTGTCTGAGCTTTTTTAATCCCCAGTTATCTTGGAAGTAGGTGTTATTGTTGCCCTCTACAGTGAGTAAATAGGCTCAGAAATTCATGATATTGTCCAAGGTCACAGAACCAGTAAATGTAATTCCTAAATCCCTTTCCCATTATATCACACTGCTTTGTACCCAAGATCTACCTAATTGCCCCAAGAAGCATGTACTAGAAATTCTCATGCCCTAGAATTTACCAACAAATCTGAGCTCTTCTTCCAAGAACTCACGAATGCAACTAGGAACTCCTTTCCCAGTTTGTAAAACGTCACCTCTACTAGGGCCCTGAACCCTGATGACTGTTCCCCAATTCAGAAACAAACCCTATATCCCCCTTGGGTTCTCACAAACTAATCCTTAGGGAACTACAACAAAGAATCAAGTGAGGGGGAGGGATCGGAATGAGGTGTGCTCTCTGGAGCCCTGGATTAGACTAGGTTTAGCCTAGTGCACATAAGTGAGGAGGGGCTAGAGGAGACGAGCCAGTAGACAGGAGGGAACTCTCCTTAGAGGTGGGGACTACATTCCTCTGAGAGAAGGCCTGATGAATAAAAACTTCAGGACTAGGGAAAATCCCGGAAGTGGCCTTTTGGGAGCTGCTTGTGGGAGTGGAGTTTTACAGCTATCAAGGCACTTCCAGAAGTCATTAGAGACACTGGGGAAGCCTTGGACAGTTGCAACTACTCTTGGCCTTTTTGGAACCACAATATAACCACAACTGGTCAGAGGATGGAAGGAAGGATAGTCTCTGGAGTAGGGTTATAGCTGGGCCAGTGGGAACCCCACAGGTGACTGTGAGGGGCTGTCTCCATTGATGGACACCTATCATGAGGCAGGATTATCAATTCTGTTCTGAAGGACACCAGTGTCATAGGTAGATGGGATGGGAGTAGGATCTGCAGTTCATCTTTCCTAGGGGGACTGCCAGCCCATGCATATGGTATCTGTAAT
>NW_006921784.1:6233009-6241132 GCF_000298275.1 Orycteropus afer afer
TTCTGGTTAGCAGTCAAGTGCTTTAGCCACTATGCTACCAGAGCTCCCCAATTTAAATATATTGATATAAAATTCACTCTTAAAGAGTACAATTCAATGGAGTCCAGGATATTTACAAAGTTGTGCAGCCATACCCATTAGCAGTCACTCCCTATCCCACCCTTTCTCAGTCCTGGACAACTAAATCTACTTTCCATATACAATTTTTTTTTTTTCTCCCTCCCCTTCCTGATAACCAAATTTCCTTCCCTGCATGAACCTTATAGGCAGTCTTCTGCATCTTATTTCTACCACATAATGATTTCAAGGTTCATCCTATTTGGTAGCATGTATTAGTACTTCATTCCAATGTTCCATTGTACAGATAAACCATATTGTTTATCCATTCATCAGTAATGGCCAATTGGGTTGTTTCCACTTTTTAGCCATTATGACTAATGCAGCTATGAACATTTGGGTACAAGCTTTTGTGTAGACATGTTTCATTTCTCTTAGAACTGCTGGTTCATATGGTGACTATTTTAACATTTTCAGGAACTGGCTAACTACTTTCCAAATTGGTTGTACCATCTCTTGTAAATCTTTTAGCAACAGGTAGTTACCATTTGCTATTTAAAAAAAAATAAAACCAAACTCACTCCTGTCCAGTCAATTCAACTCATAGCAACCCCTCCTTGGGTTTCCAAGGCAGTGTCTCTACGTAAGTAGATTGCCCAATCCTCCTTCCAAGGAGTGGCTAGTAGGTTTAAACTGCCAGCCTTATGGTTAATGGTCAAACGCCTTAGGCACTACACCACCATTAGGACCATCAATATTAGTCCCATTTATAGCTAAGGAAACTGAGATGCTGAAAAATGGAGTCAGTTGCCTAAGTTCCCAGAACTAGTTTGTGACTGAGTCAGCATTTGAACCTTACCAACAGCTCATATTGGGAGGGATGAACCAATTGTATCTACATAGACTTAGCCCAGTAGTAGACTTCTGACCTCAGGGATTGTTACCTCTTGGACAAAATGGAAGCCCCTTATTGAGTCTAATAGTTTATGGATTACAAATCATGTAACATGTCATCTGATACTCCCCTGTGCCTGTCAGAGAGACAAGTCTAGAAAGGGGAAGGAAATGAAAGAGCTAGGCCTGAGGTGCAGAGCCTGAGACAGGCCACCTGGCAGGGGCTTAAGCCTTGAGTGACTTCACCAGCTGTTTCCTTGATGCCACATGGCCAAGACATTCTTAAAAGACTTCGCTGTGCAGTCTTCACATTCTTTGTTTCTGGTTTTTCATAAACAAAGCAACAGCAATCATTGAAGTGGGATGGTGGCTCTGTAACCCAGAGAGGGGATGTGGGCATAGGCTATTTTGGTCTTAAACCCTGTTTGAGAGGACAATTAAGGAGCTCTGGTAAGGAGCTCTGGTAGCATAGTGCCTAAGGCACTTGAGTGCTCACCAGAAGGCTGGCGGTTCAAACCCACCAGCCATTCCTCGGAAGGCAGGTTGGGCAATCCTACTTCCGTAGTGATACTGCCTTGGAAACCCAAGGAGGGGTCGCTATGAGTCGGGGCCAACTCGACGGCAAACAACAACAACAACAACAACAACAACAGGAGCTCTGGTAGTGTAGTGCCTAAGGCACTTGACTGCTAACCAGAAGGCTGGCGGTTCAAACTCACCAGCTACTCCTTGAAAGGAAGATGGGGCAATCTACTTCTGTGGTGATACTGCCTCGGAAACCCAAGGAGGGGTCCGACTCAACGGCACATAACAACAGTGGCATAGTGGCTAAGCACTCAGCTGCTAACCAAAAGGTCAGCAGTTCAAAACCACCAGCTGTTTCATGGAGGAATATGAGGCAGTCTGGATCTGTAAAGATTTACAGCCTTGGAAACTGTATGGGACAGTTTATGAATAGACTCATAGGTCTACCCTGAGTTAGAATCAACTCCACAGCACTACTGTTGTTGTTAGGTGCCGTAGGGTCAGCTCTGACTCATAATGACCCTATGTACAAAAGAACAAAACACTGCCTGGTCCGTAACACTGTTTTATTTTTTTTCCTGGAAGGACGTTCTTCCTCTCCAGTGACTCCAGACAGCATGTTAGGCTCTTAGTTCCAGCACCTGGGAGGAATTCCTGGTTTTCTCTTTGGCTGGGGCAGAATGGGGTGCACATGGAGTGGGGTGGGGGTAGAGTGCAGGGAAGGGGAGGGGCTGGGGCAAAGCCAGACAGGATGAGAGCAAAGTAAACTCTCTCTCTGACTCCCTAACTCTGGTTCACCCCAGCAATATTTGGTGGGGATAAGGGAGCAGGTTAGAGTCACCCAGATGTCTATCTGATATTTCTGAAGTATTTCTAAAGGTGATGCCCCACCTTCTAATTAGATCACCCAGAATTCAAATCTCTGACCTGCTGGCCACATGGCCTTAGGCAAATCACTTCTCCCTGAGCCTACTTCCTCATCTGTAAAATGAAAGTATCTCGAGTTGCTCTGTGATAACGTGTGCAGAAAGCACCTGGCATAGACTCCCAGCAAAGCACTGGTAAATGCATGACTGTCGTGTTCTCATCACAGCCTGGGGCAGCAGGGGAATTCACCTATTTCACCAATGGCATGTGGCCTGGAAGACTTCACTTCATGGCTGTGCCCCATAACTAGGACTTCTTGTGCAAAACTGCTTAACTTCTCAAAACCTCAGTTTCCTCTGCTGAAAAACAGTAATGACATTAAGCGCAAGCTGTCTTTGAAGCTTCCAGCACATAGTGGACACTCAATGTTTCTTTACTTCCTTCCAACTCCAGAGCTCCTTAATTTACTAGACTTAAATATACCTTTACTTAACATTTAAAATGTGTCTGACATTAGTGAATGAGAGACAAAGTCTTGGCCTGAGACGAGCTTACATTCCAGTGGAGAAGGGAGAATGGGAACAGGTATAGCTCATTTGTCAGGCAATGTAAAGAAGAAAAATAAAGCAAACATTAAGTACAGGAAGTATTACAGCTTACAGAGAACTTTCTGGGGGTGGAGATGTTAACCTGAGAGAACCTGATGGACATGAGGGAGCCACCCCACCGCACCCTGTGGGGATTTGGGAAGAGGTTGTCAGGGGCACAGGGCAGCTAACGCAAAGCCCTTGGAGGAGGAACCAATTCAGAAGCAGCAGAGGGAGGAATGAATGAGTGAATGAGCAAAAAGTAAGCCCTGCAGAATCGCGTGGTTCTCCAGAACACAAAATAAATTAAGAGGCTTCCGGCAGTGCGGCAAGGCATCTTGGTGGACTGGCTGCTGCAGGATGCTCTCTACACATCAGAGATGCTACACCCCAGGGCCATGGGAGTTTGTTGCTATCCTGGAGTCATTCTGCTGGGGTCATGCCAGAACGCTTGGCCCAAGGCGCTCACTGCCCCGTACGAGCCTGTCCTGGATCCTGGAACGTACAGCTGGCATGTGCTCAGGAAACCTGACCATATTGGTTATGAGCAGATGCTCACACGCCATAGCCTTCCTGTGTAATGACAGCAGAGCTGAGGCTCAGAAGGTTGACCTCTGGTGCCCAGCAGCCTCTGAAGAGCAGAAAAGGCTTTTTATCCCAGCACTGAGGATATCATTAAGAATCTTTTGGTTTACATTAAATAAAAGACCAGGTTTGCTGGTCTGATAGAGCCTGGTGAGACCCCTGAGACTATGGCCCCTAATTACCCTGCAGGTGTGGAACTGAACTCACTCCTGTGGCTTCCAGCCAAACAACAGACAGGCATATGGAGTGGACATTTACATCAGGTAGAAACACTCCTTAGTGCAATCAATCAATGGGAGAACAGAAGGGCAGTGTTTCCACAGGGAGACACCTTTGTAAAGGGGGTAATGCATGGGAGGGAAGGACACAGGGAAGAGGTAACTACTGACAGGAAGTGGGAAGAGAGGTGTTATATTGTGGGGAACTGCAGTCGATGTCATGGAACAAAATGTGTATGAACTGCTGTGTGGAAAATGAATTTGCTCTGTAAACTTTCACCCAAATCACAAAAATTAAAAATAAAGAATCTTTTGGTCCAAAAGGTAGACAACACAAGTCAAACTGGGTTAAACTAAAACTAAGGCATTTACTGCTAACCAGAAGGCTGGCAGTTCAAACCCACCAGCCACTCTTCAGAAGGAAGACTGGGCAACCTACTTATGTAGAGATATCGCCTAGGAAACCCAAGGAGGGGTCGCTATGAGTCAGATTTGACTTGACAGCATTGAGTTTTTTTTTTTTTTTTGGTTTATAGATTAAAAAAACTATCCATAGGTAAAGTAAGCTTCAGGAAGTTTGATCCAGATTTTGCACCTCCAGGGCTGTGGCCTCTTTTCCCTCCTTTTCTCCATTTTCCTTCCTGGAGTTGCTTCATCCTCAAGTCAGAGACCCTCATGGCAGGAGCTCCAGGACTCCTAACGGCCCTCCACATCTCCACAGAGGGGATGACTCTCCTGGTGGCGGCTTCTGCTCAGTAGTGAATAGGTTATACACTCTCATGTCATTGGTTTACAATGGGCCCATGCCCATCTGATTGAATCACAACTCGAGGATACAGAACATTGACTGGCTTAATGGAATCTAGCTTTAGGCATGAGCAGCACTTCTGTCTGGGGGTGTATCTCATCCTGCCTCATAGATTATGGGGCTCAGGGTACCTGGAATTATTCATTTAAAATGCTCTCTTTAAAATCTAATAATGCAGAACAGTGAAGAGCAAATTCCAAAGTGAATTGGGTAGAGTTAATAATAATTCTGAAATCTTACCTTTTAATAAAAATGTACAACTTCTAAAAATCTTATATACTAGTATAACCACGTGATCTTACATATGGGCTACCCTGTACATACTTCTGCCTTTCTGATTTTTGAATTACAGGGATAAATGATATATGACCTATCGGGATTGTTATTATTACAAGTCACAACATACTTCTATTCAAATATATATCCTCTAATATATAATTTTTAAAACCAAAGTAGGTCTGTCATTAGTGGCCCCCACTGGACTACATTGTTGTTGTTGTTGTTACGTGCCACTGAGTCGGACCTGACTCACAGCAACCTCTCCTTAGGTTTCCGAGGCAGCATCACCATGGAAGTAGATTGTCCCATCTTCCTTCCGAGGAGTGGTTGGTGGGTTTGAACCGCCAGCCTTCTGGTTAGCAGTCAAGTACCTTAGGCACCATGCTACCAGAGCTCCTCTGGACTACATTACATGTGTTCGTCTCAAGAAGCTGGTGGAATGAAGAGTGACATTCTTTTAACGTCTGGAGCCCTCTTCCTGTAGCTCTGGAAGCATCAAGTCCAGCCTGGTTTTCTCAAAGGCCCTCCAATAAGAGTACTGCTTCCCATTTCAGTTGGTCTGGTGAAGCAGTGGACAATGTGGTCACCAGGCATGGGTGAACTGCCCTGGGTTCCCAGAGTCCTTTGCTGGCTATGACTTTGGATAGTCCAATTCATCTAGAAAATGGGGCCAACAATCCTCAGTGGGACACAGTGAGAACTGGACAAGCTCACCAGTGCAAGCAACTTTGTAACAAAGACAAGGTGTGGCCCACACACTGCAGGCCTGAAACAATAAGCGCAGACTGCGGGGCCGCATGCTGGGCCTGTGGCTGCTAATGGTCACAAGGCAGCCTGGTCAATGGGCCTTCTGCAACAGAATGAGCCAGGACAGATACTCATTCAGGAGCTCCAAGAACCGGGTACGCTCAGCTCAAAGGAGGCATTCACACACACGCAGCCTAGCAGCATTCCCGGCCTCCAGTCTGCCCTGCCATGACCCAACACAGAACCAGTCTGAGGAAGAAAGGAGAGCTTGGCATGATGGACTGAGCTAGGTCTCCTGAATCCTCTTCCCTCTTGAAAAGAGATGCAGATGGCGCTCAGTGGGCTTACTAGTAGTAGTTAAGAAGCAACCAGCAGCGGGCTCACTTAAGGCACCAAACCACAGAAGCTACTTCAGAAAGCCCAATTTCAGCTTCGTCCTTCTGCGGGAGATTTTTAGCAACCAGAAGGACACGACAGACAGGGTGAGGAATGACACCTTATCAACCAAGTTAAAAACGGTAAGAACTCCAGAACTTTGTAATGAAGTCACGACTGGCACTGTAGAGGGGATGCCTGAGCCCTTGGTTTGGAGTTGGAAGCCTTGAGCTTAACAGGGTCAGGGGGATAGGATGGTGACTAGGATACTGGTTCTGTGGCCTTGGATAAGTAGCCTCACCTGAGTCCTGGAGATGATCTCGCAGGGAAGCTAGGAGAACCAAATGGAGGGTCTGCAAATAACAGGCTAAACACACGAGATGTGTTTCAAGTTTAACAGCAGGAAACAGTTATAAACAGGCTCTCCCCTTCCTCCCTCTTAACACTCACAGCAGTACCCATCTGCCTGTGACAGTACAATTCCAAAAATACCAACCCTTAACAGGGGGCGGGAACTGTGGCAAGTGCTTGGCACACATTCTCTTTACATCTTCTTACTCTGTGACTTTAGGCATATGACTCAACTTCTCTGTGCCTCAATATACTCAAGTGTAAAATAAGAATATTTACTTGAGGATTATACTAGTTAAATCTGGGAGAGTCCTTAAAACAGTGCATGACTCTGGCACAACATGAGTATTTATCAAATGAATATATTATAAAGAAATCTCATCATGTCCCCACGCTTGTACCTAGTAAGCTGCTGCATGTGATCAGTTGACGGGGGAGTTTCCCATCTGCACGTCTCCACTGCCCACTGAATAAGGAATCAAATCTCACTGTCGCATTGTGTGGTGCCTGACATGCTGAGGAATCCTTTGGTAGTGTGTTAAATACATGTGGTGATGCCTTTGGAGGATTCGGAATGTTTTAAAAGGAAAACAAAAATGTGATGTTTTTAAAAAGACTAATACTGAAAAGATTTGATAACAGCAAGAACTTAAGTTAAAAACTCCAGTACTCCTCAAAGCAGAAAAGGTGCTAGAAGGCCCATAGTCTGCACAGGGCATGGGTGGCCAACAGGTATTATTCCACTGATTTCACAAGAAGGGTCCAAGAGGTTTATTAACAGCCCATGGCAAGATACAAAGTAATTAATGATGTTAACAATCATAGTCCCTCAACCCAGTGCCACCTGGCACTATAAAACCATCCCACGGGTCAAGCCTGGGCTCTCATTTCCTAACAGGCATCGTGAAGAAACTAACCCCTTCCATTCACAACCCTGACACAAAGGGTTCCAGAAACCACTGGGAAGGAGACTGGTATAGAAAGTCCTGTTATACTTACCAACGGGGAAGTGGCAGAAAGAATGAAACTCTGCTGGGTCAATCTGAACTCCCACACAGAGTAAGAAGAAACAAGTGCACAGCCAGGGCCTGAGGTCCCAGGTGGGCCTCCTGGGTTTGGGGTAGGGGGTCGGGGACAGGAGACTTAAGTGGCAGTGGCTGGGACCTGACAGCAGGTTTCTCTCTTCTACTTCTTCCTCCCACCTCTCTCCTTGAGGGCCAGGTGGATGATGGCACCATTAGCCATGTTATAGTATGCCAGGGAGTTCGAATCCTTGATGAAGATGCCCTGGAAGGCAGATGGTATAGTTTAGCGCTAGGCAACCCAGTCAGAAGCACACTGCAGCCACCTTAGGACACCCAACACCCTGTTTACACTCTGGACTTAGAGAACACAGGGGCTAAAGGGGAAGGGCTTGGAGGGCCCTGGTTCTTCCCAGAATGCTTTCTCCTTCCTGCATACCAATCCATGCTCCTCAACTTTGTGCCCATTTGGCTCAAAGCTCAACCCTCCAAGAAGCTTACCCTGACTAACCCTACGGGGTCTTAACTCTCAAACCATAGCACTTTTAGAAACCTTGACACTATGGCCTCTAGTTACCCTTTGGGCCTGGAATCACTCCTGTGGGTTCCGGCCACACAAGAGACAGGCCTAAAAGGTGAACATTTATACTAGGTAGCTACACTCCTCAGCACAATCAACCATGGGAGATCAGAAGGACAGCATCTGCACAGCAAATATCCCAGAGGGCAGGAATGCAAAGGAAAGGAGGACACAGGGAAAAGATAAGCACAGGGAAGAAGTGGGAAGAGAGCTGTTACACTGGGAGAT
>NW_006921784.1:6242041-6242564 GCF_000298275.1 Orycteropus afer afer
GAGGGTGAAAACCAGCACCTGCCCATTCAGTTTCCATTCTGTCTTATCTTGCATGTTGGGTACCTGGACTTTGATGGACACTGGACCCTGCAAAACAAGAGGTGGCCATTATACCTGGGGAGCCCAAGCCAATCAGGAAGGATGGAATTATGCTCTACCTTCCCTGGGCCAGAAGCTCTGCTGGTAAGGTGGTAAAGCGCTCATCTGCCAACCTAAAGGTTGTTCAACTCACCAGCTACCCCGTTGGAGAAAAGATGTGGCAGTCTGTTTCTGTAAACATTTAGAGCCTTGGAACCCCTATGAGGCAGTTCTATGCTGTCCTACAGGCTCACTATGAGTCAGAACCAACTTGACTGCAGTGACTTTAGTTTGGGCTGGTCTAGAGAAATGTCATTTGTCCAGCTGGGCTGGATTCTAATCCCTGACTAACTACTGAAGCCATTCAGGACACTACACAAGACACTCCTCTCCATTTCAAGATCTTAGTTTCTCTACCTTGTCACCTGATGAGTGTGGAGGTAAA
>NW_006921784.1:6244244-6244734 GCF_000298275.1 Orycteropus afer afer
CGAGGATGGGAGCCAGACAGCTCCAACACAGGCCCTCTGCGGCCTCACACCCCTGGGCGCCTGACACTGCTCAGAGGCCAAAGCAACACTGTCCATTGGGTCAGAGTCAATCAACAGCTTGGCAGACAATGAGAGAATCACCAAAGAGACTGACCTCGAATGAGCCTCCTGGAGACGAGACAGCAGCCGCAGACACCAGTTAGGCCCTGCAGCCCTTCTCTGCCTCAAAACCTCTTCGCCCATTTGCCACTTGCTCCCTCCCTGCTCCAACTGGCCTTTGCAGGTAGAAGATCAAGCTAGAGCTCCTGCTTCTGCTAAAGCATTCGTTCTTATCAGCCTGACCCACTTAGCACTCGAGACCCACCACAGGGCAGCTACCCTTCTCAGCCACAGCCTCCAACCCCAAGGACCAATCTCTACATGAGAAGTAGTAATAAGATGGCTTCTGGCTTACCGCAGGTGGCCGGGGCACTGAGGTGATGGGTGGGGC
>NW_006921784.1:6251654-6252748 GCF_000298275.1 Orycteropus afer afer
GAACACCCCCAAACCTTCTTGACACTACTCACTGCTCTCATGAGACTGCCCCCCAGCACAGCAGAGGGCTTCCCTGCACCTCCTGCTATCAGCGGTCAAGGTCATCTGCCTCATTTGGCCTGGACCAGGGCTCCTTGACCATAGGGTCTTCCAGACCTCAGTCATTCCCATAGCTCCTCTGCTAGATTTGCCATTACCAAAACTATCAAACTATTGCTTTTTCTTTATACATATGTGTATGTATACACACACATACATACGTGTATTTTTTTTACTGAATTGATAAGTTGTGTTAAACATTTTTAATGCTGTAATTTTCTTTTGCTTTAAAAAGTGTTTAAAAAGGAATGCTTATACTACTTCTTCAAGTAAAAATCACTATCACTTCAATAAACAAAACAAAAAACTAAACCCACTGTCACTAACTCAATTTCAATTCATAGCGACCCCCATTGGGGGGTAAATCCAAGGCTGTAAATCTTTATAGAAGTAGACTGCTTCATCTTCTTCCCGCAGAGCCACCAACCTTCTGGTTAGCACCCAAATGCTTTGCCCACTATGCCACCAGAGCTCCTTCACTAACCAAAGGTACTATTAAATCAAATACAATGAAATATCAGCAACTTTTAGCCAGAAGGCAGCTGAGACCGAGACCAATTCTCTTTTCAAAAAGGAGGCTTAGCAAGTGCTAGAGGAGTGTTAAGGATATACCAGCACCAACTGAGACTCTGTCCTCTGGGTGATGAGAAAGATTGGAAAGAACATGAAAATTTAGACTATCTTATTGAACGCTTCACCCAACTGCTACCTAACATCACCTAATTTATGACTGGTGAGGCCCACAGGGGAAACACTGCTCTCTGAGGACCCAGATCAGTGCTGTTGTCACCAGGTTTCCCTGTGGAAGGTACACTCAGGTGAGAAGGGAGCGGTAAGACTGGTTCCTGGGACGGTTCTCCCGCTGTGCCCCTGTCTACCACAGCCACACATGCCTTCGTAGCCTTAGGATAAAGAAAACATGTCCCTTGCACGAGGTGACATCAAGTCAGTTCCAACTCACAAGGTGTAGGGAACCCTGATTTTTAAAGAGCCCC
>NW_006921784.1:6254300-6254862 GCF_000298275.1 Orycteropus afer afer
GTCTCAGTGGTTACACCAGGCTCTATTGGACCAGTGGTGGGACTTTAATTAAAAGGTAATTTCCACTTCAGTTTCTTGAAAGGAAAATGCAGGGAAGGGAAGACCTAATCTGGAGGGGGAAAAAAACAACAACAACAATCCTTTCACAAAACCACCCTCAGCTGATTTCTACTGTGTGCTCCATCAATGTGTGTGAACCCAGAAGTGAGGCAGAGGGTCCGTGCATGCTTGCTTTACCCCAGAGTGAGACACTCATCTGTTCCCTTCATTTCAACCTGCTTAAAAAGCCAGTTCACAGATTGCAGAATGACTATGAAAGCAGTATAAACAGTTATTGTAAATATAAACCTATCTAGAGCTGTGGGGACATGTATTTACTTTTAAGGAAACTTGGACAGTCTTATTTCTGTGGTAGCAGCAACTGGAACAAAATTATTGGAAAGCTGTATGGCAAAGTGTTCAAAAAACTTCAAAAATGCTCCTTGAGCCAGTTATGTGCTACCCAGAATTTTCTCCTACGGAAATTACTCAAAATGGAAAGTATATGCTAAGAGGTCTCCCC
>NW_006921784.1:6255462-6256618 GCF_000298275.1 Orycteropus afer afer
GGCCCCCTGCAGAGCCTATGTCCCGTCAGGGCAACAGTTCAGCTTAGCACCAGCCAATTGCTTCCATGTCAGCCAGAAACTCAGATTGTTATGTCAAATCCACTGATTTTTAAAAAGTGGCAACTAATCTGAGAATTTAAAAAATACGGTGAGGACAAACAAAATATCTGTGGGCTGGATATGGTCTTGCATCTGCTGAAGAACCCAATAAACTATGGAGCAATGTACCACCAGAAGATGGTATCTGCAAACTTTGGAATCTGCAGGTGGTCATCAAGAAGAATCCACCTTATAGCCTAGAGTGGTGAGAGACAGGACACGAACAGATATATGCACACCCTTGTTCATCACAGCACAATTCATCATAGCAAAGAGATGGAAACAACCTAAATGCCCATCAACAGACGAATGGATAACCAAATTATGGTACATTCACAAAATGGGAGTATTATGTTACATTAACAACAAAGAATACACAAATCATCTCACAACATGGATAAATCTGGAGGATATTATGGTAAAATAAGTTAATCACAGAAGGACAAATATTGTATGAGCCCGTTACTGTAAAAAGTCAAGGAAGGGTTTGCTTAGAGAAGGGATCTCATTTTGTAGGTTACTGGGGATGGAAGGGAAGGGGAGGAAAAATTTTCAGATTGGCTGTGGCCATATACTGAGTTGGGTAATGGGAGGGACGGTATGGAAAGAATCTGTGACGACCATGATAACATTAGGAAAAGGGAAGACACCGAACTGTGCACATATGACATAGACAACAAAGACTAATACCAGTTTATGCACAATACTACATTACCACTAACACCGAATACCAGGCTACAGATAAATGCGTAGACAACTGAGAAGATCAGATGGGGTCAGCAAACAGGAATGTATCCTAGACTGATGATAGATTTAGCTGCAGATAATCTTGCACAGATATTAGTGATACAAAATAACCACAATTATTACAGAAGCAACAGATAATAGACTTGGAGGAATTCCTTAGAGATAGCCAAACACCTTGGGAAAGAGAACCATGAGGTCTGCTGATTCAGGACCACAGTATTGGGGTACATCAGGCTCAACTGGCACAACATAATACATAAAAATCTTATTCTACAACCTACTTTGGTGAGTAGTGGCTAGGGTCTTAAAA
>NW_006921784.1:6257299-6258227 GCF_000298275.1 Orycteropus afer afer
CTTTGCAACAACCCTGAGGTGGTATTTTATTTCACTTTACAGATTGGTCTTTTAGAATTGGGGAATGTGGTCCTTGCACGATGACAATGATCATTTCTCTCTTTTTTTTCCCCCTCAGGTCAGCAGCTCTGACACACTGTTCTCACAGCTTTCTAGGCATTTCCTCAGCCCGGTTTTGGAAAGGCAGGCTCCTGAGATGACCCTGACCCTCACTCCACCCACTGCCTACCTCACCAGGGGGTTGTAGTTTTAAATGAGCTAACAGGCGCTAAGCCAAGAAAAAGTCAACAACTCTCTAAAAACGCAGGCGTTACCCTCAGGCTGGCTCAGAGGCTCTTGGTGCTAGAATCCACCTCGGGCTCTCACAGCCAGAAGTAACTGTGTTACCTGGCCACAAAGCAGGCAGTCTTGTCGACAATGTTCCTGACCTCTGGAGGAGGGTAAATGATCCCCACCACTGGCTTGGATGGGGTAGAATCTTCCTTTGAGGAGGCTTCTTCTTCTGTTGGCTGCAAAAAGAGGAAAAAGAAGTAAGATCTTGACATTCCTGGTTTGGGGCTGGACCCCCACTGGTAACCTCCATTAGCATACTGTTGAAAGCACAGGTTTTCTCCCTAAGGTTAGGTGCCTGGATCCGAAAAGCAGTTCTTTGAACTGCACTGCACTTGCATGGGACTCAAGGCACCTGATTGCTAACCAGAAGGCTGGTAGTGGTTCAAACCCACCACCCACTCTTATGGAATCAAGACTGGGCAAACTACTTCTGTAAAGATTTACGACCTCAGAAATCCAATGGGGGTCACTGTGAGTCAGAATCCACTCAACGGCAGTAAGTTCAAGGTCCCAGAAGACTACATTCTGAGAAACCATGTTTGTATTGCCACACCTAGTACTGAACTTGGAAGCTCTGGTAGCATAGTGCCTAAAG
>NW_006921784.1:6259747-6263675 GCF_000298275.1 Orycteropus afer afer
AAGTATTCTTACACTCACACCTGTTGCATTTATAGTCTCTTCCCTAACAGCAAAATTCTGGGAGGTGCAAAAAGCAACCTGGCCTTTGTTCTGGGCTCCTGAGGACTGGATTCCACCTGAAGCTAATTGGGTAGTGCTCACCAGACCAAGTGGGACCACCCAGTAACCCGATGTTAACTATCCTACCACGACCATGCGATGAGCCTAATTAAAAGCCCTGAGCCCTCAGGTTCAGTGAAGTTTTCTAGTTGGAGTCTCCAACTATTTCTGGAGGATCTCTGTCCCTAAGGATGTGAAGTTCTGCACTGGGACCCTTCCCAGACTTCACCCGTTTTGGTTGTAATAAATGTGTACCATGGTGGTGGGGGGGAAGGAACAAATCACAATCTGTCACTAACCTGCTTCTCTTCCTCCTCTTCTCATTGTCTACAAAGAGTACAAAGCTTCAAAATTGTATTTGTCACCATTCTCCCAACCCTATGCTTCAACCACATGTATGTGCCCTTAACCAGAGGCATCACTGGGCTTCGGGTGTCAGTACCTCTACTTATAATTATTTTATTTGATTGTTACCTTGTTTATAGTGACAAGGACAACACTATTTGTTGGTTGTATCCATATACATCTGTTCCCCAAATTAGTCTGAGAACTCTCTAAGGCAGGGGTTATGCCTCATTCGTTGTACTAAGCTCAGAGCACGGCACACAGTCTTGTAGGTGTTGAAAATTAACATCTAAAAGTAAACTACACAGAAAATTAAGGATTACTAGGCAAAGGCTGGTGAAGTGAGCGGTAGCCCCAACTGCCAAATACCGTCAGTGGGCAGGCTGGATCGGTGCTTCTCAAACTTTAATGTGCACGTCAGTCACCTTGCGTGCACGTTAAAATGCAGGTTCCTGTCCAGAAGAGTTGGGACCACATATTCTGCAATTCAAACAAGGTCCCAGGTGACTCCGATGGTCCGTGGACCACACTTCGAGAGCCACTGTTACAGTGTTTTCTTCGCTACCGGAAAGCGTGGCGCGGGAAGCGAGCTGCCTCCTGGGACTTGCAGTCCCTCCAAGGCCTCTAACGCCGAGGAGCAAGAGTGAGGATCACGCGCGCCGGGGGAGGGCCCAGGCCTAAGCTCGGGCTACCGGTCGAGGTACCTGTTTGGGCTCGGTTGCCACGGGCGGCGGCGGAGGCACCGCCTGCACGGGTCCAGCCGGCATGACTGCGACGCTCAGGGCTGCCAGTCCGCCTCGGGGTCGGTGCACAGTGCCGCGTCAAGACCGCTTCCTGCACAGACAATACGAACTCACAAAATGGCGGCGGCGACGGCCAAGCAACTCCTCTTCAAGGAGGCGAGGCTGACGCACTTCCGGGACCGCCCCCTCTCCTGGGCGTGGCTCCTGGTCCCCAGTTCGCGTCAACTGGACAGCGGTTCGGTGTCTGGCTTGGGGTTGCTGGGAATCCTGGGAGCGACAGGCACGCCGGGGCCGGTTCCATGAGCCGGCCAGATTCAGGGGCTGAGGCTGCGAAGTTAGAGACAGGTGAGATATCCTACATCTCCCTGGCAGCTGCTCCTCGCACTCACCCGAGGCCCTGGCCTCTTCCTTTATGCCACAGGCTAGTTCCCCGCTCCCTCAGAGCTAACCTCCCAAGGCCCCTTTGGCCACCTCCTTAAAGCCCAACGTCCCTACTGCCTTAACCCTCTTATTCGCTTCAGGCCCGCCTCCTCCAAGCCCCTCTTCAAAGTCACAGACCCTTAACTCCCTCTAGTCTCTTTTCCGCGGGCTTGCTTTTTCTAGGTTCCACCCTTTTCGCTCCAAAGTACAAACCTTATTGGACTTCTCGCATCAGAGCTGCTTCTTTAGGCTCCACCCCTCATTCCCATTGGTGCGTCCCTGCCGACCACGCCCCTCGCTTCCGGAGGCCCCCTCACGCCTGCCTCCTTTTCCCCTCCCTCTCAGCTCCAGAATGCAAGGAGGGTCCTTGGAGCAGCGCCTGCCCTTCAGTTACTTACCTGAGAAATGAGAGTAGTAGATCACATCGTTGTTGTTGTTATATGCCGTCGAGTCGGACCCGACTCATAGCGACCCCTCCTTGGCTTTCCAAGGCAGTATCACTACGGAAGTAGATTGTCCCATCTTCCTTTGGAGGAGTAGCTGGTGGGTTTGAACCGCCTGCCTTCTGGTTAGCAGTCAAGTGCCTTAGGCACTACGCTACCATCACGCACATGCAATAGCTGGTTTGTGTCACTGTTATTATTAGTGGAGAATACACTGATGACAGCTAGGATTTGTGGAGCATCTACGATATGCTAGACCCTGTGTCCAACACTTTGTATGCATTATGTCATTTATCCTTAACAAGCGGTTTACAGATGAGTTAAGAGTTGGCACAGTGGGAATCCAAACCCAAGCCAGTCTTTGAACTCTACCAGTGCAGTTCATTATTCCTTTGTCTTCACTGGGTCCCTTCAGTGTCTCCAAGGATCCAGGCAAGTAGAAGTCCCCTAGTTAGCTAAGGAGCTCTGGTGGCACAGTGCATAAAGCATTTGACTGCTAACCAGAAGGTTGGAGGTTCAAACCCACCAGCAGCTACACAGGAGGAAGATGAGGTTGGAATTGGTATGAATTGGAATCTACTCAATGGCAGTGGTTAAGTTAGAGACTGAAAGGAGCTCTGGTGGTGTGGTGGTTAAGGCATTTGTCTGCTATCTAAAGGGTGTGAACCCACCACCTGCTCTGCAGAAGGAAGAAAGATGAGGAGGTCTGCTTCCGTGAAGATTTACAGCCTTGGAAACCCACTAGGGGTTGCTATGAGTCAGAGTCAACTCAATGGCAGTGGGTTTGGTTTTTTGAGTTACAGACTGATGACTGGTTTTAGAGTTTCCAAAGTGTTTTCCTGGTAGTGACCTTGAATCTGAGCAAAGGAAGCTTGATCTTTACTAGTAGGGTAGGTACTCGGGCTCAGAGAAGGGGATGGCTTGAATGTTGAATGGGAGGGGAATCAAGAGCTGGCCTTGAGCCTGAGGGAACTGAGGAGAGGCAAGTTAGCTGCCACTCCTCCCTTGTGGCAGTGCTGGCTCAGTCTGTGCCCATCACTCATGTGGCCACAGATATAGTGGAGTGTGTGGGCCTGCAGCTCCAGGCCAAGGAATTACAGAGAAAGCCTGTATTGAGTCTCCTTGACTTGACACACACCCAAGAGGTTCTTAAACCATGTGTATATTTGCATAATCCTAATTTGCAGAAGAAATGCTGTAAGGTAATACTGGATGTTTTCCTCTTGTTTATTCTCATTGCTTTGGCATTTGCTGTTGCTTATCTGAACTAGAATCTCATAGACGTTGGTATCTAAGATGGCCACAGACGGCAGCTGTAGTGATTTGAAGGTAAACAGATCGATGTCTCAGTGTCTTCAATGAGCAAGCTCCATGAGTTCCAGGTGCTTTGCCGCTTGAATACATCTCTGCCCAAGTTGCTTCTTGCTTGCTTCATTTATTACCTCCTCCTCACCCCGTTATGGGAAGGAAACCCAGAATATTTTGGTCCGTTTTTTTTTCCATCGGTTTCTTCCTTGCTCCTTGGGAACATAAAATCTCCCAGGCAGCAAAATCTCATGAGAGGCAGTTGCCAAGTCAGCACTCATGTGGGATGTGGTCCATGCTACAGCAATGTGTGTACATGATGCTGCCGGGCATTTCCACATGGCCTTCTCATCTGTGTGGTTGGAGTCCACAGAGCTCACAGCCCTAAGATTGACACACAGCAGAGACCCTCAGACAAATGGTGGGTCCTTGAGGACAGGGCTCTGTACACCCTCCTCTGTCCCCAGTTCTTGACACGGCACCCGGTGTGTAGTAAGTTCTCAGTCAACAATGGCTATATGAATACATCTGTGCCATCCAATATGGTGGCCACCAGCCTATGTGACTGTCAAG
>NW_006921784.1:6264599-6265712 GCF_000298275.1 Orycteropus afer afer
AACACATAGGATAATTACATCACATCATGGCCTAGCCAAGTTGATACATATTTTGGGGACACACAATTCAATCCATAACAATTGGGTTAAATAAAATCTAATATAAAAATTACTTTCCTTTTTTTAATTATTATTATTGTTTTTTCTAGACACATTTGTTGTTGTTGTTATGTGCCGTGGAGTCGGACCCAACTCATGGCGACCCCTCCATGGGTTTCCGAGGCAGCATCGCTACGGAAGTAGATTGCCCCATCTTCCTTCCGAGGAGCGGCTGGTGGGTTTGTACCGCTACCCTTCTGGTTAGCAGTCAAGTGCCTTAGGCACTATGCTACCAGAGCTCCACACACACATATTTCCATGATATATGTGTGATAGTCTGGTTTGAGAACTTTCACTGGGTACCTTGCCAGTGAACACTTTAATGTCCTCACAACGACCCAGCTTGGTGGGGACATGCCCTCATTTTACAATAGAGGCAGCTAGCGCCCAGGGGCCTATAGTGACTTGTCTAAAGCTGCACAGCCAAGTAGCAGAGTGAGACTCTTCTGTATAAAATGTCACCAGAGAGATTTGGCCGGGTCTCAGAACACATTTCAGGTGCTTCCTCTCTTGTGCTTTAGAACGTGTTTTTCCCAAATAAAAGTCAATGCATTTTAGAGTTTCCCTGCAGATGTTTTATTCTTTCATTCATTTAATCACTCAAGCATTCCCTTGCAAATGAGCCTGGACAGTGGGCTGTCCACACAGGGAAGACCACAGTGAGTCAGCCTAAGGACTTGGTCTGGAATGTGGCAGCCATTCCAGCAGAGATAGCAGAATGGAGGGAGCCCAGAGGGATTATCTAAGCCAGCCTGGAGGGTACTTAGGGAAGGCTTCCTGGAGGAGGTGATCCAGGAACCCTAAAGGTGGCAAGGAATTAGCCAGGTGACAGGAATTAGAGGGAAAGCATGTTTTAGATACAGGGAACTGATGAGCAAGGGTTCCGAAACAAGCATGCCTGGTGCACGTGTTGCTGTACCTGCTGGTGGCTGGGGTGCTGAGTGTGGCACAGAGAGGGGAGTGATACAGAGGGAGGGGGAGGAATGTGGCCAGAGGTGGTTGGATGGCTCATGG
>NW_006921784.1:6267102-6268342 GCF_000298275.1 Orycteropus afer afer
AAAGTCTGGCCATTCTCGCTTCCAAGGAGCATTCTGGCTGCACTTCTTCCAGGACAGATTTGTTAGTCCTTTTAGCAGACTATGGTACTCTTAGCATTCTTTTCCAACACCACAACTCAAAAGCATCAACTCTTTTTCAGTCTTCCTTATTCATTGGCCAGCTGTCACATGCATTGAAAATACTGTGGCTTGGGTTAGGCTCACCTTAGTTTTCAAGGAGACATCTTTGCTCTTCATCACTTGAAAGAGGCCTTTTGCAGCAATACGTTTTGCAATGCAATACGTCTTCTGATGTCTTGACTGCTGCTTCCATTGTTGTTGATTGTAGAACCAAGTAATATGAAATCCTTGACAACTTCAATCTTTTCTCTATTTACCTGAAGCTGTTTATTGGACCAGTTGTGAGGATTTTTGTTTTCTTAATACTGACGTGTAATCCATACTGCAGACTATAGTCTTTAATCTTCATCAGTATGTGCTTCAAGTCATCCTCACTTTTAGCAAGCAAAGTTGTGTCATCTGTGTATTGCAGGTTGTTAATGAGACTTCCTCCAATCCTGGTGCATGTTCTTCTTCATATAATCCAGCTTCTTGGATTATTTGCTCAGCATACAAGTTGAATAAGTATGGTGAAAGTATACAACCTTAACGCACTCCCTTCCTGATTTTGAATTGTGCAGTATCCCCTTGTTCTGTTTGAACGACAGCCTCCTGATCCACGTACAGGTTCCTTAAAAGTGCAGTCAAGTGTTCTGGAATTCCCATTCTTCTCAATGTTATCTATTGTGGTAGTTACGTTCGTGTGTGAACTTGGCTGGGCCTGGTTGAGTGGCGGGGCAGCTGTATTTAGTATTCCCCATAATGAGACTAGTAATCAACTCCATGGTGGAATCTATTGTGAGCAGCTGAGTAGCTGCTTTAGGGATGCAGTCTGCTTCCTGTGTATAAGGAGAATTCTTGGGGAATGGTCTCTAGCTTATGGCATGCTTGAACCCTGCACGTAGCCATGTCGTTGCTCAGCAGCCTGCCATGCTCTGGCAACCTTGGAATTTTCAGTGGACTTGAAAGAATGGTTTGCTGTGTGGTTTGGGAACATCAGGACTGTGCCTTTTTACTTGTCAACCTTGGGCTTGTCAGTCTCAGCAGCCAGTAGCTATCTGAGTGAAGAAAAGCTTCTAGTTCCAGTGGGCCAGGAGCAGGAGGCAGAGCTGAAGCCCAAGGTTGAGGGGCTTTCACCCAG
>NW_006921785.1:0-2114 GCF_000298275.1 Orycteropus afer afer
TCCGAGGCAGTTATCACTACGGAAGTAGGATTGCCCAACCTTCCTTCCGAGGTAAATATTTAGTCTTGTAAATTATGAGGGCAGTTCTACTCTGTTTTATTACATGGCTACAAGTCAGAATTGGCACAACGGCAGTAGGTTTTTTGGTTAAGACACTTTCATTTCATTAACTTTTGCTCTTGGTCTAATGTTTTCATCTATAATATTTAACCACAAACAAAACAGTGTTTTATGTAGTCAATGTTCATTTAGTTTTATCCACATAGTTACCATTTTATTTGCATTTTTCTTTTTTCCTCTCAGAACTGGGAGATTTTATTACACTACACCCTGGCTTCTATTACTTTTGAAATATGCTGTAAATATAATTGAGGATCCTTCAAAGGAAAACACTTCTTTTGTACTGAAGATTTAAGACTTTTTTCTTTGTTTCTGATATTCAGAAATTTCAGTGGGATGTTTCTAGATATATAGAGTGTTTTATATATTCAGTATGGGATTTGTTACCATTCTTGAATCTGTGAATTAGATTCTTTAATCAACTATGGAAATTCTTAGCCATTATTTCTTGCCTCTGTCCCAATCTCTTTCTTCTTTCCTTCTGGAATTCAAATAAAAATATATCAGAGTGTTTACACTTAACCTCACACATTTTTACTTTATTGTCCCCTATGCTACAATATACTTCAAAAAATAGTAATTTCTTCTTTGACTGTGTCTTATCTGTTGTTTATGTTCTACTATAAAGATTTTAAAAGAGGCTTTGTGGCACAAGTTGTTGTCAATTGGCTGTTAACATAAAGTTGGACTGTTTGAACTCACCCAGAATCTCCTCAATAGAAAGTCCTGGTGAACTGCTTTCACAAAGATTTCAGCCAAGAAAACTCAAGGGAGCAGTTCTACTCTGTTACACATGGGTCACCATGAGTCACAATCAACTCAGCCTCAAACGGTTTATTCTTTTTTTTTTTTTTTTAATTAATGTTTTATTTGGTGTTCTTGACATTGTTTGATTTTTTTCTGAAAATTCTAGTGGTTTAGTATTTTGTAAGATAATTTTATATTAACTCATTATTGCTTCTATATTTTAAACTTAGTGAGCACAACTATATCATGATATAGACCTAACAATGAGAATCATTCATGGGTCTATCTCTGTTTGTTTTATTCATAGCATAGGGTTTTACATATGTTTATTTTTTTTACACTGTGTTCTGGTTACCTAGTGCTGCTCTGGCAAGAATATACCACAAATGGGATGGCCTTAACAAACAAAAGTTTATTCACTTACAGTTTGGCAGCTTTAAGTCCAAGTTCAAAGTGCCAGGCTCTAGGGGCTGGGTGAAAGCCCCTCAACCCTGGGGTTCAGCTCTGCCTCCTGCTTCTGGCCCACTGGAGCTAGAGGCTTTTCTTTACTGAGACAGCTGCTGGCTGCTAAGGCTGACAAGCCCAGGGTTGACAAGTAAAAAGGCACAGTCCCGATGTTACCAAACCATATGGTGGGCCATTAATTTAAGTCCATTGTAAGTCCCAAGGTCGGCAGAGCATGGAAGGCTGCCAAACAAGGACACAGCTTTATGCACGGTCCAAGCGTGCCATAAGCTAGAGACCATTCCCAAAGCTGCTACTTATAAGTGGGAAGCAGACCACATACCCAAAGGTAGCTACTCAGCTGCTCACAGTAGATTCCACCATGGAGTTGATTACCAGTCTCATCATGGGGACATCCAGCTGCCCAGCCACTCAACCAGGCTTAGCCAAGTTGACATACAAACTTAACTATCACAATTCCACCCCTTGATTGCCAGTCTCATCATGGGGAATAACTACTACCAGCTACCCATCCACTCAACTAGACCCAGCCAAGTTGACATAGAAATTTAACTACCACACCTGGAGATGCTTAATTTGCTCAACATATTCATGTGATCACTTGGAGACATAGTAAGCATCAAATCCGATTTTGCTTACTTTTTCAAGTTGCCTAAAAGCACTATTACTCCCTCCATCATCTTAATCAGATTGAGAGTTTTTTTTTTTTTTTTTGACCACCCAGGCCATGTGCATTTAATTTGTAATTTATATTTAATATACATTACTCAAAAATTTAATAC
>NW_006921785.1:2316-3411 GCF_000298275.1 Orycteropus afer afer
ATATTTAATGATATGCTCTAAATGCTCTGTTTTTGGTAATTTATGACTTTTGCCTTTAAGCCAATTAAAATACTATGAAAATTTCCACTAGGTACATGGTCAACTTGAGAGGAAGAGACTTGCTGTACAGAATATTTGTGGACATTACCAGTGTGAATCGTATTGACTGTCAGAGATTGGGAGCAAATTTGACCTTTGAAAAATTTAACAGAATATTTAGAGGGTTCCTTTGTTGAGGTAAGTAAAAATCAAGACCAAATACTATCACAGTTCCTTTTCTCCCCAATGGCAACTCATTTCTAAATGTAAGAGGAAAATTAAATAACACAAGGTTTCCCAATGATTACACTAATCTGAGTTCTCAACGTACTCTTCAACTCCTTCTCTACCTTGATTTATAACTTTTTAATCCACGATGAGCACCAGTAATCGCTAATGCTTTATAAAGTGTCAGAGGATGAATCATCTGAGCTTCTTCGCAATTAAAAATTGCTAGCAAATTTAGTCTTTAAAAGAAACTTGTTTGTAATTTTGAGAAATTTTAAAAAAAGATCTGATAAACTCACTTAAAAATGAAAATGTTTGATGAAATTTAAATTAATTTATGTGCCATATTTGTCATAATTTAGCAAAATGTTTTATAATTAGTTACTGAAGTTGGTAATAATACCAAACCAAAAACCAAACCCCCTGCCAGTGAGCAAATTACAACTCATAGCAACTCTCATTGGGTTTTCAAGGTGATAAATCTTTAGGGAAATGGATTGCCTCATCTTCCTTCTGCAGAGTGGCTGTTGGGTTTGAACCACTAACCTTCTGGTTAGACACTGTGCCACCAGAGCTCCTTTTAATAATAATAAATGATCTTAAAATCCAATAGTCACATTCATTGTGGAGCACCAGCTCCATAATCCCTACTATACTTGAACCCATCTCCAGGGCCACTGTGTCAACCCATCCCAGTGAGGGTCTTCTCCTCTTTTGTCGACCCTCCACCTTACCAAGCATGACATCCTTCTCCAGGGAATGGTTCCTTCTGACATGACCAAAGTAGGTGAGACAAAGTCTGGCCATTCTTGCTTCCAAGTCTGGAGC
>NW_006921785.1:5771-15844 GCF_000298275.1 Orycteropus afer afer
AGAACGACAGTGTCCTGGTCTATGTACAGGTTCCTCATAAGCACAATCAAGTGTTCTGGAGTTGCCATTATTCTCAGTTTTATCCATAATATGTTATGATCCACACAGTCAAATGGTTTTGCATAGTTAATGAAACACAAGGAAACATCTTTCTGGCATTCTTTGCTTTCAGCCAAGATCCATCTAACATCAGGAATGATATCCCTCGTTCCACATCCTCTTCTGAATTCAGTTTGCATTTCTGGAGGTTCCCTGTCAATACACTGCTACAACCCATTTTGAATTATCTTTAGCAAGATTTTACTTGCATGTGATTTCATGATATTTTTCCATAATTTCCACATTCTGTGGGATCACCCTTCTTTGGAATGAGTACAAATATGGATCTCTTCCAGTCAGCTGGCCAAATAGCTGTCTTCTAAATTACTTGGCTTAGATGAGTAAGTATCTCCAGTGTGACATCTGTTTATTAAAACATTTCAGTGGGTATGCCATCAATTCCTGTTTTTCACTAATTCTTTCAATGCAGCTTCAAAATCTTCCTTTAATACCATTGTCTGTTGATCATATGCCACCTCCTGAAATAATTGTACCTCAACAAATTATTTTATGTAAAGTGACTCTATATATTCTTTCCATCTTACTTTGATGCTTCCCATATCCTTCAATAATTTGCCCATCGAATCCTTCAATGTTCCAACTCAAAGCTTGAATTTTTTCTTCAGTTCTTTCAGCTTGAGAAATGCTGAGCATGTCCTTCCCTTTAGATTTTCTTATTCTAGGTCTTTGCACATTTCATCATAATAACTGACTTTGTCTTCTCAAGCTTCTTTTGTAAATCTGTTCAGCTCTTTTATCTTGTCGTTTCTTCCATTTGCTTTAGCTATTCTCCATTCAAGAGCAAGTTTCAGAGTCTCTTCTGACATCCATTTTGGTCTTTTTTCCCTTTCCTGTCTTTTTAATAAATTTTGTTGTTCTTCACATATGATCTTGTTATTATCCCACACCTCATCTGGTTTTCAGTCATTGGTGTTCTGTGTATCAAATCTATTCTTCAGATGGTCTCTAAATTCAGGTAGGATATAATCGAGTCATATTTTGGTTCTCATGGACTTGTTTTAATTTTCTTCAGCTTCATCTTGAACTGCCATATGAGCAATCAATAGTCTGTTCCACAGTATGCTCCTGGCCTTGTTTTGGCTGAAGATACTGAGCTTCTCTATTGCTTTTTTTACAGATGTAGTCAATCTGATCCCTGTGTATTCCATCTGGTGAGGTCCATGGGCCTTTATATTGTTGAAAAAAGGTATTTGCAATGAATAAGTCATTGGCCTTGCAAAATTCTGTCATGGGATATCCAGCATCATTTCTATCACCAAGGTCATATCCAGCTACTGATGATTCCTCTTTGTTTCCAACTTTTGCATTCTAATCACCAGTGATCATCATTACATCTTGATTGCATGTTTGGTCAATTTCAGACTGAAGAAGTTGGTAAAAATCTTCAATTTCTTCATCTCTGGCATTGACTGATGTGTAAACTTGAATAATAGTCATATTAACTGGTCTTCCTTGTAGGCATGTAGATAGCCTATCACTGATAGCATTGTACTGCAAGATAATCTTGCAATGTTCTTTGTGAGAACGAATGCCACTCCATGCCTCTTTGATTTGTGATCGCCAGCATAATAGATCATAAAATTGTCTGATTCAAAATCACCAAAACCAGTCCATTTCAGCTCACTAATGCCTAGGATATCTATCTTTATGTGTTCCATTTCATTTTTGACAACTTCTAAATTTCCTACATACATACTTTGTATATTCCATCTTCTTATTATTGATGAATGTTTGCAGCTGTTTCTTCCCATTTGGAGTCATGCTCCATCAACAAATGAAGGTGCTGAAAACTTTAGTCCAATCACGTCATTAATGTTAACTCTGATTTGAGGAGGCAGCTCTTACCCAGTTGTATTTTTAGTACCTTCTGACCTGAGTGACCCATCCTCCGGCACTATATCAGACAATGTTTCAAAGCTATTCATAAAGTTTTCAGTAATGTATCAGACATTGTTTCACTGAAAACTTTATGTTTTCATAAAGTTTTGAAAGCTCCACTGAAACCTGCCCCACATGGGTGACACTGCTAGTATTTGAAATACCGGTGGCATAGCCTCCTGCCTCACGGTGATATGCAAGCTACCACAGTACGAAAAACTGACAGATGACTGGTAGAGATAACTATTTTAAGGGATATTACAATAAAATACTCTAAGGTGTAGGCATAAGAGCCTTTAGTGAGATGAGATTGTTCACAGGATGAAGCAGGAAGTACAGGGTTTGCCTCTCTTCTCTGTTTCCCCTTTTGCTTAATTTACTCTCTTTACCTTTTAGAATCCCAAGTACCTTTACTTCATCTTTTTATTCATTATTTTTCTAGAATTTTGAGTTTTTGTTTTTGCAACTCATACAAGTAACCCCATTAATCTCATTGACTAATAAAGAGTTCTATTCTGTCCTATAGAGTCCTTATGAGTCAGAATCAACTAGATGGTAGTTGGTTGGGTTTGGCTTTATCAATGAATTTAATTGGGTAATGGGGCCAGTCATTCAGTGGCTCTTTAGTAAGCAAAATCATTTGAGGAACTTTTCATTTGACAAGTTTCACTATAACTTTCTTCTATGTGCAGCAACCAGTAAACATTGAAGCAAAATTTCTCTGAAATAAGGAATTTCTGAGCCATAATATGAAGCTGTGCTTTTCCTTGCTAAAATGCAATAAATAAATTAAAAAAATACCTCTCTGTCCAGATCATACAAAATAATTCATACAAATGTTTCATCAAATTATAATCACATCACCAAATGTAAGTAAGGAATGTAGGACAGTGTTCTCAAAAGTAGTCAAATTTCTCAATAAGAGTTGAAAACATATTTTGTCTTTCTCATTTCTGTAAAGACTTGATAGTGTCTTCTTTAGATTTAAAAAAAACTAAAGTAAAATCTACAATATCATCTGATATTTTAGCACTGAAAGAATAGTCTTCTTGCCTCTTCTGCCTTGCCTTGTCCTTGATAACAAATCTTATGTGTCAAAATCAGTACTTTTAGTAATCAAAACTGATCACCAATTAGTAGGTTTTCCATTTTAAATCTGGAAAATATGTGGAAAGTGAAAGAAAGTGAGCAAAATTTCAGTTCCAAAATCTACAAAATCAACCAAGCATAAATTTTAAATCAGTGTTCTGAGCAAATTCTCTTCACACTTTTATAATAAATATTTTGTATAAGACATTTGGAGAACTTCCAGTCCATCTGGTTCAACTCAGTTGTTATCAACCATGATTTTCTATTAAATTTATCACAAGCCTGACTGTCTATCTTGTCTATCTGATAAAAGAAGCATATTTGATGTAAATATCACATAACACAGAAATGAATTACTTCAATTGTCTATATAGTTAATTAAAAATGACCTTATTTCTTATTTATGGATACAAACAACATATTGATTATTTTTGTCTCTGTTTTGTTTAGAATTTGCTGTTACATATTAGAGAACCCTTACTCTTGAGATTTAGAATATTTTACAGAAGAGACTTACATTTTGGTATGATTATACAAACAATATTGACTCTCAGGCCAATATATGCATTATTATATTCTTAATCAGAAAATGAAGTTTACACAATGACGTGCACATATACCACACCAAAATTTCATATACAAATTGAAATTAAGATATTAAATGAAAATTTTTCATATAATCTCTCAATAATTAATCTATGCCTCATTTCCCCCAATAGTTCACCCTTTCTCTTGCTCAAGCTTCAATTGTTCCTCTTGTCAATGATTAAGATTACTTCTTAAGTAGATTCAGTTTCCAGAGTCACCACACCTTCAGCCCACACAATTTACTCCTGCTAGGATAAACTTCCTAAAAATAGTTTCTGGTCATATTCCTCAGGTACAAATGACTTTAATCTCTTCTGTTTGTCAAAAGAACAATGTCCAATTTTCCTGACCTGATTTTAAAATTATTACTTTATTGTAAATGGTTGGACAACACTATTCACAATTTTTGAAATATTTTCTTTTATTTCTGTGTTTTTGTGCTTTTTCCATAGTTAGAAATCCTTTCTTTTTATCTACTGTACCTCCTCAACACAACACGACACACTGCCATCCAGTTGGATCCTACTCATAGCAACCCCTCCTTGAGTTTCCCAGGTAGTATCACTTCGGAAGTAGATTGCCCAACCTTACTTTACCTCCTCAGCCCCTCTGTCTACATATAGTGAAATACACCCAGCCTAATTATCAAGTGCTAATTAAAGCACCAATTCCATCATACCTTTTTAGATGCTCTCTTCATCTTCCAAAATCTGTTATGTATTTTTAAATCTTACATAATATAGTGGGAGCTCTGGTAGCATAGTGGCTAAGACACTTGCCTGCTAACCAGACGGCTGGCGGTTCAAACCCACCAGCCACTCCTCGAAGGAAGGTTGGGCAATCCTACTTCCATAGCGATACTGCCTCGGAAACCCAAGGAGGGGTCGCTATGAGTCGGGGCCGACTCGACGGCACATAACAACAACAACAAACATAATATAGTACTTTATTGTTAGTTTTATCAGGCTATGTGCAATGTTTTGTATTACAGTTATTTTAGCTGTAGATTGAAATTCTGAAGGTCAGAGACCTACCTTAATTTTCATTGTTTAAAACATAAAACCATAAAGCATAGTGTTCATTTATGTATACATTTGTTAAAGATGTGTTGAGAACCTTTTGTGCCATCCATTACAATAGGCCTGAGAATATAAAGATTTACAACAGAATAAGGACAGGTAGCTAATTTGTGTCCTGAAATCAGAGCATTAAAATCCTGATTCTGCTCTTTTCTACTTATTTGCATCCAGGCTCCCTCTTTGAGTCTTGTGATAGGGGATGGGAACAATAACAATCTCATATGATCCAGATTTATTGAGGTAATCAATTTGTAACTCCTAGTACCTAAGATAAGGCACTCTGGTGATGCAGTAAGGTATTTGGCTGCTAACCAGAAGGTCTGGGATTCAAACCCACCAGCTGCTGCATGGGAGGAAGTGGGGCAATCTACTTTTGTAAAGATTTGTAGCCTTGGAAACAGGGTGGGAATCACTGTAAATTGGAATTTACTTGATGGCAGTGAGTTTGAGTACCTAAGATATGGTCACAAAATGTAATTTTTCATGCTTTCTTTTTTCAGTCTCCTCAAAAAGCTTGCCAATTATCAATGGATGCAAAGCCAAAGAAAACATTAGAATATAAAGTGAAAACTATTGTATGTGCAAAGTGTCTTGGTATATAAGAGAAATGGAATAAAGCACTCTGACCTAGATAAGTGAAAACTTTACACTGAAGAGATGGTGGGACTAATTTCTGGAGATGTGTTGAAGGAAAGGTGGAGACCCAACATATAAATACAAGGAAAAACTTGTTACAAGTTAATGTGGAAAGAGAATAAGGACATTTAGAGGACTGCAACATGGAGTATATGTAGATTAGAGTGCTCAAATGTAGAGAAGTGAGGAGTGGCTCACAGAGCAGAGCAACCAAGCCATGGAAGGAAGAGGGTGTACTTAATGTGCATTTTTGTCTATTTGTATCTCTGTTGGAATATTATTGGCTGATTATGCACATTATTCTTTATTATTTTTGAGTACAAATGAAAATATGTTAATCCAAAAATTCAAATACAAAAATATGTAAAATGAAAACTGAGCTTTCATCTTACAAACTCACACTGAAAAGTAAAGACTGTTATCAGATCTGACTCCACAGCAGTGCTTTTGTTTGGAACAACCTGTGATATGTAGATGACACAACTTTGCTTGCTGAAAGCAAAGAAAACTTGAAGCACTTACTGATAAAAATCAAAGAATATAGCCTTCAGTAAGGATTACACCACAACATAAAGAAAAACGAAAACTCTCACAATTGGACCAATAAACAACATCATAATAAAAAGAGGAAAGATTGAAGTTGTCAAGGATTTAATTTTCACTTGGATCCACAATCAATACCCATGGAAGCAGCAGTCAAGAAATCAAGTGATGCATTGCATTGGGCAAATTTTGTTCACAAGACCTCTTCAAAATGCTTAAGAGCAAAGATGTTCCTTTGAAAGCTAAGGCACACCTGATCCTAGACATGGTCCATTCAATAGTTTCATATGCATAAGTAAGAAAGGCCATGGAAGAATTGATGCATTTGAATTATGGTGTTGGCAAAGACGACTGAATGTACCTTGTACTGCTAGAAGAACAAACAAGTATGTCTTGGAGAAAGTATAGCCAGAATGCTCCCTAAAAGCAAGAATGGCTAGACTTCATCTCTCATATTTGGTCATGTTGTCAGAATGTACCAGTCCCTGGAGAAGGATATCATGCTGGGTAAAGTAGAGGTTCCATGAAAAACAGGAAGACCCTCAAAGAGATGGATTGATTGGGATAATAGTTCAAGAGTGTTAACAATTTGGGGGATAGTGCAAGACTGGGCATCGTTGTGTTCTGTTGTACATTGGGTCACTTTGAGTAGAAACTTACTTGACAGCACTAGCAACATGAGTTTTTAACTCTTAATCTAATCTACACTTAACCTCCAGAAAACATTAAAATTACCATTTGAGTGTTCCTACCACTTACTGGTTCTGGTGGCTTTTACTACAGGAAAGGTAACCTTGGCCATGATTCTCTGTATTTACCTGTCTCTACAGATGTCAGGTGGCAGTTTGCCCTGAAGTGATCTTATTTTTTCTGATGGACCTAAGAAAAGTTGTTGATTTTCAGCTTGTTCAGCATTTTTCTTGCAAAGATGGGAGTGATGAATTTCAGGCTCTGTACATGTCACGGCTGAAACTGAAATTCTATCTAATTCATTTTTAATCAATTAAAAATCATTAAAAACATCTTTAAATATTTTCCTTTTTTGTCTTGTAATCAATCATGAGACGTTAAGTATAACCGGTATCATTTCACTTATCTGTATCATGCATTCCTGTATACAAATGACCTTCCATTCATTCTTTCACTCTAACATGGCCTTAAGTGTTTTGAGGGATACAGGATAAAGAAAGTTATTTCCTTATAATTACAAAAGGCAATGTGTGCATTATATATATTGGAATAGAATTGTCCAGCTTGTACCTTCCAGGTATGTGGAGGATCCTATCTAATTTTAGAAATAAAAGAAATAGTACAATATTTACCCATAAAATGGACAGAGATGATAATCAAGAGATTAATATTTTAATCATTTTTAAGTCATTTTTCAAGCCAGTTTTTTACTTTCCTTTTCTCTTGATGAAGAATAAGTTGTCCAGTGGAATTTCAGAAATAACACCATTTTAATCATTAAGAAATTTTATAATAATGTATTTTCAGATTATTATCAATCTTGGTAGAAGCTTTCAAATTTCAATATGAATCAAAATATTAAGAAACTTAAGAATGTATTTATTTATATATACATATATCACTGTTAAGGCATGGAAACTTTTAGGGTTATTATAAAATTCTTCATTCTAAAATTGAAAAGAACAAATATTTCCAAGAATTTAAAGAAAAAGTTAAATTAAAAACGAAATACCTCAAATCCAATCAGACCTCTAAAAGTTGTTTTATGCAAAAATATCTAAACTGTAGTTCACTACCATGTAAAAAAGTGATAAAAATAAATAAACAAACTAGCTTTCAAGAGCTCTCAGGTTTGCATGAAAGGTGGTTGTTGTTGTTATCTGTCCCAAAGTCAGACCGGACTCATAGCAACCCCTCCTTGGGTTTCTGAGGCAGTATCACTACTGAAGTAGATTGCCCAACCTCCCTGCCAAGGAGTGGCTGGGGGGTTTGAACCGCCAGCCTTCTGGTTAGCCGTCAAGTGCCTTAGGCACTATGCTACCAGAGCTCCTGCCTCAAGGGTAAAGTGTGATAATAGGCAAGGAAGTTTATTACAAGCACTGTTTTGAGTGAATATTATTCTACTCAATTCCTAAAGCTGTTGAATGCATAAGAATTAAAACAAAAGAGATTAAAGAAAAAGAGAAAGAGGAAAGAAAGAGAGAGAAAGAATAGAGATTAAGTATTTTGCCTATTTCTAATAAATCACAATTTGAATGAAATTCTCTGCACACAAATCTCTGCGATGTTACGAAATGTCTCCCAGTGCATTCTATTTTAAAACCCAATGTTGTATATCATCTTCAATCATCTATGAATTTTGTTCATTATACTAGAAGAGTATTTTCTTAACTAATTTTTTAACACAGTCACCAAAATGATTACATTTGTCCAAATAATTCTAGATTTAAACTCAACAAATCCAAAGCTACATTGTATGGTAAATAACAAACTTTATTCATAGAGTTTCTAGGTTATGTGGCATGGGAATATGGTAGAACTCTGCCTTCAACCCTATCAAAATGCATATGAAGAGAAACAAAAGAAAGAAAGTAGCAATAGGACTATAAATTACATGTGGAGGAAAACAGATGCCAAAATCCTGAGAGATTTTAACCTAACTACATTAATTATGGGGAAAAGTTTAGAAATACTTTCATAAACTACTAACCATATGTTCTATCTTCTGATAGGAAAATAATATGTAAAGTATCAGAGAAGTACTTTGAAAAAAAGAAACACTCATTAAACCTTACTTTTGTACAATTCTGAGATGGAAAGGCTTCACTAACCTCAGAAACAAGCTCAGTTTCCTAATTTACTGAAACACTCTAACAAGCTACTCATGGTATCTCATTTACCTATCTATCTCCTCTTTTATCCATCATCTTCCCTTCCAAAACCCCAGTAGAGATTAAAACTCTTTTATATGGATTGAATTGTATTCTCCAAAAGATATGCTGAAGTCCCAATCCTTGGTACCTCTGAATGTGATCTTGTTTGAAAAATAGGAGCTTTGAAAATGTTATTGGTTAACATGAGACCAAACTAGTAGAGTGAGTCCTAATCCAATATGAATGGTGTCCTTATAAAAAGAGGAAAAAAGACACAGACACACATACACAGGGAAAACCCATGTGAAGAGGAAAGCAGAGATTGGAATTATGCTGCCACAAACCAAGGAATGAATAGGGCTATGAGAAACTGCAAGATACAGGAAAGGATCTTCCTTGAGAGCCTTCAGAGAGAGCATGGACCTGATGACACATTGATTTTGGACTTCTGCTCTCCAAAACTGTGACACAATAAACTTCTGTTGTTTTAAGACACAAAGATTGTGGCACTTTGTTTCAGCAGCCCTAGGAAATGAACACACTATACAAAACAATGCTGTACATAGGAGGATATGGAAGATGGTACACTGAGTCTTGGGACATAAAACTCAGAAAAAAGTAAAATCTTGTAAACTGTGTCATTGACACAAAGAATTACAGAAACAACATACACAAAAATATAAAGGTCAGGGTCTTAAGTTCCAATAGTCTGTTCTGACATTCCAACTCCATATACAACCTATATTTTTTGGTGTTTCCTAACCTCTCTGTTTCACTGTTTCTTCATTTATTAAATGATTAAATGAAATAAAACATGCGGAAAGTTTGGCACAAGATTGTTACATAGTAAACATCTGTCATTGTTGTTATTTTTAATGGCTGTTTGGCAGCCCATGCCATAACAGCCAGAACCATGCACAACAGACTAAAACATTGCCTGGCTCTGCTCTCTGATTCTGTGCCATTCCCATCACTGCTTATGGATAGGGTCATCGGGATTTACAGAAATTTTATTGACTGATTTTTTTGGAAGTAGATTATCAGGCCTTTCTTTCTAATCCATTTTAGTCTGAAAGTTGTACTGAAACCTGTTCAGATCATAGAAACATGCAAACCACCACTGACAGATGGGTGGTGCATTGACCCAGAATGGAACTCAGGTCTCCTGCATGGAAGGTAAAAGTTGAACCACAGAATCATCAATGTCCTCTAGTAGTCAGCTGTTGTTGTTATGTGCCGTCGAGTCGGACCTGACTCATAGCGACCCCTCCTTGGGTTGCTGAGGCAGTATCACTAC
>NW_006921785.1:16218-17271 GCF_000298275.1 Orycteropus afer afer
AGAAGATAATCCTGGAGCCCTGAGCTTTGAAAGGAAAGATGCAGAAGTGGACTAAATGCCAACTAGTAGAAGAACCTGCGTGAAAACACCTAGGAGGGAGGCATACAGAGCTGTGACAGCACAGACAGCTGGATATTGCCAAGTGATGCTGGGACCTAAGAATTAATCTAAAAATCAGCCTGGCTAATCAGGGGCTGTACAGAGGACTGCACTAGTGGCTGGTGAATAAAAGAGGAAGCAGTAAAGAGGGAGAAAGGCTGAGCTGTGAAGTTTCTATCACTTTATCTTGTTTCTTTGTGTGGACTGTGATGGTCTGTTGTCTCTGAGACATTGTGACATTGTTGTATTTAGATCTCTGCTAACCATTTGTGAAAAACAGCTAAGGGTGACTCAGATTCTTCTTGGTGGTACTTTATCATTGGCCAGTTGGTGGAGAAGGAAGTTATGACTGTACGGAGGGTGCAGCCATTTTGAATGTTTACAAGTGTTGTGGCCATTTTGGATATTTAAAGGACAACATTCTCTCAGATTCCAGGGAGCTAAGAATAAGTTCCACTTGGCAGGACTGCAAAGCCATACTGGACACAAAGGATTGTAAAGATGTGATGTTCCCCTTGTTACTATTAGACCCTATACCTTCTTGGTGAATGTAGATGAGGCCATCCCTCACCCCCACCCACCTTCTGGGCCCACAGGAATTCCATCCCAGTCTGTGTGCTCTGACGGAGCCTGTGTGCCCTGACCCACCCTGCCCACTTTTTTTTTTTTAGTTTGTTTTTGTCTGTTTCAATGTTTCTTTTTCTTTTCTTTCTTTCTTTTTTTTTTTTTTGTCCTTTTTATTATTATTATTTCTTTTCCTCCTCCCAGGTTCTAGTTATCAGCTTTTTCTCCCTTCCTTGTTCCTGGTTCCTACTTTTTTCTCTTTTGTGGTTCTCCCCATTATTTATTCTTCTTTTTGTATTTTTTCTGTTTTTTGCTTCATTATTCTCCTACTGTACCTTCTTTCTCTTATTCTCCCCTCCCCAGATATAGCAGGGTTTTTTTTTCCCCCCC
>NW_006921785.1:18246-19322 GCF_000298275.1 Orycteropus afer afer
AAACAAAATGAAGAAAGCCTAAAGTTTATGTGGGATACCATCAAAAGGAATAACCTATGTGTAATAGGAATTCCAGAACAGGAAAAGAAAAAGGAAACCACTGAGAAAACTGACCAGGATTTTTTGAAAGAGAACTTCCCCGATCTGAGGGAAAGAGAATATATCCATTTAGGAAGTCCAATGGACCACAAACAGGATAGACCCCAAAAGGAAATTGCTAAGACATAACATCATCAAACTCACCAAAAGCAAAGACAAAGAAAGAATCCTGAAAGCAGCATGAAAAAAACTGAAAGTTACCTACAGGAGGCACCCAATAAGACTAAGCTCTGATTTCTCAACAGAAACCATGCAGGAGAGAAAGCATTGAAACCACGAAAGAGAAAACTTCCAACCAAGAATGATATATCAAGCAAAACTGTCCATCAAATATGATGGTGAAATTAGGACATTTCTAGACAAGGAGAAATTAAGGGAATTTGTTAAAAACAGACCAGCTTTACAAGGGACACTAACAGCAGTTTTTGAACAGAGAACCAATAATAGCAAACAACAGCTGATCATTTATACACTAGATGACATAAACCAGAATCCAACACAGCTATGGAACTATCCAAAGTAAAAGAAGCTTACATGATTGTAAACAAGGAACCAGAGACATCAATTGGCAAAGGAGGACAACTACAAACAAAAAGAAGGAAACAGTAGTGTAGTTACAGAACTTCGAACTGGTGAAGAAGTCAAGAAAGTTGCAAGATAGAATGGACTGTTCTAAACTCTGGGAGAAAATTATAAATCACAGGATAACCTCAAAGAAAAATGATAAACCTTCACATCACAATAAAAAAGAGGACAAGCACAAATATTTAGCAAACACTAAAACAACAGCAACAAAGAAAATGATAACAAGATTCATAACCAAAATAAGCTCAGCACAGAAAATAATATGGAACAAAGAAACCAGAAACAC
The DNA here is from genome assembly GCF_000298275.1 of Orycteropus afer afer. Lineage (NCBI taxonomy): Eukaryota > Metazoa > Chordata > Mammalia > Tubulidentata > Orycteropodidae > Orycteropus > Orycteropus afer. The sequence goes on from NW_006921785.1 coordinate 19,217, forward strand.
CACAAAAAACACCTACAAAAATGACAGTAACAAATTCATACTTGTTGATAATTACACTGGATGTCAAGGGATTAAATGCTCCACTCAAGAGACAAAGAGTTGCAGA
>NW_006921785.1:20040-20538 GCF_000298275.1 Orycteropus afer afer
AAATCAACACTTTAAACCAACTTCTCCAACAATTGGTGAAAGAACAGGAAGAAGAGCCTACAGTCACCAGAAGAAGGAAAAAATTAAGACTTAAGCAGAAATCAATGAAACAAAACAAAAGAAAACAAACCAGAAAGACAATAGAAAAAAATCAACAAGACTAGAAGTTGGTATTTTGAAAATATTAATAAAATTGACCAACCAGTGACAAATTTAACAAAGGAAAATAAGGAGAGAATACAAATAACAGAAATAAGAAACAAAATGGGAGACATCACAACAGAACCAACTGAAATAAAAAGGATAATATCATACTATGAAGAACTATACTCCGACAAATTTGAAAATCTAGAAGAAATCAACAGATTTCTAGAAATACACTACTTATGTGAACTAACACAGACTGAAGTGGAAAAGTTGAACAGACCTAAAACAAAAGAAGAAATTAAAAAGGTCAGAAAAAATTTACCAACAAAAAAATCCTGGTCCAGATGGTTT
>NW_006921785.1:22238-24279 GCF_000298275.1 Orycteropus afer afer
CCTTCCTTCTGAGGAGTGGCTGGTGGGTTTGAACCGCCAGCCGTCTGGTTAGCAGGCAAGTGTCTTAGCCACTATGCTACCAGAGCTCCCAGGCTTTTGGTTAAGGGCCTTAAAACATGGCATAAATAGACTATCAAGCACAACCCAAAATGCACAAACAGCAGAAGATCAACTAGATGAATGGGAACTTCAAGAAATTAAATTTTTATGTGCTGCCAAAGACTTCTCCAAAAAAGTCAAAAGAGAATCTACAGATTGGTGAAAAAAAATATGCAGCAATGGCATATATGACTAGGGACTTGCCTCTAAAATTTGTAGAAAACTCCAATACCTCAACTACAAAAAGACAAATAATCCAATTAAAAAATTGGCAGAAGACATGAATAGACACTTCACCAAAGAGGATATTCAGGTGGCCAACAAACACATGAAAAAGTGTTCAAGACCGTTAGCCATCAGAGAGATGCAAATCAAAACAACACCATCTTGCCCTAGGACTACCAGCAAAGTTCAACAAGACAGAAAATAACAAATGCTGGTGAGGATGTGGACAGATTGGGACTCTCATGCACTGCTGGTGGGACTGTCCAATGATACAACCACTGTGGAAAACAGTATGGTGATTCCTTTAAAAGTTGGAATTAGAAATACTATTTGATTCAGCAATCTCATTATTAAGTATATATCCTAAACAAGTGAGAGACAGGACAAGAACAGATAAATACACACCCATGTTCATTGCAGCACAATTTACAATAGCCCAAAAATGGAAACAACCTTAGGTGCCCAGTAACAGAAGAATGGATAACCACATTATGGTACATACACACAATGGAATACTAAGCAACCCTAAAGAATAACGTATAATCTGCAAAACACTGCATAATGTGCATCAACTTGGAGTACATTATGCTGATTAAAATAAGTCAATGACAGAATGACAAATATTGTATTAGTCTATTATTGCAAAAAGTCAAGGGAAAGTTTCCATATGGAAGGAAATGTTCTTTGTTGGTAACCAGGGGTGGGAGGGGAGTAGAGGGAACACTGCTAGATAGGTAGAGACAAGTATTGATTTGGGTGAAGAGAAGGGCAATGTACCAAATGTGAGTGATCAACACAGTGACATTGAAGAAGAGGAAGACATAGAGAGGTACGTGGTAGGTACAGACACCAAAGAGAACCCTTTTGCAGATATAGTACTGCGTTGTCAGTGATGGCAACCATCGATCTACGGGTGGATAGATGGGTGCACAGGCTGAAGGATTAGGTATGTCTATGCAGCGGGGAGTGTGCACATGACCATGTATAGGGTTGGCAGACAATGTTCCTACAAGTGTATTTGTATGTTCTGTAAGAATTTCCAGGTATATGGTAGAGCTGACAAGGGACAAGGTTGTAGTCACTTCTTGGCTACAGCTTGCTACCCAGAAGGAGTAATTAGTTGGACCTGTGCTCTCAGGACAATGGTTGCAGGGAACATCAAGCTCAATTGCCATAACATACTGCTACACAAAAACATTTTTCCACAATCTACTTTGGTGAGTAGCATCTGGGAACTTAAAAGCTTACAAGTAAGTGGCCATCTAGACACAATGATGGGTCTCTTCTCATCCGGAGCAAGAAAGAATGAAGAAAACCAAAGACCAATGGAAATAATTAGTCCAAGGGACTGGTATATCATGTGATCCTTAGCCTATATGACTATAAGACCAGAAGAACTAGATGATGCCTGGTTACCACTGTCAACAACTCAGAGGGGGACATATGTAGGAGATCCTGGATAGAGTGGGAAAACAATGTGGAACAAAACTCAAAATCATTGGAAAAAAAAAAAAAAAAAAGGGAGAGACCAGGTTTGCTGGTCTGATAGAGTCTGATAAAGACAATGGCCCATAGCTGCCCTTCTGGTCTGGAATTGAACCCACTCCTATGGCTTCTGGGGAGCTCTGGTAGCATAGTGGTTAAGGCACTTGACTGCTCACCAGATGGCTGGGGGTTCAAACCTGTCAGCCACTCCTCGGAAGGAAGGTTGGGCAAT
>NW_006921785.1:25626-26146 GCF_000298275.1 Orycteropus afer afer
TATTAGTGTTAATTTACCAAAACAAAGTAAATGAGGCACAGAGAGATTAAGAATTTGCCCAAGCACATAGTTAGAAATTAGAAGTTTTATCACATGTGGTCTGATAAAGTATTCCACCTAGTTAATCACTGCACCATGCTGAAAATCAATAGAAACATTTCAGAAAAGTGATTTAACAACATTTTATTAAAGAGCTTTAAAAAGTATATATTCTTTAACCCCTTAATTTAATTTCTAAAATTATACCATATTTAAATTCTATGCACAAAGGCATATGTATAGAGAATAGTAGCACAGCATTATTTATTTTAAAAAGTGAATTTGAAATAAGTGACTACCTTTAGATGAATAGTTAGATAAATTATGATATATATAATTTATAAAATATTGCATTATTAATATGTGGTAAGAGAAATTTTAAGGATAACAGAAAATGATATGATAAACATATAGCAAAACAAAAAATAATGATATAAGAAAGCAAGAAACTAATGGACACAAAATTCTTCATAAATGTTAT
>NW_006921785.1:26598-32744 GCF_000298275.1 Orycteropus afer afer
TCATTTTATATTATTATTTATACTTTTTACTTATGTACAAATATTTGTTTGTATTTATTAAATATTGTTTAAAATTTAAAGACAAATAATAGAGTATAAAACAATTATTCAATATGATAAAATACTTACATTTTTAAATGCTATGTTTAAAACAAAAAAGCTATCATCTAAAACATCTTTGGGATTGTTCTTGGTACATTACAGTGCTACTCAGCTTACTTTCTCTATTACTAATATTGGATGTATTGGATTTTCACTTTCTGATAATGGCAATTAATCTGTCACCAAAGCAACAAAAAGCTCTTGAAAAAGAAAACACAAATTGCTGAATATACAGAAAAGAATTGCCAGTCTATAAGATAAGGGAAAAACCAAAAAGTTGGCTGAAATTGGAAGCTGCTTTTGCACTGAAGGCATTTACTTACTCTGAAGGCAAACTGATTTGTAGACTGAGAAGGGCTATTAAGGTTGAGGAATCTAACAGGTGATCCCCTAAATCACAGAGTTATGCTTTCAAGACAAATGTGAATCAGAAAAAAAAAAATCACCTCATCAAATAGACTACATAGAACCATGGCAAGTTGCTTGGACTTCGTTTTATTTCCTTAGTTCTACAAAAATGAAATGACTTTTTCAAGTTAAGATCAAAATCAGACCTTAAACCAAGTCTTAGTGTTTGAATCATAATTCTTTTCTCACTAACTCAAACTGTGGGTAATTTTAGAATACTAAATGGCTTTTAAAGTTAGTTTTTAATTTTATTCCTTCATTCATGCATTTGTTTATTTGTATTTCATACCTCCTACAATGGCATTTCCTTCTATTCCTGATAAACTATGGCCAATGCTGAAATAATACCTTTAGAGAACACATAATTGGGTATCTGTGAAAGAATTGCAAGCATGACAAAGAAGTTATTAATCATACTGGTACCTGGAAGATTTTGTCCTAACCACTGCCTTGTGTGGTCTTCCATCCTTGACAAAGACAATTTTAAAAGCATTTTACAAATAAACCTATCTGTCCAAACAAGGAAAGGAGGTTGTAATGCATTCCTACTAGAACTCTCCCAGCTATCTATAGCTGTCAATGTCTTTCCTAAAATTTCAGGTCTAATGTAAATATTTCCTCATCATGGGAGACATGGTCTTTTGAATCTGGGGCGGGGAAAGAAGTAAGAAATTTTCAGAGATTCATTCATAATTAACTAAATAGTTGAAACTGACAGCAAATCTCTGAGAGAGGACAAAGAATGAGCAGGGCAGGTACAGACATAACTAAACACCCAAGAAGCCATGGCTCATTTTTAATTGGATTGTTTGTCTTTTTGTTATTGAGGTGTTAGAGTTTTCTATAAATTCTAGAGATAAGTCCCTTGTCAGATATGGCATTGTGAATATATTTTTCCAATCTGTAGGTTTTCCTTGACTCTTTTGGAGAAGCCTTTGGAAGCACATAAAAATTTAATTTTTAGAAGGTCCCAATCATCTGGTTTCTCTTCTGCTGTTTGTGCATTTTGAATTATGCTTGATAGTCTATTTATGCCATATATTAAAAACAAACATACAAACTCACTGCCATCAAGTCAGATCTGACTCATAGTGACACCTACTTGGGTTTCTAAGGTAGTATCATTACAGAAGTAGATTGCGCAATCTTCCTTCAGAGGAGTGGCTTGTGGGTTTGAACCACCAGCCTTCTGGTTAGCAGTCAAATACTTTAGGCACTACACTACCAGATCCCCTAAATTTGCCCCTAGTTTTTTCTTGAGGAACTTTAAAGTTTTAGGTTTCACATTTAAGTCTTTGATCCATCTCAAGTTAGTTTTTTGTATGGCGTCAAGTACAGATCTTGTTTCATTTTCCTGCAAATGGATATCCGATTTTTGCCAGCACCATTTGTTAAACAGAAAATCTCTTCCCCATTTAATGGATTTCAGCCCTTTGTCAAAGATCAGCTGACCATATATCAAGTGATCTATTTCTGGTTCCTCAATCTTATTCCATTGGTCTATGTGTCACTCGTTGTACAAATACCAGACAATTTTAACTACTGTTGCTGTATAGTAGATTTTGAGACCCAGGAGTCTGAGACCCCCTACTTTGTTCTTCAATAGTGCTTTGCTATCTGAGGTCTCGTTCCTTTCCACATGAAGTTAGTAATAGATTTTTCCATATCCTTAAAGAATGTTGGTGGGATCTGGATTGGCTTACATTGATGTATAGATTGCTTTGGGTAGAATTGACGTTTTCACAATGTTCAATCCTCCTATCTATGAGCATGGTACATTCTTCCATTTATGTAGCTCTCTTACGGTTTTTTAAAGTAATCTTTTGTAGTTTTTTTTTTATATATGGATGCACTTTTGACTGTCAAAACTGATGCAGTGATATTGGCATCTAGTGAGTAAGGCCAGGAAAGTGCCTCTACCTCCTACGATGTAGACAGCTCCCTACAACACAAATTCATCTGGCCAAAAATGTCATTAGTGCTGAGGGTCTGACAAAAGTGAAATAGAAATCATTAAGGATGGTCTTTCACTTATTCCCAAATTCTCATATTTCCATGTGAAAAAATGTCCCTAGAATAACTTCTTGGTCAATTCAACTCTCCATTTCTTTCCTTAATCTTAATTACCCTTTCATTGTAGGGGAGGAGCGACTTCCTGATTAGCAAATTTAAAAGAAGGAACTGAGTTTCCCTTTCCCTTATTTCTCCTTTTTCAGAATCAGATTGCCCATAGAAACATGTATTCTTGGCATTCCTTGTATCTCTGTTCCTGGCAGCCCATAACAGGAAGGCCTACGGTTGTTCAGTTGTGTCAGTGACTCAATGAGTGTTATTATAAGGTATCATCTAGTCTCATAGAGACCCAATGTATAACAGAACAAAATGCTGCCTGGCCCTGAGTAACACTGTTCAATTCAAGTGTAGCAAGCCAATTTGCTATAATATGGCTAAATGACAAATTCCATCCATTAAGCACACTTATTTACCTACATCTTTCCAACTCCTGTGTCCTATATCATAATTTGTTCAAAACTAGGAAAAGAAGGGAAATTTAATCTTTGTATCCTCTCTAATTTCTGTAATCCTTGTATTCCCTAATCTTTTGTATCCCTAGCCTTTGCTACATTCCCATTGCTTCCTTAAAGGTATTGCTCCCCATAGCCTTTTTTATGAATTAAGGCATTTGACTGCTAACCAGAAGGCTGGCAGTTCAAACCCACCAGCTACTCTGAAGAAGGAAGATAAGGCAATCTACTTCTGTAAACATTTACTTTCTGGGAAACTCAATGGGGTCCCTGTGAGTCAGAATCAACTTGATGTCAGTAGGTTTGTTTTTCTGGTTTTTGACAATTGTTCACAAAGCCTCTGCCTTTTTCCCTGTTCATCTCCACTCTATTCTAATGATTGCTGGATTAATCTTTTCATAATACAGTTCTGACAGGTACAGTCTTTTCTTTAACATCATTCAATCATTTTTCCACTTCTATGCAAAAAAGAAAAAAACAATTATTTTGCCTTTGAATTCAAGTATCCTATCAACCTGCTCCAAACTCCATCTCAAATACACACTCCAATTAAATCAGAACAATCTCAATTTCACTTACATGCTCTATACATGTCCACTGCAAAAATAAAAATTGTGTACTTAGACTCTTTCATGTGATCTTAGGCCAGTAACTTAAACTTGCTGAGCCTCTATTTTCACATTTACAATAAAAGACAAATAATCCCTGGTTTTCTTTCTTATGGGGTAATTATAGGAAGCAAAAAAATATATGAATATGTTCTGCCAATTTATATGAAAATATAAAATGTTAATATATTAATAAGGAAATTCCAAATTCAAACCAAATTCATTGGTGTAAAGTCCATTCTGACTTATAGCAACACTACAGGATGGGGTAGAACTGCCCCATAGTGTTGCCAAGCCTGTAATCTTTATAGGACCAGACCGGCACATTTCTCTCCTCCAGAATGGCTGGCAAGTTTGAACTGCTGACTCTCAGGTCAGCAACAGAGTACTTAACTACCACAACACAGAGCACATTAATAAAGAAATTACATACTTCAAACGTATGTAGACAAGATGTTGAATGTGCATGACTGGCCATATTCCTAGTTATGATTTCTTACATTTAATTTTCAGGAAGTTAATACTAACTGAAAATTTGAATTTCAACATTTATTGATTATGTCATAAATTTGGTTGAATTAACTTTTTGTCTTTGCTTTTACTTTTAATAGGAAAGTTAAGAAATATATAAATTGACATTGTTTATTAAGTGTCCACTACAGACGGCACATAACAACAACAACAACAACAACAACAGGGTCATGTAGATTTTTGAGTTAATATCTCCTTTAAGATGAATGTGTCTGGGATCCTTGAACACTTATACATCAGTACAGTGAATAATAATGTCCTCTATTTGCATAATGCATTCTTCTTGGAGAGCTCAAAACACCTTACATATTACAAAACTATGCAAATTAATACCTATACTTGAACTCAGAAACCTAATAGCATCAAGCAAAAATATTAACTTAAATATAAAAGTGAGTCTGAAAAAACTCTTATAAATTCTTCGGTGATAATAATAACTTACATTTATAAACAAATTGTTATAAGCTATGTAATACTTTAGGTTATTGTTATTAACTTAGATTATCTCCATTTACAGAGGAAGGAACTAAGAATCTGAGAGATTGTCCAATATGTTCAAGGTCTTCTCACTACCATCTGGAAACCCTAGAACTCATATACAGGTCTCACTCCATGCCCTTCATAGGTGTCTGTAGTCCTATTAACTATGTAAGATTATGTCTGGGATTCTCCAAACTGTTTCTAGAATGCATGCAAAGTATCAATTCAGCTTTGCAACAATATTTGGCAAATGCCACCATACACTAGAAGTAACTGTTATTAAATGTCATAAAATCACTTCCAAACAGCAACCCTTTGTACAACAGAACAAAACACTCCCTGGTACTGCACCAGCCTCACAATCATTGATGTGTTTGAGTCCATTGTCGGGGTCAGTGTGTCAACCCATTTCATTAAAGATCTTATTTTTTGCTTACCCTTTATTTTACCAAACATGATGTCCTCCTCTAGGCACTGGTCCCTCCTGATAACATGTCCAAAGTACACGAGAAGTTTCACCATCTTCACTTCTAAGGAGCATTCTTTATGTCTTCCTAGACAAATGTATTCATTCTTCTAGCAGGACATGGTATATTCATTATTCTTCACCAACACCATAATTCAAAGGCATTAATTCTTCTTCAGTCTTCATTATTCATCGTACAGCTTTCACATTCATATTAGTCAACTGAAAACAGCATGGCTTGGGTCAGATGCACCTTAGTCTTCACAATGACAGCTTTGCTTTTTTAACACTTTAAAGAAGTCTTTTGCAACGTATTTTCCCATTGCATAACAGCATCTGATTTCTTGACTGATGCTTTCATGGGCTTTAATAGTGGATCCAACAAAAAGGAAATCCTTCACAATTTCAGTATTTTCTCTATTTACCATGATATTGAATATTGGTCCATTTGTGAAGATTTTTGTTTTCTTTATGTTGAAGTGGAATCCATATTGAAGTCTTTGATCTTCATCAATAAGTGCTTCAAGTAGTCTTTGCTTTCAGCAAGCAAAATTGGGTCATCTACATATTGCAGGTTGTTAATGAGTCTTCCTCAAATCCTGAGGTCATGCTTTTCTTCATATAGACCAGCTTCTTGGATTATTTACTGAAATGCAAACATCCATTAATAATCAGAATATGAAATATATAAAGTATGAATCTAGGAAAATTGGAAGTCCTCAAAAATTAAAAGGTATGCAAAAAGATTGACATCCTAGGCTTTATGGAGCTGAAATGGACTGCTACTTGCCAGTTTTAATTGGACAAACATATATGGTCTACTATACCAGCAATGGAAAATTAGAGAGGAATCGTGTAACATTCATCATCAAGAAGAACATTTCAATAACGATCCTGAAATACATTGCTAACAGTGCTAGCATAATATCCACATGCCTACAAGGAAGATCAGTTAATACTACTATTATTCAAATTCACACACCAACCACAAAACCAAGGTTGAAGAAATTGAAGATTTTTTTTTTT
>NW_006921785.1:39851-42319 GCF_000298275.1 Orycteropus afer afer
CCATCTTGCTGGAACTCTCTAAGATTCTAGAAGATTCTAGAAATTGAAGATTTTTACCAACTTCTGCAGTCTGAAATTGACCAGACATGCAATCCAGATGTATTGATAATTGCTGGTGATTGGAATGCAAAGGATGGAAACAAAGACGAATCAGTATTTGGAAAATATGGCCTTGGCAATAGAAATGATGACACAGGTTGCATGATAGGATTATGCAAAACCAACTACCTATTCATGGCAAATACCTTTTCTCAACAACATAAATGGAGACTACACATGTGGACCTCACCAGAAAGAATACATATGAATCAAATTAACTATATCTGTGGAAAGAGATGATGCAGAATCTCAATATTCTGCAGTCAGAGCAAGGGTAGGGGCAGACTATAGAACACACCATCAGTTACTCATATGCAAGTAAATTGCAGCTGAAGAAAATTAAAACAAGTCAACAAAAGCCAAAATAAGACCTTGAGTATATCCCACATGAATTTAGAGACAATCTGAAGAATAGATTAGATTCATTGAGTACCAATGACCAAAGAGCAGATGTTTTGTGGGATGGCATCAAGAACATCACACATGAAGAAAGCAGAAGATCATTAAAATGACATGAAATAAAGAAAAGAAGAAAATGGATGTCAGAGAGACTCTCAAACTTGCTCTTGAACAAGATTAGCTAACTGAAAGAAATGGTGAAGTAAACATCTAAACAGACGATTTGAAAAGGTAGCTTGAGAAGACAAAGGACAGTATTACAATGAAAGTGCAAAGACTTGGAGTTAGAAAATCAAAAGGGAAGAAGATCCTTGGCATTTCTCAAACTGGAAGAATGGAGTAAAGTCTCTAGCCTCAAGTAATATTGAAAGATTCTATGAGCAAAATATTGAAAAGAAGATGGAAGTGATACACAAGTCACTGTACCAAAAAGAATTGGTCAATATTCAGCCATTTCAGGAGGTAGCATATGATCAAGAACCAGTGGTATTGAAGGAAGATGTTGTGGTAGTTCAGTTTTTGTTTTAATATGGCAGGGCCTGGTTGAGTGGCTGGGCAACTCGATGTAGTATTCCCCATGATGAGACGTAATCAAGTCCATGGCAGAATCTACTGTGAACAGCTGAGTAGCTGTCTTAAGAAATGTGGTCTGCTTCTTGTACATAAATAAGGAGAAGCCTTGGGGAATGGTATCTCACTCATGACACACTTGGACCCTGCATGTAGCCGTGTCATTGTTCAGCAGCCTGCCATGCTCTGCCAACATCGGAACTTACAATGAACTTGAATTAATGGCATGCCGTGTGGTTTGGTAACATCAGGACTGTGCCTTTTTACTTGTCAACCTTGAGCTTCTCAGCCTCAGCAGCCATCAGCTGTCTGAGTGAAGAAACACCTCTAGCTCCAGTGGGCCAGGAGCAGGAAGCAGAGCTGGACCCCAAGGTTGAGGGACTTTCACCCAGACCCTAGAACCTGGCACATTGAACTTGGACTTAAAGCCTCCAAACTGTAAGTGAATAAACTCTTGTTTGTTAAGGCCATCCTGTTTGTGGTATATTCTTGTCAGAGTGGTACTAGGTAACTAGAATTGAAGTCCAAGCTGCACTGAAGGAATTAGCGAAAAACAAGACTCCAGGAATTGATGAAATACCCATTGAGATGTTTCAACAAATAGATCCAATGCTGGAATTGCTCACTTGTTTATGCCAAGAAATTCAGAACACAGCTCTCTGGCCAACTGACTAGAAACCAAAAAAAAACAAAAAAACAAAAAAACACTGCTGCTGAGGCTGCTGAGTCAATTCTGACAGATAGTGAGCCATAGGATTTTCAAGGCTGTAAATTCTTATGAAAGCAGATTGCTTCATCTTACTCCCACAGAGTAGCTGGTGGGTTTAAACCACTAACCTTCTGCCTAGCAGCCAAATGCCTTAAACTGAGCACTACCAGAGCACCTTAAGTAATTGGAATAGATCCACATTTATGCCCATGCCAAAGAAAGGTGATCTGACAGGATGTGGAGATTATAAAAAATCATTAGTATCACGAGTGAGTAAAATTATGCTGGAGATCATTCAAAAATGGTTGCAGCAGTATATTGATAAAGAACTGCCAGAAATTCAAGCTGGATTCAGAAGAGGATGTGGAACAAGGTATATCATTGCTGATGTAAGATGGATCTTTGCTGAAAGCAAAGACTACCAGAAAGATGTTTACTTGTGTTTTATTGACTATGCAAAGACATTCAACTGTGTGGATCATAAGAAATTATGGATAACATTGCAAAGAATGAGAATTCTAGAACACTTAATTGTGCTCATGTGGAACCTGTACATAGACCAAAGACAGTCATTTGGACAGAAAAAAGTGATATTGTATATTTATATATATATTGTGGATCATAAAACAATTATAGATAACATTGGGAAGAACGGGAATTCTGGAACACTTAATTGTGCTCATGTGGTACC
>NW_006921785.1:42419-49219 GCF_000298275.1 Orycteropus afer afer
ATATATATATATATATATAACAACAAAACAGAATGCAAGCAAAGCCATGAGGAATCAATACTCTTACAAATCTTACCATAGGGCTTTAATCATACCCTGAGATTGAACTGATGATCAAAAATAAATCTGTTATTATAGTTGTGTATTATTTGTAACTTGATGTGATATAATTGCATATGTGTGCTGTTATTTGCTTAAAAATTGTGCATAGTCCATGTCTGTTCTACTGATAGTGCTACAGAGATTTTGACTTTTAAGGAGAGAAACTGGTACAAACAAATTCGAGGTTTTAGTAAAAATGTACCTAAAAGAGGCATGCCTTAGGAGTTGCATCCTAGGTTCTCTGGAAGTGGATTCTGAATCAGAGTTTGGGGTTCAAGATGTCTTTAAGAATCAATACCTATAAATGTATGAAGTGGAGGGCGCAGGATTGGGCAGACGAAGAGATGGAGCTGTGACACAAGTGAGATGAAGCCTGACCCACCAGCACAGGGTCTTCTTGACAGAGTGGTGCTTTAGACTTATCCTGGATTAGGCCAAAATATCTGGGCCTCTACCTTTGTCTCACTCAATCACACATGTAACTGTCCCTGGAAGTGTAGTCCATCAAGTGAGACAGGACTCTGAAGTTGGACTAGACATGAAGTGTCTGATCTCACTCCCTGCAGCTGGCAGCAAGAGTTCTCTCTCTTTGCAATGCCATTCAGAGAGTGAGGTAGGACTAATCTATAGTCCTGATCCTGCCTGTATTTCAAATGTTGACATTCGGCTCACATGTTGATATTTGGTTCAAGTGTTGATAAATGGTTATGAATTTTTGAATTAATTTTTATTTTTGTAAACATTGCATTAAAATATGTTTGCATTGAATACTGAGTATTTGGCACCCCCTAAATTGTTACATGCTTACTTCCAGCCTTATTACTTTGTCTACCACATTCTTCAGAAAAAGGACTACCAAAGCCTATCTGTCTTTCCGTGTGCCATCTTTTCTAGGAGGTACACTATCTTCCAGAATCTTTCAATTCAATACAGATATAACAGATAGTATTTATAGCAGAAAACTATACTGAACAGAAACTCAGAAAAAAATGACTTTATACCGCATTTCTACAGGCTGTGAAGCATACATCATTCCATTCCTTGAGTGGATTTTCTATGATATCTATCTCCCCAGTAGTCATAGTACTTGAAGTAATTTAAAGAAGGTAGATGCCATATGGTTTAAAGAACATTAAAGAATTTTATTGGCCACATAGCATCTACAATATAACTGCATGTCTAGTAAAGTGTTGATATAAGTCTGACTGAGAAATAAAGCTTGCACAATGATTTTAGAAAAACTAATATTAGAATATCCCCAGACACTTTCAAATTCCATTTCATTCATCAAGAAAACTCACATGAAGTAAGTAGCAAGAATAAAATTTTCTGATGCCATTTTTTAAGTATTTTTTCCCTTTTATATAGTATTATTTTCCAAGTCACAAATTGAGTGAACATTATTTTCTAAAGCATATGATATGTGTTATTCCAATTGATGATGGACAATATTTGAGATGAAATAATTTTGAAATATCTCCCAGAGCCCCTTATCAGAAAGGTTATCTTTTTCTCTTGCTGCCCAAACTCTATTGTCTGAAAGAAGGATATGATCTGGAAAAGGAGACACCCAGTCTTCTCTCTAATAGACTAGTAAAAACCTTGTGTAAACAATAAGGAAAAACTAAATACAAATCCATACTTTCTACTTAAGAGATTTTGGGAGAGGCAAACATTCCACTTATCTAGGAAAGCAGAAGGTAAAGGATATCTGCCCATCTTCTATCTCCAGACCAAAGTGCCAGAGGAGAGAGATGAGTTGGATATATTGAGGGAAATACAAAAGTGTGAAGAGACTTGAAGGGCAGACCACCGTACATATCAGTTCCTTAATTAACCTGGAGCAACACCAGCCAAGTGTGCCCTGCAAGATACCACTACTAGGAAGAACGAAGCTTTCTGTGTGGCTTTCCTAATTGAGTTAGCATCTTTCCTGGTTTTCCCAGTGAGTTCCTACTTTCAACACTACAATTCTCACTTTCTGGGATTCCCCTTAGTCCCAGGCAAACCAAGAAGGTTCATAGAAGACTAGTGCAGATTATAGGTGATTTAGTAGCTTTGGCGTAGTGCCTAAGGCACTTGACTGCTAACCAGAAGGCTAGCGGTTCAAACCCACCAGCCACTCCTTCAGAAGGAAAATTGGGCAATACTTCCACAGTGATACTGCCTCAGAAACCGAAGGAGGGGTCGCTATGACTCGAGTTTGACTTGATGACACACAACAATAACAGCCCTTTTATGACATAGACCATAATTGCATAGAGAGGAAACCTCATGGCAATTTCTTTATCACGGAGCGCTGAGACCAGGGACAATATAAAGAAATGGACAGATATGCAGAAGTTATATAGAACAAAATGAGATCTCAAATGAAACAATCAGGCAGGCAGCCATACCAGGCCTTGTCTTAGATAAAAAAGAATAGATCAAAAGTTGTACCAATAAAAGTCTTTAACAACCAACATTAGCAGACTAAGGTATCAACCTGATGATGAAAGACACCCTCAATCAAGAGGATCCAGCAGATTGCATATGGATTTAATGGCCTCTAGGAAGTCCCTCCACTACTTGTCTGTCAGATTTTTTGTACTTTGGTGGCTTGTGTGTTGCTGTGACGCTAGACACTATCCCACTGGTATTTAAAATACCATCAGGGTAAGCCATAGGGGAAGCTTTCAGTGGAGCTTCCAGACTAAGACAGACTGGGAAGAAGGAAAGGGCCATCTACATCTCAAAGAATTGGCCAATGAAGACATTATGAATAGCAGTGAAACACTGTCTGATATATTACAGGAAAACTTTATGAATATCCCTGAAACATTGTCACATATAGGGCCAGAAGATGAGCCCCTCAAGCCAGAAGGCACTCAAAATGCAACTGGAGAAGAGCTACCTCCCCAGAGCAGAATCATCTTTAATGACATGGATAGAGCAAAGTTTCAGGACCTTCATTTGCTAATGAGATATGACTCAAAATAAGAAATAGTTGCAAACATCCATTAACAACTAGAACATGGAATGTACTAAGTATGAAAGTAGGAAAATTAGAAGTTGTCAAAAATGAGATGAAAGACATAAAGATCAAAATCCTAGGCATTAGTGAGCTGAAATGGACTGATTTTGGCCATTTTGAATCAGACAATCATATGATTTGCTATACTGGAATGACAAATTGAAGAGGAATGGCACAAAGAAAATTTCAAGATCTATGCTGAAGTACTGCTAACCAGAAGCCTGATGGTTCAAACTCACCAGCCACTCCTCGGAAGGAAGATGGGGCAATCTACTTCCACAGTGATACTGCCTCAGAAATCCAAGGTTTACTGACTTGGAAACCCAATGGGGGTATCATTAATCATTAATCATTAATAATCATTAGTGATCAAAATGCTAATGATTATTTATTAATGGTTACTAAGTTATGTGATTGGTAAATGAGGGTTATTCTTTTTTTTTTTTTTTAATATTGAAAATGTTTGTAACAAAAGACCAAAAACAGATACAGAGACTGTTTGAATTAAAAGAATGGTTAAAATTAGTTTGTGTGTGTTTGTATTTGTGTCTGGTGTTTTAATTGTTTCGTCACACCTAGTAAGTGAGGATTTATGAGATACATCAATTGAGTTGGACAAAAAATAAGAGAATGATACCTTATTTTGTGTGTAGTGTGAGCTCTGCAACTCTGCTACTTAAAAATTAGTAATTCAAAAATGATACTTTATATATATTTACAGACATACAGACATATATACATACATCACGTTTTTACACAAATAACACTCAACTTATATGTGTTTACCAACAGCACCTTCTCCCACAAAATATTTTTGTAAGCACCACGATGCAATTTTTTTTACATGTTGCTTTTTTAAATATATATGTGTGTGTGTGTGTGTATATATATATATATATATATATATATGTTCTATATATAATATAAATATATTCTTGTGTGCTTACAAAAATACCTTGCAGGAGAAGGGCACAGTTGGCAAACAAATGTATGTTATCTGCATAAAAATACAGTGTGGTTGTGTGTATACATATGTATTCATTGAAGCTCTATTTTCTGACACTCCTGCTTCTCTTGAGGAGGGAAACACCTATTAGCCTCCTCTTTGATTCATTCTGCACCAGTCACTCTCATCCACATTCCCTGCAGATATCTCAACAGTTAGAATGTCTCTTGGGCACCTGAAACCCCATGAGTTTCAAATTAAACTCAAACTAATTATCTCCACTAATCAAATCCTGTTGATTTGTAAGATGGTATGTTAAATGACTAGCCCAGTGTTTGAAACACAGTAGGTTCTTAACCAATAGCAGCTGTAACATTATCATAATTATTAAAATCACTTTTGTTATTGACTAGCACCTTTAATTGATCTATTTCTCTCCACCTTTAATTCAGTGATTCTCCACAGTGTATGCAACACATATATCCCAAACTATCTTGTCCATTTTCCACTTCTACTGCCATCACACCCTTATTAATTCTCACATATTTTTCCTTAATTTTCCCAACATATTTTACTTTGGTATCATCATTTATATATTGCTTCATACTATGCTACTTCATGCCATAGTAGAATGTCTTTTGGTACAGTGCTTAAGAGGCTGGGCTGTGGAGTTACACTGTCTCAGTTAAAACCTTGATGCTATTATTTTTTAGCCATGCATTAAGTTAGTCATTTAACTACAATTGCATTTGCAGTGTGGTTGCATTAATGCATTTTTAGTAAGAATTAAATTAGGCCATGCATGTACGTCACTTACAAGAAAGTCAGACACATTGCAAGGTCTTTAAACAGCTCCCAAATACAGACATAATGGTTGGAATGTATCATGAAATAATAACGTGATCTCTAATGTTGAATATTTATGGAGTTCTTAACTATCTTTTTTTAATTATGCTATAATGAAAATCCATGTAAATTAGAATTACATGACAAATTCAAACTTTTAAATCTTATAAATAGATTATGCCAATATCCGTACCCACTAACAGTTTATAAGAAAGTTCATTACAAAAGAAATTGGTCACCAAAATGCTATTATTCATTTCATATTTTCCATATTGATAGACAAAAATATTTTATTGCTTAAATTTTAATTTCCTTAATTTATAGAAATGTGTATATATCAGAATAGAGCTGGCTTAGCACTTGTATAATCCAAATTCCATATTTTACAAATAAGAAACCATGTTACAGAAAGGTGAAGTTACTTGCCTGATCTTACCTAGTCCTTTAACGTTTAAGCAAGAAAAGAAAACTCAGGTCTTCCTCTGGTCATATTTGGAGTTCTTTAAATGTCATGATGCCATTTTCAATTATATTTCATTTAATTATTTTTGCATTCATATTTTATGCTGATAGGAACTCTGGTAGCATAGTGCTTAAAGCACTTGACTGCTAACTAGAAGGCTGGCAGTTCAAACCCACCAGCCATTCCTTGGAAGGAAGGTTGGCCAATCTACGTCTGTAGTAATACTGCCTTGGAAACCCAAGGAGGGGTCGCTATGAGTCAGGTCTGACTCGATGGCACATAACAACAACAACTTTATGCTGGACATTTACACAGAAGGATGAAACAATATGTCCTCCCAATTCCTCCCACAATTCTTTTTTTCTTTTTTGCAGTGTTCCCTCCACTCCCCTCCCAACCCTGGTAAAGCTTTCTTTGACTTTTTACAACAATGAACTAATATAATATTTGTCCTTCTATGATTGACTTATTTCACTCAACTTAATGTCCCCCAAGTTCATCCATGCTATGTGGCGTTTTGTACATTCTAAGTACTCTTTAGTGTTGCATAGTATTCCATTGTGTGGATGTACATAGTTTGCTTATCCAGCCTTTGTCGATGTACACCTGGGTTCTTTCCATCTTTTTGCTATTATAAATAGTGCTGTGATAAACATGAGTATGCATATATCTGTTCTTGTCCTGGATCTTACTTCTGTAAAATGTATACCTAGTAACAGGATTGCTAGATTAACTGATATTTCTAATTTCAACTTTTTAAGGAATCCCCATACTGCTTTCCACAGTGGTTGTATCATTTGATATTCCCACTAGCAGTTCATGAGAGTCCCAATGTCTCCACATCCTTGCCAGCATTTGGTATTTTCTGTCTTGTTGAACTTTGCTACCAGTGCTGGGACAAGATGGTATCTCATTGTTTTGATTTGCATCTCTCTAAGGAGCTCTGGTAGCATAGTGCCTAAGGCACTGGACCGCTAACCAGCAGGCTGGCAGTTCAAACCCACCAGCCACTCCTCAGAAGGAAGATGGGGCAATCTATTTCCGTAGTGATACTGCCTTGAAACCCAAGGAGGGGTTACTATGAGACAGGTCCAACTCCACAGCACATAACAACAACAACAACAATAGCTAATGATCATGAACATTTCTTCATGTGTTTGTTGGCTGCCTGAATATCCTCTTTGGTGAAATGTGTATTCATGCCTTCTGCCCATTTTTCATTTGGATTGTTTCTTTGTGCTATTGATGTGTTGGAGTTTTCTATAAATTTTAGAGATAAATCTGGTGTCAGACAGGTCATAGCCAAATACTTTTTTTCCCAAACTATAGGTTCTCTATTTAGTCTTTCATTGCAGCTTTGACTTCTTCCTTCATTACCATTGGTTCTAGATCATATGCCACTTCCTGAAATGGATGAAGATCGATCAGTT
>NW_006921785.1:51119-51649 GCF_000298275.1 Orycteropus afer afer
CATCTGGAGTTAATTTTCATGTATGGTGAGAAGTATGGATCTTGTTTCATTTTTCTGCAATGGATATCCAGTTTTGCCAGTACCATTTCCTATAGAGTCCACCTCTTCTGCATTTAGTGGATTTCAGCCCTTTGTCAAAAATCAGCTGACCATAGGTCAATGGATCTATTTCTGAGTTCTCAATTCTCTTCTACTGGTCTATGTGTCTGTCACTGTACCAGTACCAGGCTCTTTTGACTCCTGTGGCTGAATAGTAGTTTTGAGATCCAGGAGTGGGAGACCTCCTATTTTGTTCTTCTTCTTCAATAGTGCTTTGCTTGTCCAAGGTCTTTTTCCTTTCCATATAAAGTTAGTGATTCGTTTTCCCATATCCTTAAAGAATGTTGATGGGATGTGGAATGGGATTGATTGAATGTATATATTGCTTTTGGTAGAATTGACATTTTCACAATGTTCAATCTTCCTATCAACTAGCATGGTATGTTATTCCATTTATGTAGATCGTTTCCAGGTTCTTGGCATAGTGTTTT
>NW_006921785.1:52617-61482 GCF_000298275.1 Orycteropus afer afer
GGATGTGTTCAAATTTTACACCTCAGTCTGTGTTGCTTCAGATAAGTAGTGTGCTTCTAGAAATCTGTTCAGTTATTCCAGATTTTCCAATTGTTGGAGTACAGTTCTTCATTGTTGTTGTTGTTATGTGCCATCGAGTCGGCCCTGACTCATAGCGACCCCTCCTTGGGTTGCCAAGGCAGTATCACTACAGAAGTAGATTGCTCAGTCTTCCTTCTGAGGAGTGGCATCCCGATATTATCCTTTCTATTTCAGTTGGTTCTGTTGTGATGTCGCCCAATTCATTTCTTATTCATGTTATTTGTACTCCCTCCCTCTTTTCCTTTGTAAATTTGCTGGTGGTTTGTCAATTTTATTAATCTTTTCAAAAAGCCAACTTCTATTCTTGTTGATTTTTTCTTTGGTCTTTCTATTTTCTGTTTCATTTATTTCTGCTTGAATCTTTATTATTTCTTTTCTTCTAGTGATTATAGACTCTTTTTTGTTGTTTTTTTCTAATTGTTGGAGATGTTGGCTTAAGGTTTTTGTTTGGGCTCTTTCTTCTTTTTTGATGTGTGCCTCTGTTGGTATAAATTGACCTCTGATCACTGCTTTTACTGAGTCCCAAAGATTTTTGTCTGTTGTGATTTCATTCTCATTTGATTCAAGGAATTTTTCAATTTCATTTTTTATTTCTTCTATTGTTCAGTCATTTAAAAGAGGTTGCCACTCAGTTTCCACGTGTTTGCTCTTTTTTCATGTTCCTCCTATTGTTGATTTCTAACTTACAACATTATGATCTGAGAAGATGCTTTGCAGTATTTCAATGTTTGTAAATTTATTAAGGCTTACTTGGTGGCCTAACATATGGTCTACTGTGGAGACTATTATGTCCACACTGGAAAAGAATATGTATTGTGCTGTTATTGGAAGAAGTCCTCTATAGTTGTATATAAGGTCAAGTGGGTGGACTGTTATTGTTTATTCTTCTGTGCCTTTGTTGAGTTTCTTTCCAGTTGTTCTATCTTTCATTGAAAGTGGTGCATTAAAGTCTCCTACTCTGCTGGTGGAGTCATCTATTTGTCTTTTCAATTCTGTTTAAGTCTGATTCATGTATATTGGGGATGTTTCCTCAGGTGCATAGATATTTATTATGGTTATATCTTCTTGTTCCATCAATCCTTTAACCATTATATAAAGTCATTCCTTGTGTCTTATGGTGGTTTTTGTCTTAAAGTCAATTTTATCATGAATCCATATTGCCAGTCCTGCTCTTTTAAGGTTGCCATTTGCTTGATATCTTTGTCCAACCTTTAATTTTCACTCTGTTTTTGCCTATGTCTTTAAGGTATACCTCTTGTAGACATCATTTTGATGGGTTATGTTCTCTTACCCAGTCTGCAACTCTCCATCTCTTGAGTGGTACATTTAATCCATTTACAGTCAATGTGATTGTCAAGAAGTGTGGATTTGTTGCTGTCAGTTTGTCTTGTGTTTTTTCATGGTGTTATTGATTTCTTTGTTCCATATAATTTTCTGTGCTGAGGTCATTTTGTTTATGAATCATGTTATCATTTCCTTTTTTTTTTATTTTTTTTATTTGTGCTTGTCCTTTTTTTTTTTTTTTTTTTTTTTTTGCTTTTCCTTTTTTTTTTTTTTTTTTTTCTTGAGATTACCCTGTGATTTATAATTTTCTCCTCAAGTTTAGAACAGTCCATTCTATCTTGCTGTTGTCTTGACTGCCTCACCATTTAGGAGTACTGTAACTACATTGTTTTTTTCTCTGTTTTTTGTTTGTAGTTGTCCTCATTTGCCAATTGGTGTCTCTGGTTCCCTTTTTATAATCCCTTAAACTTATTCCACTTTGGATACTTCCATAACTGGGTTGGTTTCTGGGTTATGCCATCATGTGTGTTAATGGTCAGTTGTTGTTTGCTGTTGTTGGTTCCCTGTCCAAAGGACTCCCTTTGGAATCTCTTGTAAGGTTGGTGTGGTTTTAACAAATTACATTAATTTCTGCTTATCTGGAAGTGTCCTAATTTCACCATCATATTTGAGGGACAATTTTGCTGGGTATATAATTCTTGGTTGGAAATTTTATTCTTTCAGGGTTTTATATATGCCATCCCATTGCCTTCTCAACTGCATGGTTTCTGCCGAGAAATCAGACCTTTGTCTTATTGCTTGATAACTTATTTGTAAATAACTTCTCCTGTGCTGCTTTCAGGATATGTTCTTTGTCTTTGGTTTTGGTGAGTTTGATGATGATATGTCTTGGTGATTTTCTATTGAAGTCTATCCTTTTTGGGTTCATTGGACATCTTGAATGGATATATTCTTGTCTTTCATCATAGTAGGGAAATGCTCTCCCAAAAAATCTTTTACTATTTTCTCTGTGGCTTTATTTGTCTCTTCTTTTCCTGGAATTCTAATTACATATTGGTTATTCCTATTGATGGTATCCCACATGAGTTCTAGGCTTTCTTCATTTTTTTTTTTTTTTTTATCATTTTTCTGATTGATCTCTTTCCAAAGAGGTATTAAGGTATTTGCCTTCAAGCTCACATTATGTCTTCTATCACTTCAATTCTATTCCTTTGCCCATTGAATGTGTTACCTATTTCTGAAAAGTTAGCATTAGTCTTCTAGATTTCTATTTGTAGATTTTATAGCATTTCTAATTTTTCATTTGTTTTGTCATTTTGTTCTTATATTGTCTTCCAAAATTGTTCTAAGGTTTTGTCTATATTTTTCTTAATTTTGTCAGTGTTTTCCTTGATCTGTCTCTCAATCCCTTGAAGGTACCTAAATATAATTCTTTTGGGCTCCTTATTAGGGATTTCCAATACTGCTTCTTCCTCAGGAATGTATCCTGGGTCAGTATCATTATCACTTGTTTCTCCTGCTTTATCTTGTTTCTTTGTGTGGACTGTGATGATCTATTGTATCCAAGATATTGTGATGCTGTTGTATTTACATTTGATTCATGATTTATGTTGGAGTGATTAGCCCAAACTTTTCATTTTCTTTGTTTTGTTTGGATGTATCTGAGTAAGCAGGGTACTATGCTTCTTTATTTGCTCATTGGCAGCACTTATGTACTCACCATCTCTCTCCTTTCCAGTCATCAGCCTCCCATATGTCCATGCTGTCCTCAGAAAGTGGAACCTTTTCTTAGGTCCCTGGAATCTGAATGAGAATGCTGTCCCTTAAAAAATCCAAAATGGCCACTGATTGTAAACATTCAAAATGGCTGTGCCCTCTGGACAGCCAAAAGTCTACAGCTCAGTTTGTCTCATTCTTTCCTGTTTTGCTTTTTAATCATAGGCCACAAGTGCAGTCATCCATGCAGCCATTGGAGAGCAAGGTCAATTTTCAGGTTAATTCTCAGATCTTACCACCACTTGGAAATATTGAAACTGTCCATGCCATCAGAATAGCTGACAGTCCCCAATTCCATTTGTCTCCTATTCATTGTTTACATTCAAGTTCTTCTACTAGTTAGCGTTTACTGCACTTCTGTATCCTTTCTTTCAAAGCTCAGAGCTCCAGGATTACCTGTGTCATTTGTCTCTCTTTTCTTTGTTGAAGGGGGTCTATGTTGTTTATCTTCCTATTCCACTATCTTACCAGAAGTCTCTCTCCCACATTACTTTGCAAAGAGAATCTTTCAAGTAAATATCTATTACATGATTAAATAAACATATGAATCTCATGGCAAATAATTTTTTTCTTTGTTATGTGCTATCTGGTAGGTTTTGGAACAAAACACTACCTGTCCTGTGCCATCTTCATAGTTGTTGCTGTGTTTGAACCCATTGTTGCAGCTGCTGTGTCAATCTATCTTGTTGAGGGTCTTCCTCTTTTGTTGGGCCTCTACTTTACCAAGCATGATGTTGTTCTCCATGGACTGGTCCCTCCTAATTATGTGTCCAAAATGTGTGAGATGAAGTCTCACCATCCTTATTTCTAAGTAGTATTCTGGCAGTACTTCTTCCAAGACTGATATGTTTGTTCTCATAGTAGTCCATAGTATAATCAATATTTTACACCAACAACATAATTCAAATGCATCAGTTTTTCTTCAGTCTTCTTTATTCATTGTCCAGCTTTTGCAAGCATATTAGACAATTGAAAAAACCATGGCTTGGGTCAGGCATACCTTAGTACTCAAAATTACATCTTTGCTTTTTAACACATTAGCAAGGCCTTTTACAGCAGCTTTGCCCAATACAACACATCATTTGGTTTCTTTGATTGCTGCTTCCATGGGCCTTGATTGTAAGTCTAAGTCAAATGAAATATTTGACAACCTCAATCTTTTCTTCCTTTATCACAATATAGCTTATTGGTTGAGTTGTGAGAAGTTTTGTTTCCTTTATGTTGAGGTGTAATCCGTATTGATAACTGTAGTCTTTGATCTTTATCAGTAAGTACATCAGGTTCTCCTTACTCTCAGCAAGCAAGGTTATGTCATTTGGATATGCCGGTTGTTAATGAGTCTTCCTCCAATCCTGATGCTGCATTTTTTATATAGTCCAGCTTCTCGGTATATTTATTCAGCACAAAGATTGAATAAGTATGGTGAATAAGTATGCACTTTTTCTTGATTTTAAACCACACAATGTTCCCTTGTTCTGTTCAAATCACTGCCTCTTGGTCAACGTGCAGGTTCCACATGAGCACAGTTAAGTGTTCAGGAATTCTCATTCTTCACATACTTACCATATTTTCTTATATTCCTCATAGTTGAATGCTTTTGCATAGTCAGTAAAGCACAGGTAAACATCTTTCTGGTATTCTCTGCTTTCAGCCAATTCATCTGCTATCAACAATGATAACCTTCATTCCACATCCTCTTCTGAATCCAGCTTGAATTTCTGGTAGTGCCCTGTGAAAGTACAGCTGCAACTCTGTGAAATATCTCTAGAAAAATTTTAGAGTACCAAAATAAAATTATTTAGAAGTATTGAACACAACTTAATCTTCTTATCACATGATTTTCAAAATGAAGTCAAAGCCTTAATTTGAAGATATATAGGACAGATTGTTATAGAAAAATAAAACAAGAAAGGCTAATAATATAAAGATTAATCTGAAAGAGGAAATAAAAAAAAAAGAGTCTTGACCAGCACATGTTAAACAAAAAAGTGTGCACAAATATGGGTCCAATGTGAAAAAAATTAGTAGAATAATTGAGATTTTAGAGATATTCCTGTTTCAACTTAAACTATCTTCTTATCTCACTAGGGCATTATTTTTTTTCTGGAAAATTACACTTAGTATTGAGGTGCAAGTTTCCCCATTTTTTCCTCTTCCTGATGCATAGGAATCAGTCAGAGAAACAAAATGAATCTGTGAATGTTTGTAGTATGAGTGACCATTTAGCAGAATGGTTCTTCATTCATTCAAACCATATTCATTGAAGAGATATTATATAAAATAAACTGTATTAATAAACCCCAGGGATAAAACAGTGAACAAGATAGACAGTATCCCTCCCTCAAAGAGCACACTTCTAATAGGAGAGACTAACATTATACATGGGAAAAAAAAGAAAAATAATGATGTTGTTCTATGCCATCGAGTCAGACTCAACTCATAGCAACCCCTCCTTGGGTTTCCGAGGCAGTATCACTACAGAAGAAGATTTCCCAACCTTCCTTCCAAGGAGTTGCTGGTGGGTTTGAACTGCCAGCCTTCTGATTAGCAGTCAAGTGCCTTAGACACTATGCTACCAGAGCTCCCAAAGATAATGATAAGGTGATACTAAAGAGAAGAACTAGGGAGTAAGTGGGAGAGAACTAATTTAGGTAAAGAAAGACTCTCTGAAGAGGTAACATTTTAGTTGAAATCCTCAGAAACCATGGTTACCCTTGTGAAGAGTCTGGAAACAGAGAGTTTCAGTGAGAGGGATCATCAGTGGTAAATGCTATGAAGTGCTTAAGACAATGGAGTAATTCAGAAAGGAGACCAGTGTGGATGAGTTGGGATGAGTGTTAAGTGATATGAGGAGAGGTTATTGTAGTAGGTAGAGTTCAGCTCATGTAGGCTCTTGTAAGTTATGGAAAGGTGTTAGAAATTTACTCTAGGATAGATGAGAAATAGCCTAAGGTTTTCTAAAAGAAGCATGGCATAATGTGATTTTCATTTTCAAAATGTCACTCTGGCAGCTTTAGGGAGAAGAGATTATAAAAGGAACAGAGAGATAACTTACGAAGCAAGAGAAGATGATGCAGAACCAAAATAATGACTGACTTCTGAGAATAAAGTAATTATTATCTTTGAAATATAGGCTTTCCTCTCTTGGTTTCTATGCCAAGTTTCTCTTAATCATTCTAACTTCCTTTGTCTGCCTCTCTCTAATTCTTATTCTTCCTTGTTTTGCTTTCTCTCTCTAGTCTCTCCTCATCAGTCACCTCTACATGATCATTTACCTCAGCTTGCCAATCTTTATCAGTACACACGGAGGGTAGCTTTTTCTGGAATTCATCTGCATCCAGAGCTTCTTGTACTACCTTATGTGGCTTAATCTTTATAATCGTATCAAGGTTCTCATATATTGGTCAGTGCCATACATTCAACACTCCAATGTCATTTCTTCTTTAGAATTCAGTGTGATATTTAACATTTTCTCTTTCCTTAATATTTCTCCTTTATCACTTCACCATTTTCAAATTCACTGTCAGTATTTCAGATTTGATCATTACTATTTCTTAAAGGGATTACTATGTTGTTGTTGTTGTTGTTAGGTGCCATCGGTTGGCTCTGACTCATAGCAAGCCTATGAATAGCAGAACTAAACACTGTTCAGTATTTTGCTAGCTTCATGATCCCTGCAACTTGAGCCCATCACTGCAGCCACTGCATCAATCCATTTTGTTGAGTGCCTTCCCCTCTTTTGTCAACCCTCCACCTTACCAAGCATGACATCTTTCACTAGGGAATAGTCCCTTCTGAAAACATAACCAAAGTAGGTGAGATGAAGTCTGGCCATTCTCACTTCCAAGGAGCATTCCGGCTGCACTTCTTCCAGGACAGATTTGTTAAATCTTTTAGCAGTCCACAATACTTTCAGCATTCTTTGCCAACACCACAACTGAAAAGCACCAACTCTTCTTCAGTCTTCCTTATTTATTGTCCAGCTCTCACATGCATATGAGATAATTAAAAATACCATGGTCTGTGTTAGGTACACCTTAGTCCTCAAGGAGGCATCTTGCTCTTCAGCACTTGAAAGAGGTACTTTGCAGCCAATTTGCCCAGTGCTATATGTTGTCTCATGTCCTGACTGCTGCTTCCACTCGTGTCCATTGTAGAACCAAGTGATGTGAAGTCTTTGACAATTTCAGTCTTTTCTCCATTTATCGTAATGCTGCTTATAGGTCCAGTTGTGAGGATTTCTGTTTTCTTTATATTGAGATGTAATCCATACTGTAGACTGTGTTCTTCAATCTTCATCAATAAGTAATTCAAGTCACCTTCGCTTTCAGCAAAAAAGTTGTGTCATCAGCATATTGCAGGTTGTTAATGATACTTCCTACAATCTTGATGCCACATTCTTCTTCATATAGTCCAGCTTCTCGGATTATTTGCCCAGCATAAAGATTGAATAAATATGGTGAGAGGATACAACCCTGACACACTCCCATCTTGATTTTAAACCATGCAATGTCTCTTTGTTCTGTTCAAACTACAGCTTTCTGGTCTAAGTACAAGTTCCTCATGAGTGTAATTAAGTGTTCTGAAATTCCCATTCTTCTCAAGGTTATCCATAATTTTGTTTTGATCTACACAATTGAGGGCTTTTGCATAGTCAATAAAATACAAGTAAACATTTTTTTGGTATTCTTTATTTGAGTGAAGAACCATCTGACATCAGCAATGATATCCCTCATTCCACATCCTCTTCTGAATCTAGCATGCATTTCTGGAAGTTCTCTGTCAATACACTACTGAAACCATTGTTGAATTATCTTCAGTAAGATTTTACTTGAATACTATATTAATGATATTGTTTGCTAATTTCCACATTGTGTGGCATCATCTTTCTTTGGAATGGGTACAAATATGGATATCTTCCAGTCATGTGGCCAGGTCTTCCAAATCTCTTGGCATAACCGAGTGAGTGCCTCCAGTGGAGAATGCATTTGTTGAAACATCTCAATGGGTATTCGATCAATTCCTGGAGGCTTGTTCTTCACCAATTCCTTCAGTGCAACTTTGACTTCTTCCTTCAGTACCATTGGTTCTTGATCATATGCCACCTCATGAAATGGAAAAAGATTGACCAGTTCTTTTTGGTACAGTGACTCTTTGTATTTCTTCATTCTTCTTTTGATGCTTCCTGCATCATTCAATATTTTGCCCATAATCTTTCAATATTGCAACTCAAGGCTAAATTTTTTCTTCAGTTATTTCCTCTTGAGAAATGGTGAGTGTGTTCTTCCCTTTTGGTTTTCTAACTCCAGGTCTTTGGACATTTCAGTATAGTTGACTTTGTCTGCCCAAGCTGCTCTTTGAAATCTTCTGTTCAGCTCTTTTATCTTGTCATTTCTTCCATTTGCTTTAGCTGTTCTTCACTCAAGGGCAAGTTTCAGAGTTTCTTCTGGCATCCATTTTGGTCTTTTATTCCTTTCTTTTCTTTTTAATGACCTCTTGCTTTTTTCATGGATGATGTTCTTGACATCATCCCAAAATTCTTCTGGTTTTCAGTCATTGGTGTTCAATACATGAAATCTATCCTTCAGATGGTCTCTAAATTCAGGAAGGATATAGTCAAGGTCATATTTTGGTTTTATTGGACTTGTTTTAATTATCTTTAACTTCAGTTTGAACTTGCATATGAGCAGTTGATGATCTGTTCCACAATCAGCACCTGGCCTT
>NW_006921785.1:61582-86643 GCF_000298275.1 Orycteropus afer afer
GCCTTCCCCTCTTTTGTCAACCCTCCACCTTACCAAGCATGACATCTTTCACTAGGGAATAGTCCCTTCTGAAAACATAACCAAAGTAGGTGAGATGAAGTCTGGCCATTCTCACTTCCAAGGAGCATTCCGGCTGCACTTCTTCCAGGACAGATTTGTTAAATCTTTTAGCAGTCCACAATACTTTCAGCATTCTTTGCCAACACCACAACTGAAAAGCACCAACTCTTCTTCAGTCTTCCTTATTTATTGTCCAGCTCTCACATGCATATGAGATAATTAAAAATACCATGGTCTGTGTTAGGTACACCTTAGTCCTCAAGGAGGCATCTTGCTCTTCAGCACTTGAAAGAGGTACTTTGCAGCCAATTTGCCCAGTGCTATATGTTGTCTCATGTCCTGACTGCTGCTTCCACTCGTGTCCATTGTAGAACCAAGTGATGTGAAGTCTTTGACAATTTCAGTCTTTTCTCCATTTATCGTAATGCTGCTTATAGGTCCAGTTGTGAGGATTTCTGTTTTCTTTATATTGAGATGTAATCCATACTGTAGACTGTGTTCTTCAATCTTCATCAATAAGTAATTCAAGTCACCTTCGCTTTCAGCAAAAAAGTTGTGTCATCAGCATATTGCAGGTTGTTAATGATACTTCCTACAATCTTGATGCCACATTCTTCTTCATATAGTCCAGCTTCTCGGATTATTTGCCCAGCATAAAGATTGAATAAATATGGTGAGAGGATACAACCCTGACACACTCCCATCTTGATTTTAAACCATGCAATGTCTCTTTGTTCTGTTCAAACTACAGCTTTCTGGTCTAAGTACAAGTTCCTCATGAGTGTAATTAAGTGTTCTGAAATTCCCATTCTTCTCAAGGTTATCCATAATTTTGTTTTGATCTACACAATTGAGGGCTTTTGCATAGTCAATAAAATACAAGTAAACATTTTTTTGGTATTCTTTATTTGAGTGAAGAACCATCTGACATCAGCAATGATATCCCTCATTCCACATCCTCTTCTGAATCTAGCATGCATTTCTGGAAGTTCTCTGTCAATACACTACTGAAACCATTGTTGAATTATCTTCAGTAAGATTTTACTTGAATACTATATTAATGATATTGTTTGCTAATTTCCACATTGTGTGGCATCATCTTTCTTTGGAATGGGTACAAATATGGATATCTTCCAGTCATGTGGCCAGGTCTTCCAAATCTCTTGGCATAACCGAGTGAGTGCCTCCAGTGGAGAATGCATTTGTTGAAACATCTCAATGGGTATTCGATCAATTCCTGGAGGCTTGTTCTTCACCAATTCCTTCAGTGCAACTTTGACTTCTTCCTTCAGTACCATTGGTTCTTGATCATATGCCACCTCATGAAATGGAAAAAGATTGACCAGTTCTTTTTGGTACAGTGACTCTTTGTATTTCTTCATTCTTCTTTTGATGCTTCCTGCATCATTCAATATTTTGCCCATAATCTTTCAATATTGCAACTCAAGGCTAAATTTTTTCTTCAGTTATTTCCTCTTGAGAAATGGTGAGTGTGTTCTTCCCTTTTGGTTTTCTAACTCCAGGTCTTTGGACATTTCAGTATAGTTGACTTTGTCTGCCCAAGCTGCTCTTTGAAATCTTCTGTTCAGCTCTTTTATCTTGTCATTTCTTCCATTTGCTTTAGCTGTTCTTCACTCAAGGGCAAGTTTCAGAGTTTCTTCTGGCATCCATTTTGGTCTTTTATTCCTTTCTTTTCTTTTTAATGACCTCTTGCTTTTTTCATGGATGATGTTCTTGACATCATCCCAAAATTCTTCTGGTTTTCAGTCATTGGTGTTCAATACATGAAATCTATCCTTCAGATGGTCTCTAAATTCAGGAAGGATATAGTCAAGGTCATATTTTGGTTTTATTGGACTTGTTTTAATTATCTTTAACTTCAGTTTGAACTTGCATATGAGCAGTTGATGATCTGTTCCACAATCAGCACCTGGCCTTGTTTTGGCTAAAGATATTGAGCTTTTCCATCACCTCTTGCCACAGATGTAGTCAATCTGATTCCTGTGTACGCCATTTGGTGCAGTCCATGTGTATAGCCATCGTTTGTGTTGTTGAAAAAAAGTATTTGCAATGAATAACTTGTTGGTCTTGCAAAATTATATTGTGCAATCTCCATCATTATTTCTGTCACCAAGGCTAAATTTTCCAACTACCATTGATTCTTCTTTGTTTCCAACTTTTGCATTCCAGTCACCAGTGATAATTAACATATCTTGATTGCATGTTCAGTCAATTTCAGACTGCAGACATTGATAAAAAATCTTCAATTTCTTCATCTTTGGCTTTGGAGGCTGGTGGGTAAATTTGAATAATAGTAGTATTAACTGGTCTTCCTTGTAGGTGTATGGATATTATCCTATCACTGATGGTGTTGCACTTCTGGACAGATCTTGAAACATCCTTTGTGATGATGAATGCCACATGATTCCTCTTCAATTTGTCATTCCCATCATAGTAGATCATATGGTTGTCTGATTCAAAATGGTCAAAACCAGTCCATTTCAGTTCACTAATGCCTAGGATATCAATCTTTATGCATTCTATTTTATTTTTGACAACTTCCAATTTTCCTAGATTCATACATCATATATTCCATGTTCTATTATTAATGGATGTTTGCAGCTGTTTCTTGTCAATTTGAGTCATGCCATGTCAGCAAATGGAAGTCCCAAAAGCTTTACTTTATCCATATCGTTAAGGTTTGTTCTATTCTGAGGAGGCACCACTTTCCCTTTCTTATTTTGAGTGTCTTCTTACCTAAGGGGCTCATGTTACAGCACTGTATTGGACAATGTATCCAGTCTGTTCATAAAGTTGCACAGTAATGTATCAAACAATGTTTCTCTGCTATTCATAAGGTTTTCCCTGGCCAATTCTTTGCGGAGTGGATGGTCTCTTACTTCTTCCTAGTCTGTCTCAGTCTGTAAGCGGCATTGAGACCTGTGCACCATGTGCAACCCTGTTGACATTTGAAACACCCATGGCACAGCCTCAAACCTCACAGCATCACGCAAGCCACCACAGTAGGACAAACTGACAGACAATTTTGTATCCCTTAGCTGTTGGAAACCTCTCTGCCCTCCCTTTACCTATATCCTTTGGCTTTGTTACCCCAAGGTTTTCGCCTCTTCCTACCTCTTGGGGTGGGGCCTATCTCTCTCCCCTTACCTGGGTCTCATGGCTTTGAGGCATATGAAGTGAATGAAAATACCATGGCTAGGTTAGGAGCACCTTAGTCTTCAATGAGATATCTATGCTCTTCAGCACTTGAAAGAGGTCTTCTGCCTCAGATATGCCTAGTGTAATACGTTGCTTTATGTCTTGACTGCTGCTTCCATTGGTGTTGATTGTGGAACGAAGTAATACGAAATCATCGACAACTTCAATTTTTTCTCCATTTATCATGATGCTGCTTATTGGTCCAGTTGTGAGGATTTTTGTTTTCCTTATGTTGTGGCAAAATCCATACTGCAGACTAGTCTTTAATCTTTATCAGTAAGTGTTTCATGTCATCCTTACTTTCAGCAAACAAAATTGTGTCATTTGTGTATTGCAGGTTGTTAATGATTCTTCCTCCAATTCTAGTGTCATGTGCTTCTTCATACAATCCAACTTCTCAGATTATTTACTCAGCATACAGATTAAATAAGTGTGGTGAAAGGATACAACCCTGATGCACTACCTTCCTGATTTTAAACCATGCAGTATCCCCTTGTTCTGTTCTAACAACAGCTTCCTGGTCTATGTACAGGTTCCTCATGAGCACAATACAGTGCTCTGTAATTCACAGTCTACTCAATGTTATCCATAATTTGTTGTGATCCACACAATCAAATGCTTTTGCATAATCAATAAAACACAAGTAAACATCTTTCTGAGATTCTTTGCTTTGAGCCAAGATCCATCTGACATCAACAATGATATCCCTCATTGCATGTTTTCTGAATCCAGCTTGCATTTCTGGAAGTTCTCTGTCAATATACTGCTGCAAACATTTTTAAATTATCTTGTGTAACATTTTACTTGCATGTGATACTAATGATATTGTTCAATAATTTTCACATTTTGTGGGATCACCTTCTTTGGAAGGGGTACAAATATGGATATCTTCCAGTCCATTGGCCAGGTAGCTGTCTTCCAAATTTATTGGCATAGACAAATGAGTGCCTCCTGTGTGGCATTCATTTGTTGATATGTAGAATAGCTCTTTTTTCAGATGAGATAAGTGAAGCTGAAATGGGGAGGAGACAGTCTTCTTACTCTCTCTTCATAGGCCATTTTTCTTTTCACATAGTCAAAATAATTTTTTAGAAAGGGAAAGAATATTCAAGTATTGATGGTCATTCATAGTTCACAGCTATTCCTTATTTCCTCCCACTCTCATTAATTTCTAAGACTTTCAGATGAGCTTAACTTTTCAAAGTATGACTTTTTGTTATTTTTACAGAACTAAAAAAAAAAAATAAAGAAAATGAATGTAATTTTACTCTGCCATTTTAGTTTATTTTGAGCTCAAGTAGATGGGGTACTTTAGCAAATATTTCCTTTTGAACTAAAGATCTTGTTGAACTGAAGGTTTTCTTAAGTTATGCAGTGCCACGAACACTGCAATTGCAAAACTAGCATTTTGCACATAAACTATTAAAATCAATTTTTAATTATCTTGGAGTATGCATCTGATGTTCTACATATTCTGAATCTATATAAATAGAATAATTTTTTTTATCTGAAATATATGCACATACTTTCAAATAAAAAGTGAAAGTTTATGATCACAGTTTTTGAATAAGGTGGTATGTGATATTAAGCATATAGTTACATACCCTTTCCAGGAGCTCTGGTAGCATAGTGCCTAAGGCACTTGATTGCTAACCAAAAGGCTGACAGTTCAAATCCACCAGCTACTCCTCGGAACAAAGGTTGGGCAATCTACTTCTGTAATGTTAATGCCTCGGAAACCCAAGGAGGGGTCACTATGAGTCCGATCCGACTCAACAGCAAGTAAAAACAACAACATACCTTTCCCTTGGAGTACAGTAATATAATATAGCAGTAAGTATGGCTTTTGGTTTCCTTTTTTTTTTTTAATTCTCCTGGTGCACACATAGTCTGATGAATAACCAGAAGTCATTGAGTCACCAGTAACCAAATTCTCTTCTTCATTTCCTTCCTTTATTGCAGTCTGGGGAAGATATAAGATGGGAATAAGGCAGATATGAGTTGAGAGTTTACATTTTGGAACACAGATAAACTATACTAAATTCTCATAACAACTTTGCAGTATTTTTATGTCCCTTTATACTTCAACAAACTGAGGCTGGATAAATTGTGAAGATTTGTTCAAGGTCACATAGCTAATTAAGAATTGAAACTTAAATTTGAGTTCCAGTCTTCTAATAAGTCATGTTTTCTCCCTCTCCCTTTCTTTCTTGTTTTTCCTAGTTCAGTGTGTTGCCAAAACAAGCGGATATCATCTACATGATATCTCTCTTTACTGGATGCTTCACTTTATTTTAAGCTTCTTTCTCTTCTCATTAGTCCATGTTTTCCCTCTCCCTCCACATTGTGATCCTAAGGGAGTGATTCTCAAAATGCAGTCCCCATAAAAACAGCATCAGTGTT
Source organism: Orycteropus afer afer (assembly GCF_000298275.1). Taxonomy (NCBI): domain Eukaryota; kingdom Metazoa; phylum Chordata; class Mammalia; order Tubulidentata; family Orycteropodidae; genus Orycteropus; species Orycteropus afer. The sequence continues at coordinate 67,265 of NW_006921785.1, forward strand.
ACCAGGAACTTGTCAAAAATACAAATTCTTGGGTCCCACCTCATATATCATGAACAAAAAAAGCATTGTCACATTCATAGAATTTATATAATAAAGGAAGAAATATATGTTTGATGAGGTGATATTTGAACAGAGGCCTAAATGCAGTCAGAATGAGCTAGGCAAATATGTGAAGAGTGAGCATTTGCAGCAGAGGATGAGCAAGGTCAGGAAACCCGGAAGTGGGAATGTTTGTAGATCAGCAAGCCCAGAGTGACTAGAATGGAGTGAAGAAGGGTAAGCATCTAGCAGATGAAGTGGAGAAATATTTCATTTTATTTAAGTGCAACAAGAAGTCATTGGAGGTTTGAAATCAGGGAGTGGAATAGACTCCTTATCTTTTCCCAGGATTTCTCTGTATGCTGAGTGGAAAATAGTCTGAGGGTGGTAGGAAGGAATAAGGGAGAATTCTGCAATTGTAGAAATAGAATGGTTCAGAAACAACTACACCAATTATGTGTCTCAAAATGAGGTAGTAGGCATGAAGGAGGAGAGAAGAAGCTGCAATTGGATTATATGTTGAACATAGTGATGAGAGAATTTTGTGATAGTTTTGAGGTCAGCATGAGAAAAATAATCGTCAAAGTTGCCTCTAATAGGTCTGAGCAATTGTACCCAATGGTGAACTTGGCGGAGAGAGGCAGACTTGAGTGGGCAGTTATGGCAGGAATCAAATCTATTTGTATCCAAGTGTGAGACCCATATTAAATATCGAGGAAGATACAGAGTCTGGAGCTCAAAGTAGATTTGGCAGATGTGAGAGTCATCAGCAGATTGATAGCAAAGGCTAAATAACACCCCATAGGGAGAGACGGGTAGTGAAAATAGAAAAGGCTTTCAGATGGAATGTCTAAATGTAGAAAAAATAAGAAAACTCACCCCAAATTAAAAAGACACTCAAAAAGAGATAACAATATGACTGACATAATTCATCCCACTGAATCACATATGTGAAAAATGTTGAATTTGAACAATCTGTGTATAAATTACTGAATGGGAAACTAATTAGCTCTGTAAATTTTCATCTAAACCATAAAAACATTTTTTTAAAAAAATATTGAGTTGGCAAATGTGTTATCTAAATTTTTACAACAATGAAAAATAAAGATGATAGATGAAAAGTAGAAATATATAACAATTTCATAGAATCGAAGAAACAGAAAAAGAGATTTTAAGGATTGTTCAACAGTCATAAATGCAAAATAGGTAAAGCAAGTTAACATTTTAAAATAGCTGTTGGTTAGAGAAACATTAGATGTTTTTTATAATGACTATTTCACTGGAGTGGTAAGAGAAATCACATTAAAAATGTTAGCTGAGGGAAGGAGAGAAAGAAAATAAGAAAACTGGAATTCTTGTAATTTTGTTTTTTTTACTGATAATAAAAATATTTTGACAGAATGTGTCTAAGGTTTCATGTTTTCATGATTTTTTAAAATAAAATTCTATTTTTACACCTTTTTAAATTCAGAGTTTTTATCTATAAAATAGGGATAACATAAAATTATATTATAGGGTTGTTGTATGTATTAAATTTTACAATCCAAATAAAATATATAACACATAGCTTGAGAAATAGTAGACACTTAATAAACATGAGTTTTAATTATCCCATATTATTATTATTATTATTATTATTAGAATCCCAAGGTGGCACAGTTGGTTAAGTGTTCAACTACTGACCAAAAGGTTGGCATTTCAACCCACCCAGTGGTACCTTGAAAGAAAGACACCGTGCTTCTGAAAGTTCAAAGCCTGGAAAACCCTATAGAGTACAGCGCTACTCTGCACACATAGGGTCATTATGAGTTGCAATCAACTCAGGAAAATTGATTTTGATTTTATTAATATTATCATGATTTTTTGATAGCATTATTCCTTCCTTGTTTCCGTAACTCCCTCAGGAATATCAGTCATTTGCATGGCATTGGTTTATTCACTGGCTATATTAATCGTCTCTTTCATCTTTTATATCAATTTGCCTTTTCTGTGTTCTAAAAGAGTTTCAAGTTTATCTGACATATTATTGATTTGATGTTTTCAATGGAGATTCATATTCTGGCTTAGTTTCTTTCCAATCTTTGCTCTACTTGTCCATCCCCACTTTCATCAAAGTCTAACTTCTCCATTTGACTTTTAGATTCGTTTTCATAGAAGGCATGTCTTCTTCGATTACAATGCAAATGTCGACAAATTCCTGAAATTTTCTTTTGAATCTACATTTTCAGAAGCTATTCTGAAATGCATGAATAATTTATGTTAGAAGGATCAACATGAAGCTGGTTCCTATGAGGCAAAGGTTAAAGATGTCTGAAATATCCGACTTTCCTAATTGCTGCACCTCTCCATCATCTCTCACATCAACTACTCCTCCTCCCTTAGCACTCTCCCTCCCCTTTTTTGTTCCCTAATCAGCTGCAAAATATCTCACAGAACTCACATGAGCCATCAGGGAAATGGCTCACATGGTTGTTCAGGCTGTACCAAAATCATGGGTCAGGCATCAGAATGTAGGCCTTTCCTGACTCATGAGGTTGCAGGGACAGATCAACCCAAATTGTCAGGTTAGATGACAGGCTACTGGCTCAAAAGGCTATGGGAGTCAGAAAATCATTTCAGATAATAGACTGCAGACTCAAGTCTCAGGAACCAGAGGTTAGACGAAGACAAGCCAGATGCAGGATCCAGAGTGAAAGAGAATTTCCAGTATACTAATATTACTCCCTCATTTTGCAAAATTTTTCTTCAAAGCAGTTGTCACTTTTTTTTTTTTTTTTTTTTACCTTTTTTTCCTTCCTACTTTCAAACAAACAAAATCAAGACTTTGTTAGGGAACAACTATTGGCACTGGTCTAAGAACATCTTAGAAGGCAGTATAGACTTACTCCAGTCCTCAGCATAGCTCTTCGTGTAACTCCAGATAGGCTTCCACCCATGTACCACTGCACTACTGAGGAACATCTTCCTCCTTCTCTGGCTGGTTCTTCATTAATCTTGGTTTATGTGATACATGAAGAGCACAATTGCTAGTGTAATGGGTTGAATGCTGTTGTTGTTGTTGTGTCATTAAGTCCATGCCAACTCATGGCAACTCTATATAGGACAAAGCAGAACTGTGCCATAGGATTTCCAAGGTTGTAATCTTTAAGGAAGTAGACTACCACATCTTTCTCCTGCAGAGTTGCTGGTGGATTTGAACTACTGACCTTTTGGTTAGCAGCTGAGCACTTAACCACTGCACATTCAGGGCTTCCCAAAATACGGATCCACATGGAACCATAGAATATGACCTTATTTAGAAAGAAAGTCTTCCTGGATATAATTAGTTAGATGAGGTCATATTGGATTAGGGAGGACCTATATCCAATGACTACTGTCCTTTTAAGAGAAAGAAAAGGACAATTAAGACACAAAGATACATAAGGAAGAAAGTTATGTGATGCTGGAAACACAGATTGGAGTTGTGCTGTGTCAGGCCAAGGAACAGGAAGGATTGCCAGCAACCATGAGAAGTTAGAGAGAGGCAAGGAAGGACTCTTTATCAGAGACTAGAAGGAGAATGGTTCTACCAATCCCTTGATTTCAGACTTCTGGTCTCCAGAACTATGAGAAAACTAATTTCTGTTGTTTTAATCAATTAGTCTCTAGGATGTTAATACAGCTAGCAAGTAATGCTACTAGTATCCTGACCATTTCTTTCACCTTCTATGTTACTTGTCTCATGAGGATCATCCCTCCCATTGTATCATGTCATTGCCAGATTGCAATATGATTGCTGTAGAATTCTGGGCCACAAACCTCAGCCTATATAAGTAGAAATCAATCAACTTATATTATTGGGATTATGTGTTTTATAAAAGAAAGCAAGGTACATTGTAAGCTAAATTTGGGATTTAAAAAAAATCATTTTCATCTTCTTCATAATTATAGCACTCATTTTTATAAATATTTAATATTGTTATGGATATTCTTCTGATTTTGTCTTCATGGATATTTTAATGACAGATGTGAGAGGGAGCTTAGTGCTGTGATCTTACACAAAATTGCCTATGCTATTCTCTACAGGTGTATTCTATTTTGACATAAGTTCTGACACACTAAATTCAGGGTTAACAATGTGTTTCTAGGTCTGGTAATTCTGACTCTATCTCTGTACACATACAAATATACATACAGTTCCAGTTATTAAAGATGCCCATTATCCAGATAATCATTTTTTTTTAAATTTTGGCCTCAAAAAAATCTTATTTTAGGTGATGTCATTATTTTCTCTGAATTAGCCATGAGGTGATTCACCAAAACATTTGGCTGTCTAATAAATCGTAAATCTTTTACTTAATAGGATAACTGGTAAGTATATTATTTAAAAAATAATAATAATGTTTATTTTCTACGTTATGCTGCTAAAGGTTTTATGACTTTTATAAATGGTGAGGACAGGAAACTATGCGGCAGTTCTATTCTGTCCTACAGGGTCACTATGAGTTGGCATCAACTTGATGGCAGTGAGCTTGGATTTTGGGTTTAGAACTCACACTAATCTTTAAGAGAAGCAAGACACCATCAGGCTTTTTAAAAGCAGTGAAAAGGTCTCCTCTCCTTTTTACTTCTTTCTATCAACTGAGAAAAGTTAAATTTTACAACTTGTGGTTACTGCATGAAGAGTATGTTTTTCTTTTATCTTCTTTTCACCTCTGCACACAGACTTGTGTCCTTGAGACAGAACACAATTTAGAGTGGTTCTTTGCTATTGCTAGTAATTCAGCCTTGTTTGTCCAATGTACCCTCCAAAGCTCAATGTAAGACATTTTTCCTACTTAATCATGACAATGTAGATGCTAGAAGGAATTGGATAAGGCAGCAAAGCAGTGAGGGCCAGGGTTTGATGGGGAGGAATCCTGGCTCCTTTGTTTGCCCTAGTAACTTCCATTGTAATACGTCCCTTTTGATATGCTTTATAATATTTCCTTCACAGTTGTTTACTGGCTCAAGTTATCAATTTGCATTTTCTGCTTCAATCTAAATTTATTTTTCTTTTCAGTCATATCTCACAAATTTATCATGTATATTATTGTGATGTTGCTGTTAGTTGTTGGTGAGCCAATTCAGACTCATGGGGACCCCGTGTGTGTAGAGTAGAATTGCTCCATAGAACTTTTTAAGGCTGTGACCTTTCAGAAGCAGATTGATTACAAGACTTGCCTTCTAAAGTGCCTGAGGGGAAGTTCAAACCACAAATCTTTTGGTTAGTAATAAAAGGCTTATCTGTTTTTATCACCCAGGGAACATAATCCATATATTAATGAAGTTAATAGGACAATTACTATAACTCCAAAACTATATAATGAATTCTATATAAATTATTTGAATCTTTGTCACCAAAGCCTTACAGATAAATTCTGTGTAATTAATTTAACTCAACATGATAACTTTAGTATGTTTTATGAGACAACTTTAATGATGATCCCACTGCGATATATTTTTTTTATTTGTGTTCACACACACTCACCCAGACAACTGCTCTTTTTAAGATATGTAACTAGTTAGAGGTCACCTAGCTGGACATTTTGCTAAGTCCTATACACATATCATCTCGTTCTCAAAATTCTTTCTTCTCCCAAACAAGGATACAAAACAGAAGTATGTATTTAACTCTGCAGTCACAGATGACTTGACTATTCTTACCAAACTCATACCCATTACTGTATACTCAATTCCAACTCATGGTGACCCAGTGTGTTACAGAGTAGGATTGCTCCATAGGGTTTTATTGCCTGAAAACTTCACAGAAGCAGATTGCCAGGACGTTTTCCTTGGCTATGCTTCATGGGCTCAAACTGCCAACATTTCAGTTAGTAGTCAAGTGAAAACCATAATAATTACAGACAATGCAAACTGTAGCGATAAGATTAACAATGTTCAAGTGCTTGCTGCATGTTGAGCACTATGCTAAGAAATTTATATCTCACAGCAACTTCCTGAAGCAAGTACCATTGTAATCTTCATCTTACAGAAGAAAAAATTGGATCTTCCCATAGTTAAGCAATTTGCAGAAGGTCACATACTTTTTAGTCCCAGTTCTTATTTGGAGTAGACCATAATTTCCTTGAGAATTCTTAAAAAAAAAAAAAAAAAAAAGTTTAAAAATGTCAAAACTGACAAGGCAAAAATCTCATCTAAGCTATATTTTCTGAAAATTTTATTTCTTAAATACAAGTATTAAAAAATAATGCAGAGAAAGGTACAAGAGGAGGAGATTTTTTGCATTCATATACTGGCTCTTTTGGAAGAATTCCTTTTGATTTCAAATTTGATACTGCTCTGTCAAAAGGACTGAAAGGTTAATTGTAAAACATTTCACAATTCAGATCAAATTACTGTAGGAACCAAGATCAACTGGATCCAGAATCCTTTTTCTTAATACTCTGTATTGCCTCCCTGACACTCTTGCTTTCTGACTTCTTATCTTTCCTTCCTGGGGTAAGTTATTTAATTTCCACAAGCCTCAACTTCTTCGTCTGTTAAATGGAGACAAGGTTGTTGGTAGGACTAAAATAAGATCATAGCTGAGAAGTGCATAGCAAAGTGCCTAGTACCTACAAAACCCTCCCTAAATGGTAGCTACTACTATCAAAGGACACTACAATGTGGAATTTCCTTCACATCTGCAGCTCATTCTTTTCCTAGTTCCATAGAAATTGATTTTTTTCTCTACCACAATTCTCTTATGTAGTTGTTGTTGTTATGTGCCTAACTCAGAGCGACCCCTCCTTGGGTTTCAGAGGCAGTATCACTACAGAAGTAGATTGCCCAACCTTCCTTATGAAGAGTGGCTGGTGGGTTTGAACTGCCAGCCTTCTGGTTAGTAGTCAAGTGCCTTAGGCATTACGTTACCAGAGGTCCCTCTCTTGTGTAGAGGACTATGAAACTGATATAACATGAATAACACAGGAGTGGAGACAAGACCCTGATGTTCCCATAACACTAACCCTGAAAACATCACCAAGCTTCCCTGAGCCCAAGTTCACCCTTACGGAAAAATGAGGTAGGTGATAAGAAAATAGTCTTTCAGTGCACTCTGATTCTGTTTCCTAACATACATACATGATCCTGAAATACATATGGGGAATTTTTAGAAAAAAATTAAAAAGTCAAAAAGTGGAAATACAAGAACAGTGTCTAAGAAGGGAAAGCTCTATCTTCCATGCTCCTCAAAGTAGATAGTGAGGAAAGAGATGACTCTGGCAACAGAAACACATACAATCTAGAGGGAAAAGAAGAAAAAAAAAAAGGTAGCTAGAAAAAAGAACAGTGAATAAATATGTCCAACATTCCATTGGTCTATTTATTATCTAAAGCTGAAGCTACATTCCATTTTTAGTTCTTTAATGGGTTGTGCTCAGTCCCAGATCCCAGAGACCTTTTAGATGTTGTCCCTGACTTACCATGTATTTGAGACAAACAACACTTATGATCGTTCTTTTTATTTTTTATTTTATTACATCTTATTGTTAGTAATATGGACTACATAAAATGTTGCAGCACATGATCTGTTGATAGCAACATTCTCACATGCTCAATTTTAGGATTTACTGTTCAAAATACTACCATGTATATTTAATTTGCTAAACTTAAATTCAGGGTTTCAGTTGCTTAAAAACATGAACTCACTTTGCTAAAGTTAATGGGGAGATTCAGGAAGCATTGAGATGTTACTGCAAAATATGTGAAGAACAAAGAAAAGGGCCATCCAGACAACTCTCACTAATTCTCCATCTAGAAACTCCATTCCCATGCCCAAGCACAACCCAGATGATCCAGAACTTTGCATAAGTGGAGTTATTATGGCAACTGACAAAATGCCAATGTCATGCAACTCTTCTTTATCATCGGAGTAAACTACTATTTGAGTATTTTTATGTATGTACATATAAAAATATATCTGTAAGTTTATATGTAATGTTTCCTTCCCTCAAAGACAGCTAAAGATCAGAGTTATCAAAATACTGAAAATAAAAGGCAATAATAATGAAAAAAATGAGGTATTCTACTGACATCAGAAGCAACTTACTACAAAGTTGCAAGAATGGAACCCTCTCATAAGTCAGGGACTACCTATATACCAAATCCCTAGTATTATAATAGATTGTGAGACTTGGTTTTTCACAGTTTCATTCCCAAATCTATGCCCTGACCCTTTGTGGATCACTTCATGGATAATAATGAGAATGAACCCAGTCTCTGTGATGGCAGGATTGATCTAGTCACAATTTTCCACTTCTGATACCATCATTTCTGAAATTAGCCATCCTTTGGTTCTGTTTCTTTGTGGAACCCTAATTTATATAATCGGATGGTTAATTTAAATGTAATGCTTTCACATAAGTAATAGCATATGTTTTACTTTGTACAGAGGTGAAAGAGAATAAAGAAATATTCTTGTTCTAGTTCTTATAATAGAATGATCTTGGGGTATTATTTATTCAGAAATGTTTTTCAAATTCCAATTTGCAGTTCAATGAACTCTTTGTGAGGACAAAGTATTCCAAAGATATAATATGGAACCGAATAAGAATGAATCCTCAGACGCCCTTTTCCAATCATTTACTTAGCCGTATATTCTTCTTGTTATTATTAGTTGCCTTGCCGTCCAGTCATTTCTGACTCTCATAGCAACTTTATGGAGAGAATGAACAACTGCCCGATCCTGCACCATCCTCACAATTGTTACTACACTTGAGCCCATCATTGAAGGCACTGTGTCAATCCATCTCATTGAGGGTCTTACTCTTTTTTGTTGACCCTCTACTTTACCATGCATGATATGCTGCTGCTGGGACTGGTGCCTTGTGATAGCATGATCAAAGTATGAGAAACCAAGTCTGGTGACTCTTGCTTATAAGGAAGTCTCTGCCTTCATTTCTTCCAAGACAAAGTTGCTCAGGCTTCTGGCAGTCCATGTATAATCAATATTCTTCGATAACACCATAATTCAAATGCATCAATTCTTATTCAGTCTTCTTCATTTCTCATACAGCTTTCACATGCATTTGAGGTTACTGAAAAGACCATGGCTTGGATCAGGTGCAACATAGTCTTCAAAGAGACATGTTTGCTGTTAAACACTTTACAGAGGTCTTTGAAGCAGATCTCCCCAGTGCAGTATGCCCTTTAATTTCTTAACTGCTGCTTCCATGGGTGTTGATTGTGGATGCAAGTAAAATGAAATATTTGACAACTTCAGCCTTTTCTCCATTTATTGTGATATTGCTTATTGGTCCAGCTCTGAGGATTTCATTTTTCTTTATGTTGGGGCGTAATCCATAATGAAGACTGCAGTCTTCTGTCATCATCGGTAAGCGTCTTCTTCAATTCCAGCAAGCAAGATTGTCAGTCACTGATGTTCAGTGCATTAAATCTATTCTTCAGATTATCTCTAAATTCAGGTGGAATACACTCAAGATCATATTTTGGCTCTCACATACTTTTAAAAATTTTATTTAGGTTCAATTCGCATAGGAGCAATTAATGATTGGTTCCACAGTCAGACCTTGGCCTTGCTCTGACTGATGATATTGAGCTTCTCCATTGCTTCTTTCCACAGATCTAGCCATATGTTGCTAGACTAAACCAGGCCCCAAAGAAACCAGTTACTATCTAATTGACTCTGATTCAAGGCAACCCAGTGTTTATCAGATTAGAACTGTGTTCCATAGGATTTTCATTACTTGATTTTTTGGAAATAGATCACCAGGCCTTTCTTCTGAGTTGTGTCTAAGTAATCCTAGCTTTAGATAGATAAGTTATGCTTTGCTCTCCAGAAGCTTACCTGGAAGTAGACATATAAATCAGTAACTACAAGGCAATGTGTTACTGAAGTATGTGTGATACAGAACGATCTAAAAGCTTTGGGTAGACTGAGAGACTTATGCTGTAAGTCTTATTTGGTAAGTCTTAATCTACTTGCTCCAGAAAATACTTAGCAACAAAATGCTATTTGAGATGTATCTTGAAGGATGAGTAGTACCTGCCCTAGTGAAGCAATGGATGAAAGGGAATCCCAGTGAGAAGTAACATGCATGCAGCATGAGCAGGAAATATCAAGCAATGAACAGAGTCTCTTTTCACACCCATCTTGATCTTTTGTTTCTTTTCTATCTTTTAACCTTTTGCTTTCTTTATATATGATGTCTTTGATATTAGCCCATAACTTGTTTGGTATTCTGTAATTAGTGTTCAATGCATCACATTTATCCTTGAGATGGTTTCTAAATCTAAGTGAAACATATTCAAGGTCATCCTTTACTTTGAACATATTCAAGATCATACTTTGACTGCTTTCAATTTTCTTCTCCTTCAACTTGAACTTACAAATGAGCAGATAGTCTGTTCCATAGTCAGTCTCTGGCTTTTCTCTGACTGATGATATTGAGCTTCTCCATTGTCTCTTTCCAAAGATGTAGTCTATTTGGTTCCTGAGTCTTCCATTTGTCAAGGCCCACATGTATCATCACCATTTATGTTATTGAAGAAAGTATTTCCAATAATAGGTTTTTGGCCTTGCAAAATTCTACCATGTGATGTCCAGTGTTGTTTCTATCATCAAGCCCATAATTTCCAACTACTGATCCTCCTTCTTGGTTTCCAAATTTGCATTCCAATATATTTTTACTTTTAATAATTAATGTTTGTGTATATGTGCAGATATGTGGAGTTTATGTATGTGTGTGTGTGTGTGTGTGTGTATGTATATATATGTATATATATATATATATATATATATATATATATAAAATCCTCTATATTGTTCATTTTTATAGTTTAGAGAAAGTAGCCCAATACTTTCCTTGTTTGGATAGTATCCTTTTAATATTTTGCACCTCTATATGCTTTAATAATTAAAAATTTAAGATGTAGTCTATTTGGTTCCTGATTCTTCCATTTGTCAAGGAATATTTTAATATTCAATTAATATTTTGCACCTCTATATGCTTTAATAATTAAAAATTTAATGTTTATAATTATATTTGGTATTTTTTAAAGTTAAAATTTGGTAAAACTGAGGTTCTGAGAGTGAAAGTGACTCCCTTAAGATGGCACAATCAACTTGTGTTGGAGCTGATGCAAACCAAGATCCCTTCATTCTGCTGATATTCCTAAGTGCTTTCCATTAACCACTGCCTCTAAATAATGCATTAAGCACATCCACTGTTTTTTTTTTTTTTTTCACCAAAACTCTTCAGCAATTTATTTCCTCAAAATGCAGGCTGCTTAATTTTTGGACAGTTCTAATTATTGTTCCATATAGTGACCTAATTGTTCCAAAAGCTTCCACAAGTCTGAGGTTCTTCATCCTGAATGGCAATGAGCTATACAACAGTCTCCTTAGGGTTACTGCTTTCATGAGAATTGACAACTCATGCTTCACAGAAAAACATCCTTTTTCTGATTTGCCCTCAAGTCTTATTTTTTGATCTACTCAGTTGTAAAGGAAAGGAGATAAGAACAAGGCAAGGCATCACAAAAGAACACTGAACCAAAGAAGAAACCATAATCTTGTAACTGTGTATTAAATAGACACTTAAGTTTCAGGGGGAAAAAAATGTAACTTAGAAATGTGATATTTTAAATAATCTGGCAAATGCTATTTTAAGTAATGCTATAAAATCATATAAACACTGGCAAGCAATGTGTAAACAATAACAGTAAGTATAAATATTTCTAAAAAAGAATTGGCATAATCAAAATTGCACTATTTTAGCTGACTAGTATCTCATAGAGCTTTCTAGATGCAATTAATAAATTCACTTCAAATATAATTTTACACTCTATGTTAATAGCCAGTAGAGATTAACAGACTCAAGCAAATTTGTAAATGCCTTACAAATAATCAGTGTAGTCATACCACCGAAATACTGTTTACTCTTTAAACTCAGAAAAATCACTGCCGTTGAGTCAAATCTGACTCATAGTGACCCCTCCTTGGGTTTCCGAGGCAGTATCACTACAGAAGTACATTGCCCAATCTTCTTTCTGAAGAGTGACTTGTGGGTTTGAACCATCAGCCTTCTGGTTAGTAGTCAAATGCCTTAAGCACTATGCCACAAATCATTCCTTCTATATAAGTCATAAAGTTTTTAATAGGGTAGATATAACTGCAATAGACTTACCATTCTCCAGTTACCAATTATTAAGTTATTGGTGTAATCTTTGAATTCATCATCTCCCTGGAGTCTTATATCTAATCAATTGCCAAATCCTGTCGATTTGGCAGTAGAAGTGGAAATGGGAGAAAGGAAGATATATCATTTGCTCTTCATTTACTCAGCCATTACTTTAAAAGACATGTCATTATTGCCTCTTTGAGCAATTGTAAGAATTTCATCTAGATTCTCATTTCCCTGGGATCTTCTTTGTTGTTGTTGTTGTTGTTATGTGCCATGGAGTCAGACCCAACTCATAACGACCCCTCCTTGGGTTTCTGAGGCAGTATCACTGCAGAAGTAGATTGACCCATTTTCCTTCCGAGGAGTGGCTGGTGGATTTGAACCACCAGCCTTCTGGTTAGCAGTCAAGTGCCTTAGGCACTATGCTACCAGAGCTCCTGATCTTCTAGTCTAATCTATTTTATGCCTGTGAGTTAATTTGTCAATAATACTGACAGGATCCTCTTTTGGCTTTGTTCAAAAGTACCCAATAGTTTACATTTTTTTAAAATAATATAACTGAGCTTTTTGAGTCTGATATTCAAGTTCCCTCATGATCTTTCCCCAAGCTCTTCTTTATCCCATATGGTGTGTTTGTGTGTGTGTGTTTGTGTGTGTGTGTCTATGTTGTGAATCATTCAGTTAAGATCCTTTATGTTCTGCAGTTCTAAATTTTTAAGAGTTTTACACTCTGTACCATTTTATATTGAGATCTTCTATCACAATGCTTTAACCTACCAAACTTGAAAACAACCTTGAAAAACAATATGTCTAAACATTAGACATCTTTTCACAAAGGAGTCTAGACATTTTTACACACACACACACACACACACACACATCTCCAACTACCAGGAACTAAGGGAGATTATTTGAACTCTGGAAAGTGTTTGTTTATGTTATAAGAAAACAAACTCTGTAGTGATGTGTTAATTTGTCTCTGGTGGATACCGAAATCTAACTCCTTTTCAAGATATCTTCTTTAAAGAAGTTATTCTTTCTAACCAAGACAGTGCCATAATGTTTCAATTAGATATATCAGATGAAAGTGAATAAGTCCCCATTAACTAGTGAGAAATAGGTAAAATAGGATCATTTTTATATTTTCAACTGCTATTTTTCACACATCTAGACCTTTATAGGAGCTCTGGTGGTGTAGTGCCTAAAGCATTTCACTGCTAACCAGAAGGCTGGCATTTCAAACCCACCAGACACTCCTCAGAAGGAAGGTTGGGCAATCTACTTCTGTAGATATACCCCCTGAGAAGCCCAAGGAGGGGTCACTATGAGTCAGATCCAACTGGATAGCAGTGAATTTGGTTTTGGGTTGGTTTATACCTTTATATCTTTCCAACGAGTTTACTCTTGTCTGCTGAAAAGGGGAACAATTATTTTTAACAAGACAGACAATATCAACGAATATAAACTCCAAAAATCAAACTTACTGCCATCGAGTCAATTCCAACTCATAGTGATCCCCACTGGGTTTCTGAGGCTGTAAATCTTTATAGAAGTAGAGCTCCCCATCTTCCATCGAGTGGCTGGAGGATCTGAGCTGCTGACCTTCTGGTTAGCAGCAAGATGCCTTATCCACTTTGCCACTAGAGCGCCTATTAATGAATATGCATTCCATAAATTATTCCGATTTTTAACGAGTTTCAATCTTCTAATAAAGGCTTTTTAAAAGCAACTCATCATTGGGAATTAGATTCAATAGTATCTTGTTAATTCAAATGCTTTGGGAACGAGGTATTCCACATAATTGAATTTTTCCAGAGAAATCAAATTTACTTTGCAAAATTTTCTTCCAAAAATGCACAACGCCTTTCGTTATTTTGTACATAAATGGCATTGGTCCAAGTTTAGTTGCCATTGGGAAATGATCACTATAAAACCTTATATTTATTGTACAGAAACAATAAATTTAATACCTTCCTTCAGTATCTTTAATATCTTCCTTTCAAGTGTATAGTTGTCAACTGGCATTTCTTTCATAATAATTTTGCCTTGCTCTCATTGCTTCTTGATTCTTGTTTTTATCCTTTGTGAGCTGGGAAATAGATAAGTAAATCAAGAGTTGTATATTGTGTAAGATGGAAAACTCTATTTTTATGGAAGTTCACAACTTACAAAATACTTTTAATATACATTATTTTGCTTAGCAAATCTGAGTGATAGCTATCATTATCTACACCTTATGAGTAAATAAAGGGAGCTTACCAAAAGCAAGCAAACAAACAAACTCACTGTCATCAAGTTGATTCAACTCATAGAGACCTTTCCTTGGGTTTCCTAAGCAGCATCTCAATGGAAGTAGATTGCCCAGCCTAGTCTTCCTTCTCAGGAATGGCTGGTGGGTTTGACCTACCAGCCTTCTGGTTAGCAGTCAACTTACATTTCATAAGTTCACATACTCTACAGTACTTTCTAACTGCAGACCTTGAACTCAAACCTTTTGACTGCGTGCATAAAATATTTTGCATTGTAGCACAGTCTCCAGTAATTTGATAAGCCTCTGAGTAAGAGCTCAAGAAATAGTAGACCAGATTTGTGAAATCAGTAGCCTTGTTGTTTTTACTTGGGTTCAAATCTGTTTTGAAGAGGGATGAAGTCTCCTAAAGTAAAGTCTCTGACTAGATGGATGGTTATTGTCTATTTTTATCTAGCAAAAGTTACAATTTTGCTCTACTGGTGGTAAAATACAATTGTGAATATCTTGAATATCAGATATAGTAAAGTCCTAGAAGATGTGCAATGTGACTGGTATGGCCTTAGAGAGAGTACACTAGCGTCATGTTCATGGGGACACTTAAGAAATTCTTTTTGATAAACAAATACTATAAACAATAAGAACTTCCAGCAGCAGAGGTTCCTAGCTGAACACAAACTAAATTGACATATAGCAGGGATTATGATTTGGGGGATTAAATCTGAGAAGGGAGCAGGCTTCCACCTTCCTCACTCTCATCTGAACTTGTGGCACTAAAAAAGAAGGAGAGATGAAAATAAGGGGAGAGTTGACATAGTTTCTACTCCCCCCCCACACACACACACACATTCAGAATGCACTTAAGGCCTGGTGGTGATGGGGAAGATTTGTTTTAAAGATGAAGAATCTACTTTCATAAATATTTTATAAGTCTCTGGGCATAAAGAGTTTTACTTCTTAGTCCAGATAACAATATATAGCTTCTTTAAAGTGGTGCAGAGCAAAGATGTCTCTTTGAAGACTAAGGTGCTTCTAACCCAAGCCACAGTATTTTCAATTGCCTGATATGCATATGAGAGCTGAACAATGAATAAGGAAGACCAAATAAGAATTGATGCTTTTGAGCTGTGTTGTTGGTGAAGAATTCTGAAAAGTACCATGGACTGTCAGAAGAACTAACAAATCTGTCCTGGAGAAAGTACAACCAGAATGCTCCTGGGAAGCGAAAATGGCCAGACTTCGTCTCACCTACTTTGGTCATGTTGTCAGAAGGGACCATTCCTGGAGAAGGATATTATGCTTGGTAAAGTGGAGGGTCAATGAAAAAGGGGAGGCTCACAATGAGATGGACTGACACAGTGGCTGCAACAATGGGCTTATGTATAGAAAGTATTGTGAGGCTGGCATAGGACTGGGCAGTGTTTCATTCTGTTGTACATAGGGTCACCATGAGTCAGAGCCAATTTGATGGCAAATAGCAACAACAACATTTGAGAGAGGGCATTTTCTCTACATCTATGTGAGGCCCAGTATAATGTGTCATTGTGAATACAATGAGTATTCTCCAAGAAAAATTATTCTCATGATAACTTCCTGGAGAGAAGAGATTAATATGAAAATGGGTTAAGTGAAGCAAGAGAAAACAGATATTGGGGACACCTCATAATGATTAGTAGTTAGTATTCATTGATAAGGCACCCATTTAGGACTAACTGAAAAACATAGGGAAGGAGTTTTATTTAAGGTACTAAAGGTTGCACATGAGTGCCTGTGTGTGTAAGGTTAGGTAAACGAAAGTCAGAATAGTAATGAGGAGATATATAAGTGAAAAGAACTTAGATTTTGCTTTCGTGATGAATATGGGGCTTTATTGTTATCCCTAGGTTGGAGAGCTCTGATGGTATTAAATACACAAATATAGATAGAAACACATACAAATTGGTCAGTTGGATATTATTAACTTTTTTTACTATATTAGAATGGAGATAATTTTTAAATGGCTAATGAATAACTTAAATCTACTTGAGGAAGACTTCAGACAAAGTGAGAGGAAGTGATACTACTCAATTCTTAAATATCTATTTGTTTTCTTCTCTGGCAAGAAGATTGATCTTGGGTCTAGATAGAATAGAATGATCTGATAGAGGAATTTTATTTAAGCCATGAAAGATAAAAATAGCTCATCATTTTAATAAATTTAGGTTCTCAGTCATATACAATTACCAAATAATTATCAAGGAAATAAAAATATCTGGATGCCTGGAAACCAGATTTATATAGAATGGTGTATGGTTAAAGGCACTAAAGACAGAGGAATCAGAAAACAGAGTGCTTAAGTAGAGAAGAACTCAAAGTATCAAGTCAGACCTCATTTTAGGATGAGGAGGTTTTTTTAAAGAGGAAAATAAATTAGGCATGCTGAAGAAAGTTTATCATTAACAGAAATATCAAACTGTTCTGAATTTTTTTTCCCTTTGTTAGTTATTTTTAGGAAGTACTCTCAAGTATGGCTATTGGAAGGTAAAATACACTAAATCCTAATACTAAAGCTAATTATATTAATGCTAGGTTGGGGTAACTCATGATAAAGAAAATTTTAATTAGATTGATAGACAAATAACCGTGTCATTGATGCTTCTAATTTTTGCTTTAAAAAGTAAACCATCCATATTCATCTCTGATGAATGTACCGTATATCTAATCATTAAACCAAATAGTAAGGATAACTCTTCACTCTTTTAAATAAAAGGACCAAATAGAAACCCAAACTCACTGTCACTGAGTCAATTCCAACTCATAGTGACCTACAGGATAGAAGAGAACTGCCTCATGGGGTTTCCAAGACTGTAAATCTTGACAGAAACAGATTGCCACATCTTTTCCCCACAGAGCAGCTAGTGAGTTCAAAAAAATGCAGACTTTTTAGTGAGCAAGCAAATGCCTTAACCACTGTGCCACCAGGACTCCTTCAATAAAAGAACCTGGAGACTGAAAACTCAGGTATACCCTTAGACTACATAATGTGAAGTAAGAAATAGCAAATTATGGTTGTAGATGCTTTAAAAGTTGACTCCTAAGAAGAAATAAAATACTAGGAGCAAAAAGGAAGTAGTTAGTATGGCATAATTTTCCGTTCTAAGTGATATATTCCCTTCTTGCTTTAATAATAATGTTGCAGTATCTATATTTCCCCAGAAATGTTTTATGCAAAAGAAGTTGCTCGATAGGAATGCCTGTTAATAGGCTGTAGCTAGTAAAGCAATAACTTATCTGGATACCTCAACAAAAGGAATATAAAATTGTGTAGTAAAACCTTCCGTTTGGACCAGCTATCAAAGAACATAGTTCATAGCTTTGAAAATGGAAAATGAATTTATAGTTTTTAAAGCCAAAAAGAAAAGCTTGCACCTAAATATTTCAACCCAACTTAACTGATAGCATGTTTTCTATTTTTGGTAAAAATATAAAATAAAACTTAGTGTATATTTTAAAAAGCTATCTTAATTTACTAAAAAAAATGAAATTATCATTGAAGTCTTATTTCTGCATTGAAAATTTTATTAAAGATACTCTATAGTTTATGATCTATTGACCAAATATATATTATGCATTTATTCTCTGTAAGACATTTTTCTAGGGACAATATTCACCAAAATACCCACTACCATTGAGTTGATTTTGACTCATAGCAATCCTACACAACAGTGTAGAACTGCCCCATAAGATTTCCAAGACTATAAATCTTTATGGAAGAAGATTGCCTCATCTTTCTCCTGCAGAGTGTCTGGTGTATTTGAACCACCAACAGTTTGGTTAGTAACTGAATGCCTTAACAACTATACCATCAGAGCTCCTTCTAGGGACAGTTGTTGTTGTTGTTAGGTGCCTTTGAGTAGGCTTCAACTCGTAGTGATCCTGTGTAAAATAGAATGAAACATTGCCCAGTCCTGTGCCAACCTCACAATCCTTGCAATGCCTGAGCCCATCGTTGCAGCCACTGTGTCAACCATCTTGTTAAGGGCCTTCCCCTTCTTTGTTGACCCTCCATTTTACCAAGCATGCTATCCTTCTCCAGGCAATGATCCTCTCTGACAACAAGACCAAACTAGGTGAGACAAAGTCTGGCCATTCTTGCTTCCAAGGAGCATTCATGCTGCACTTCTTCATTGACAGACTCGTTTGTTCGTGTGGCAGTCCATGGTGGTTTCAGTGTTCTTCGCCAAAATGACTCAAAAGCATCAACTCTTCTTCAGTCATCTTTATTCATTGTCCAACTTTCACATGCATATGAGGCTATTGAAAACACCATGGCTTGGGTTAGGTCTCACCTTAGTCTTCAAAGAGACATTGTTGCTCTTCAGCACTGTAAAGACATCTTTTGCAGCAGATTTTCCCACTGCAATATATCGTCTGATTTCTTGATTGCTGCTTCCATTGGTGTTAATTAAGAAGTCAAGTAATATGAGATCTTTGACAACATCCAACATTTTTCTATTTATCATCATGCTGCTTATTGGTCCAGTTTTGAGGATTTTTGTTTTCTTCCTATTGATGCGTAATCTATACTGCAGACTGTAGTCTTTAATCTACAGCAGTGCTTCAAGTCATCTTTGCTTTCAACAAGCAAGGTAATGTCATTTGCATATTGCAAGTTGTTAATAAGTCTTCCTCCAATCCTGATACTGCATTCTTCTTTATATAGTCCAGCTTCTCTTGTTATTTGCTCACCATACAGATTAAGTATGGTGAAAGGATACAACTCTGATGGCTCCCTTCCTGATTTTAGCTATACAGTATCCCCTTGTTCTGTTTGAACAACAGCCTCCTGGTCTGTGGACAGGTTCCTCATGAGCACAATTAAGTGTTCTGGAATTCCCATTCTTCTCAATGTTATCCATAATTTGTTATGGTCTGCACAATCAGAT
>NW_006921785.1:86913-91222 GCF_000298275.1 Orycteropus afer afer
CAGGTAGCTGCCTTCCTAATTTCTTGGCAAAGATGAGTAAGTACCTCCAGTGTGGCATCTGTTGAAACATCTCAATGAGTATTCAGTTAATTCTTGGAACCTTGTTTTTCACAAGTTCTTTCAGTGCAACTTCAAATTCTTCCTTCAATACCATTGGTTCTTGATTAGATGCCGCCTCCTGAAGTAAATGAACATTAGGAATCTATATATGGATAAGATGATATTGACTCTGAAGAGTTTATCATCTATGGGGAAAATACATGCTAACTGTACCATACGGCTCACAGTGATGTATTGAAATAGATGTACAATGATTTTATATAAAGACAAAGAAAAATTAATCTTTGCTTTGGTGGATTGTAAACATTTTAAAGAGAGCTAGAATTTGGAAAAATGACCCTGAGATAGGAGATGAGCAAAACAATCAATGAAGGAAAACAAATTGTGTTGGGAGCTGAAAAATTCAAAGTAAGCTTGAAAATAGAGAAATAAATTGGCTAAGTCTGCAAAATGGGGAGAAAAGGAGAGATGTAGGATGGATTCATTGCATGGCTATTGTAGGAGGTCATGCTCTTAGAAGCTCCAGGGCAAGCGCATCAAGGGTCCTGTACCTGCAGATCAGAGTTGTAAACATTGAATAAGTCTTGACCTTATGTCTTGCTTCTAATTAGTACCAGAGATTTCACTATGTCAGAGGTACATTTCATTCTTATATATTCCTTCAGGTGACTATTCCATTTTAAAGCTGTGGGGTCATAAGGTCTCTGTAATGACTAGCAAACTCTGTCTTTATAGCACGGAAACAGCTTTTAACTATCTGAAATGTAATGGGCATAACTGTTTCCCAATAAAATTTTATTTCAATACCATGCAATGATCCATATTTGACTGGCAGGCTCTAGTCTGCCAACCTGTATTAGAATGTCACTTTATTACTGTTACCTTAAGATGCCTGCTGCATATCCACATTTCAGTTTGAAAGAAAGAGAAGTTGAAGTGGATAGAATGAAGAAGGGGCACACCAACCAAGCTTATTCATTTCTTGATATATCCTGCTCATCCTCTATACAAGTTACCTCTCACTGGGATTCCCTTCACCCACTGCTTTTTTAGGGTAGATACTACTCATTCTTCAAGATCCATCTATTTTGAGATGTATCATTTTGTTGTGAAGGATGTTCTATAGCAAGTAGACAGAATAAGTCTCTCAGTCTACCCAAAGCTTTTAGAACATTCTGTATCACATACCTCAGTAAAACATTGTATTGTGATTATTGATTTATATGTCTCCTTCTTGGTGAACCCTAGGAGAGCAAGACATAACATATCTCTGTATTGTTAGTATCATCCAGACACATTAAAAAAAAAAAAAAAAAAAAAGGCCTAGTGATCTACTTCTATGAAACATAGTTCTAATCTGATAAATATTGGGTCACTGTAATTCAGAGTTAATTAGACAGTAAGTCATTTTTTGGAGCCTAGGTTAGCCTGGCTACATGTAGCTACACCTGTGGAAATAGACAATGGAGAAGCTCAATATTATTAGTCAGAACAAGGCCAGGGTCCAACTGTGCAACAGATCATCTATTGCTTATATACAAGCTCCAGCTGAAGCTGAAGAAAATTTTTTTTTAATTCCATGAGCACCAACATATGACTTTGATTATATTCCACCTGAATTTAGAGACCATTGAAGAATAGATTTGATGCATTGAACACCAGTGATTGAACACCAGTGACTGAACACCAGTGATTGAACACCAGATGAATTGTGGACTGACATGAAGTACATCATACATGAAGAAAGCAAAAGGTCATTAAAAAATCAAGAAAGGAAGAAAAGACCAAAATGGATGTCAAAAGAGACTCTGAACCTTGCTCTTGAATGGTATGCTGTGGTAAATTACCTGGTATGGCTTTTCTAGTCATAAGTGTTTGTAAACTCCATGGTAGAATTTGCTGTGAGCAACTGAGTAGCTCCTGATTGTTAAAATCATCCACCTGGGGTATTTCTTTTGGGAGCAGCACAAAGTAATGTTCTGGGAAGTTTGCTCTCTCCGGTGCTTAGAATTCTGATGTTATGATTCGTTAGTTTGACCACTCTGCCAGGCTCAAAAGGAGACCTTCTAGAGGCAAAAGAAGTCTCCCTGACTGCTAGCCGAGAAGGACGTGCTGCTGAAAGAGACATGCACTCCTGACAGACTTGCGCTGCTGGGAAAGTGATGCAAGAGACATACATTGCTGATTGAGACATTGAGGGGCACGCACTGCTGGGAGAGAGACTGTGAGAGACAGCAGGCTGAGAGATGGCGGGCGGAGAGAGACTGAGCATTTTTCCTGAACTCGATTTGTAGTCTGGTGCTTCCCTAATAAACCCTATAATCTGTGAGTTCTGTGTGGCCACTGCAGTGAATTATTGAACCCAGCAGAAAGGTGGTGAGTGCTGCAACAAGAACAGTTGGTGTCAGGGTTGGTGAAAGGGCTAGAGGGAGGCAGCATGTCTGGCCTTGCAAGAATAGGCCTTTGCCTAGTGATAGTGATTCTGTCTTCCTCTTGTGCAGTTAGAGGAGGTCAGAAGATGTGGACTCCCTGCCCCTTTGGCAAGTGGAGAGTAGCTAAGGCAAATGGAATAAATGGTGAAGTAAAAGAGCTGAACAGAAGCTTTAAAAAAGCATCACAATAAGACAAAATAAAGTATTGTAATGAAAGGCACAAAGACCTGGAGTTAGAAAATAAAAAGAGAAGAACATACTTGGCATTTTGCAAGCTGAAAGAACCCCAAAAAATATTCAAGCCTCAAGTTGAAATACAGGATTATCTGGGGAAAATATTGAACAATGCAGGAAGCATCAAAAGAATATGGAAGGAATACACAATAATTTTATCAAACTAATCAAATTAATTGGTAATTCAAACATTTTAGGAGGTAGCATTTGATGAAGAACCGATGGTACTTAAGGAAGAAGCCCTAGGTGAACTTAAGAAATTGGCAAAAAACAAGGCTCCAGGATTCAAAATGGGGTCTTGTCAGTGATCACCATGCTATTTCCCTCTAGCATCTTAGTGCTTGAAAAACTAGGTACAGCAGTTTGAATTAGGGATTCTTGTGCTTGGAACACCTCACTGAGTCTGACTGTGCCAAACTCAGAGGAATAGAATTAGAAAGGAGAAAGGGACGGCGAGGGGGGGGGGTGCAAAATAACAAGATCAGAGTATCTAGCCTGCAGAGCACTGACAGACAGACAAGAAAGGCCATCGGAGACTTGCCTGGGGGATTGTGGACCAGCAGGCGAGAAAGGCCACTCGAGACCTCCCTAGGTTAAGGAGGAAGACAAACCACACCAGCATACCAGTGACCACAACAGCATACCAACAATCCCCAAGGGTCTACCTTCAGCACTTGATTTTATTGGTAACTTGGGTTGGCTAGGTGCAAATGGGCATGTCCAGCACCACTGAAACCAGAGTAGAGAGTCCATTGGTGCTGCAGGAGGGCAGGCCCGGGGAGGTGTCACTGCAGTGGGTCACCGATCAGGCTTGGGTCACCTTAGTGGCACTGAGAGGCCTCCACTTGATTTTATCGATGATATTGGGGCCATGGATTACTAGCAGGCACTCTCCTGACTCCAGTGTCGCTGAAACCAAGTGAATCGTTGAGGCTGCAGGTGAGCGGACTCACAGAGAAGCTCCCACAGTGGATCAAGGTCTGGGCTGTTGAGCTGGTGCTGTGAGAGGGGGGACTGAGGGAGAGGAGCCCCCACGATGGATCATGGAGCTGGGAAGTTGTCTTGGGTCAGCTTTCTGGAGCTGAGGGGCCTCAAAAGCAGGGTTTTTGAGTGTGTCTGAGCCTGGCGGAAGGTGGGTGACCCCCTAACAACTGGAGTCTTTGCTAAAATTGAGCTGCAGGCTTGTGAATAACAGTACAACATCATCATTAGCAGCCTACTCAAAGCCCTAGAAACCACCCCTACCAACAAGGGATTTCCTTTCTCCTGCTCTTCCATTCCCACCTTCTCGGCCAATAATTTCACTCATCCAATAGAAGAAACCACATTTAGCCACCATAATACCTCCTAGTTCAAACTCTAAACCCTCTTTATAACAAACAGAAACCCATATCAATACTGCACACTGATTCCACCATAACAAAGAAAACTGCAGAGCAACCCAGCATACCTGAATTAATAACTAAAAAAATAAAATACACCAGCTTCACCTTTTCAAAATATTAAACCATAAAACCAAGGCAAAACAAATGAATACGTAATCAACGCTTAAAGACAACCTCAAAATGTCTAGGAAACAACAG
>NW_006921785.1:91846-104500 GCF_000298275.1 Orycteropus afer afer
CATATTGTAATCGAACTCTCCAAAACCAAAGACAAAGAAACAATTTTGAGAGCTGCCTGGGACAAAAGAAATATTACTTAAAAATAATCAAATAGTTAGGCTGAGCTCTAATTACTCAGCAGAAACCATGCAGGCAAGTAGGTTATGGTACGACATATAAAACACTGAAGGAAAAGCACTTCCAACCAAGAATCCTATATCCAGCCAAATTAACCACCAAATATGAGGACAAAATCAAGGCATTCTCAGCATTCTCAAACAGAAATTAAAGGATTTTGTGAAAACCAGGCTAACCCTACAAGAAATGCTTAAGGAATTTTTTCCGATAAAGAACCCACAACAGAGATCAACAAAATCAGGATATGTGGCATCAACGCTAACAACAAATCAGAAATAAAAACCATAAAAGATTGTACAATAAAAACCAAGGAAGTCAATCAGCACACGACGACAGCAACTGACCTATCAGAAGGAATAAAACTTCTAGGTACAAACTTCCAAATGGAGAGGAAAACAGGATGATGTCTTCACAGTAAGCACTATTCTAAAAATACAGAGATAATCCTCTACATAGAAAACCCAAGAGACTCAATAAAAATCTACTGGAATTACTAGAGAGATTGAGCAAAGTGTCGGGATATAAGGTCAACATACAAAAATCAGTTGGATTCCTCTACTCCAACAAAGAGTCTTCTGATAAAGAAATAAGGGAAACAATACCATTTACAATAGCTACTAAAAAGATAAAATATCTAGGAATAAACCTCACCAGAGACACGAAAGACCAATACAAAGAAAACTATAAAACAGTGCTATAAGAGACAACAAGGGCATGCCATTAATGGAAGAACCTACCTTGTTCATGGATCAGTAGACAGAATATTGAGAAAGTGTCAATACTACCTAAAGCAATTTACACATGTAATGCAATCCCAATCCAGATTCCAACAAAATTTTTTAAGGACATGGAAAAATCAATTTCTAATTTCATATGGAAAGAAAGAGACCTCAGATAAGCAGAGCACTTCTTAAGAAGAAAAACAGAATGGGAGATCCCACACTCCCAGATCTACAGTAGTCAAAACAGCATGGTATTGTTACAATGATAGACAGCTACACCAATGGAAGAGAATCGAAAGTCCAGATATAGACCCATCCATCTATGGACCACTGATCTTTGACAAAGGCCCAAAACCCATTAAATGGGGAAGACAGCCTCTTTAACAAATGCTGCTGGCAAAACTGGATATTCACCTGCAGAAAATGAAAGAAGACCCATATCTCACCCCATATACAAAAACAAACTCAATCTGGATCAAAGACTTAAAATGTAAAACCCAAAACTATAAAATTAATCAAAGATAAAATAGGGCAAATCTGGGAGCCCTAATTTATAGCATAAATAGACTATCAAGCATAAGCCAGAACACGCAGGAGATAGAAGAGAAGCTAGATGACTGGGGCCTTTTAAAAATTAAATTCTTATGTGCATTGAAAGACTTTGTCAAAAGGGTAAAAAGAGAACCTACAGATTAGGAGAAAATATTTGCCTATGACATATCTGACAAAGGACTTATCTCCAAAATCTACAGAAAACTTCAACATCTCAACACTAAAAAGACAAATAACCCAATTCACAAATTGCAAAAGACTTGAACAGAAACTTCACCAAAGAAGATATACAGGCAGCCAACAAACACATGAGAAATTGCTTGCATTCATTAATCATTAGAGAGATGCAAATCAAAACAACAATGAGATATCATCTCACCCCAGTAATAATAGCAAAGTTCAACAGATCAGAAAGTAATATATACTGGTGAGGTTGCAGAGAGATTGAAACTCTTGTGTACTGCTGGTGGTATTGTAAAATCATACAACCATTGTGGCAAACTGTATGGTGTTTCCTTAAAAAAACTGAAAATAGAAGTACCATTTGACCTAGCAATTCCATTACTAGGAATATATCCTAAAGAGGTGAGAGATAGTGCAGGAACAGACATATGTACACCTATGTTCATCATAGCACAATCCACTGTAGCAAAGAGATAGAGACAACCTAAATGCCCATCAATGGATGAATGGATAACCAAATTATGGTACATGCACACAATGGAATGCTATGTTACATTAAAGAACAATGGATATGTGAATCATCTCACAGTGTGGATGAACCTGGAGGACATTATGCTGAGTGAAATAAGTCAATCACAGTAAGACAAGTACTATATGAGTCCATTACTGTAAAAAGACACTGAAGTGTTTGCTTGGGAAAGGTAACTCACTTTGTAGGTTACCGGGATGGGGAGCAAAAGGGAGGGATTAATGTCAGGCTAGGCTGAAGCTAATCTTGCACAGACACCAGTGATACAAAATACCTGCAATCCTTACAGAAAGAACAGAAGACAGGCACAGAGTAATCCCTCACAGATAACCAGACACTATGGGAGAGAGATCCAATAGATCTA
The DNA here is from genome assembly GCF_000298275.1 of Orycteropus afer afer. Classification (NCBI taxonomy): domain Eukaryota; kingdom Metazoa; phylum Chordata; class Mammalia; order Tubulidentata; family Orycteropodidae; genus Orycteropus; species Orycteropus afer. Next base: position 94,315 of record NW_006921785.1, read on the forward strand.
CTGTCTCAGGACAATAGTAATGGGGGACACCAGAATCAATTGGCACAACAAAATACATAAAAGCCTTGTCCTGCATCCTACATTGGTGAGTAGCGACTGGGGTCTTAAAAGCTTTCAAGCGGCCATCTAAGATGTAGCTAACAGTCTCCTAGCATCAGAAGCAAAGAAGAGTGCAAACAAACAAGGGCATTTGAAATAAATCAGGCCTAGGACATGATGGCCCTCTAGACCAGAAGAACTAGTTGGTGCCTGGCTACCAATGCCAACCACTAAGGAAAGGATCAAATCTGGACATCCTGGACAGAGTGGGAGGAAAAACGTAGAACAAACTCCAAAAACTCAATAATGGCAGAATTCCTGGTCAGATGAAATCTGATGGGACCCCCAATACTATGGCTCTGGAATACATTCTGGACCTGGAATAAAATGCACCCCCAGGGGCTAGCTCTCAGCCCAATAGTTAACAAGATATACACACAGACCACTCAACCCAAGATGATGCACCCACATACTCTATGGTAATATGTCCCTTTAGAGCAATAGACCATGGGACACCAGAGGACCAGCATTCAAACTGAGGAAATGCAGGACAAACAGGAGTACATAAATATGAGGGGCACAAGGGGAGGGTTGCGAGTAGGGAGGGGAGGACACTGGATTAGGTTTGGACATGGTAAATGGGGAGAGAAACAATATGTGCATGTAACATCGAATGTAAAACAAGCTTTCAAGATAAAAATAAAAATAAATAACGTTCATTCCCACACATTACCTCATTGGCAATTCATAATAACCCTGGAAAATAAGCATTATCTTGAAGCACATCATAGCCAAGCTGGGAGGTGGAGCCGAGTTCAAATCCAGATAACAGGCTATTTTTCAATTTTACCAGAGAATAATAAAGGAAAAAAGAAAGAAAACAGCCTCTTTGAAAACATCGTATTTTCTTAGATGAACACAAGGAGAAAAGAGACCCAGATTCTTTTTCTACAGCAGCTCAGACCATTTTCTCCCAGGTCCCCGTGTCTAAACAGAAGCTCTCCTGCTTAACACCATCAATAATTCCCCATCATCTGCAAACCCTATGCTCCAGCAAAGCTGTTGGCTATGACCTGTCAATGCCTTGGTGCCTTTCCCATTTATTCATTCAGACCCTCAGCACTGAGTACTCCCACGCACTCCGCTCTCTGGGAGGCACTAACACCTCTACCCAGAATGACTCCTGACAGCAAGAATGGCAGCACAATCTCTGGAATGTGACCAAGGTTCCTGAAGTGTACATGTAGAAATTGTTGAAAATGGTGTCTCTTCAGCTGTGTATATTTTCACCAAAATAAAATTTTAATTAAAAAAAAAAAAGGCTCCAGGAATTAATGGAATACCTATTGAGATGTTTCAACAAATGTATGCAACAATGAAAGCACTCTCTCATACCAAGTCATTTGGAGAAAGGTACTTGGCCAACTGTCTGTAAGAGATACATACTTGTGCCCATTACAGAGAAAGGTGATCCAATAGAATGTGGACGTTATTGAACAATGTCATAAATGTAACACACAAGTCACATTTTGCTGAAGATAATTCAAAAATGATTGAAAAAATTAAGAACTGTAAAAAATTCAAGCCGGATTCAGAAGAGGACATAAACTAGGAATATATCATTGCTGATGCCAGATGGATTGTGGTTGAAAGCAGAGAAGACAAAAAAAAAGATATTTACCTGTGTTTTATTGACTATACAAAGGCATTTGACAGTGCAGATCATAACAATTTATGGATAATATTGCAAATAACAGGAATTACAGCATAATTAATGTGGAAAGCTGTACATAGACCAAGTGGCAGTTGTTCAAACAAATGATATTCTGTTTAAAATGAGGAAAAGGATGTGTCAGGGTTGTATCCTGTCCCTACACTTATTCAATCTGTGTGGTGAATAAATAACCCAAGTAACTGTTCTATATGAAAAAGAATGCAATGTCAAGATTGGAGAAAGATTCATGAATAACCTGCAAAATGCAGATGACACAACCTTGCTTCCTGAATGCAAAGAAGCACCCTTTGATGAAGATCAAAGACTACAGACTTAAGTATGGATTATACTTCAACATAAAGAAAATAAAACTCTTCACAACTGAACCAATACACAAAATCATGATAAACAGAGAAAAGATTGAAGTTGTCAAGGATTTCAGTTTACTTGGATCAAAAATCAACATGTATGGAAGAAGCAGTCAAGAAATTAGATGATATATTGCATTGGGAAAATCTGCCAAAGACCTCTTTAAGTGACAAAGATGTCATTTTGAGGACTAAGTTTCCTCTGACTCAAGTCAATGTATTTTTAATCACCTCATATGCATGTGAAAGTTGGGCAATGATTAAGGAAGACTGGAGAAGAATTGATGTCTTTGAAATATGATGTTGGCAAAGACTATTGAATATATCATGCATTTCCAGAAATATGAACAAATCTGTCTTGGAAGACATACAACCAGAAAACTCCTAAGAAGCAAGAATGGCCAGTGTTCATCTCATGTAATTTGGACATGTTATCAGAAGGGACAGTCCCTAGAAGGACATGATGCTTGATAAATTTGCATGTCAGCAAAAAAGAGTAAGATCGCTCCATGAGATGGATTGAAATAATGGCTGCAATAATGTGCTCAAACATACAGATGATTGGAAGGATGCCACAGGACGAGGTAGTGTTTGGTTCTGTTGTACATGGGGTCTCTATGAGGTTGGAGCAGACTCATTGGCACGTGTATATGGATACAAACATACTGGAATACTGTTTGGCATTATCTATTATATCCTATCACATGACCCAACATCTGCACTTGGAGGTAGTTCTCCAAGAGAAGAATATATGTGAAAAAGATATTACTGAAAGTTTTCATCATAATTGCCCCAAACTGGAAGCAATCCAAACTTCTCCCTGAAAATATTAAACACAATCATAAAATGGAATAAAATAATAAAATACTGCTAACTGCAACAAATGAAAGGAGCTCTAGTCGCACAGTGGTTAAGGCATTCAGCTGCTAATCAAAGGGTTGTGATTTGAACCCATCAGCCACTCCACAGGATAAAGATGAGGCAGTTTGCTTCCATAAAGATTTACAGCCTCGAAAACCCTATGGGGATGTTCTACTCTGTCCTACAGGGTTGCAATGAGTCGGAATCAATTCAATGGCAGTCAGGGTGTGTGTGTGTGTGTGGGGGAGGAAAAAAAAAGAAATGAACCCAAAAAACAAAAAAGAAAAAAAGAAACCAAAAAAAAAACAACAAAATTTGGTTTTTTTTTCTATTTATATGATAGTCAAGGATAGACAAAATGAGGATTTCCACTACTAGTTAAAAAGTACAAAACTGTGAGAGACAGTTATTCCCACCCTAAAAATAAGAATAGACAAGATATCTACATCATCACTTGTTTTGTTGTTGTTTTCTTTTAAAATCCACAAGATAAATGAGGATGCAAAAAAGCCTAAGTGCATAGAATCCTAAAATGTAAAAATTTCTATCTAGGAGCAAGGAGAACTATGCCTACTTTCATCCATGACCGAATAGAGAGAGAGGACAAATCTGCCTTAGATAGGAGGAAGGAAAAAAAATGAATAAAAATTTAAGCAAATATTCAATGAGCAGGTAGTCTGTTATGACAGATTAAAACCCAAGGAGATACAGCTATTATGCTTATCTAAAAGTGTCAGCCATTCTTTTATATGGGTCTTTGCTGAGCACATGAGCATAGAATGGCAGCACAGGTAAAGAGATCCCACCAAAGGTGGGTGCATTTTATTTAGTACGTGCAGGTAACATGCTGAAGGCTCAGGGAAGGACAAGTGAGCAGGCAGCAGTCTGAGGTACTCTGAATTTTCATTTAATACATTGTGACTACCCTGCAAAGGCTAGGGTGGTGCAGAAAAACTGAGAAAAATCCCTCTGAGGCACATTGGGATTTCTTTTATCATTCTGAAGTGGCCTGTGAAAGCTGGTGGAAGAACCTGCAAAAGTCCAGAGCTCAGGAGGCTGGCCTGGAGAACAACGAGAAATCCAGAGATCAGAAAATTTAGCATCCAGGCTTTACTACAGAGATAATCCCAAAGACTCTGAGAACAGACTTAGCAGGCCCAGACTGATTCCTGAGAGTTACACATACAGGAAAGATATAAACAACATTGCATAGACTTTTAAAATTGAACTGACATTGGAACCAGCCAAGAGAAGGCAGGTTGGATTACATTACTTAAAGCTAACCAGGTCAGTGTCTGACAAAACAAAAATATTAACATTCTCCACAGGATTTAAATAAGATGACTAGAGTTGCATTAGTTAATATTGGAAAATCTAGAATACCAAAAAGAAAAAAAAGAACCTCAGCTTCTGATAGGCCCCAGGCATACCTAAAGTTGTGGATGCATTTTCACGTGGCCTCCTTTCTTTGTGGCCCATGTCTCTCTCCTCTTTTTACAAGGACATTGCACATATTAAATTAGGACCCACCCTACTTCAGTATGACCTCATGCTAACTTACCTGATAACATCTTCAAAGACCTTATTTCTAAATAGTCATATTCAGAGGTACCAGGATTAGAACTTCAACATATCTTTTGGTGGACATAGTTTAATACATAACAGATCTATTTTACATTCATTTTCTACATAAAAAGTCTTCAGAATCTAACATATATTTTATACTTAAAGCACATTGCAATTCAGACAAGCATGCATGTGTTCAATAATTACATGTGGTTCCTGGCTACCATACAGAAAGTATAGAACTACAAAATCCTGTTTGATCTACCTCTGTCCCTCATCTCTATGTCCTCATCTCCTGATACTCATTTTCTCATTCATTGCCCTGGAGTCACACCGTCCTTATTGCTATTCCTGGCACACTAGCCTTTACACTCGCTGCTACCCTGCCCAGTTATCCACATGACTCATTTCCTTACCTTTTTTAAGGTTTATGCTGAAATGTCATTTTCTCAGTGATTTTTCTCTATTCCTCTCATTATGCTCAGTTCTGGAGCCATAGAGGCTGCAAGAACCCCCAAAACGATTGCCCTGAGATAATCTTTAAACTTTAAACCAAAAATATCCCTTGAACTGTTCTTAAAACCAAAAATAGTTTAAATTAATTGTAAGGAATGTCTGCCTTGAGCATAGCTTTTTTAAGAACTATCTATATCGCATCAAATTGACAACAGCAACTTGAAAGATTAGATTGGAACCTTGGGCAACAGTGAGTTTATGTTCATGAAAAAGGAACAACTCAGGAAATGGGGATGAGAATGGTTGCACAATTCAAAGAATATAATCAACGTCACTGTACTGTAGAAATTGTTAAAATGGTGCATGTTGTGCTATGCATATTCTCAAAAACAAAATTTAATCTAAAACTAGACCCAAGCCTCCAGCCCTCACCATCTTTATTTTTACTTGCTTTATTTTTTTCTTTAATTTTTCACTTTCTAATATATCATAAGGAGCACTGGTGGTGCAGTGGTTAAGGCATTCAGCTGCTAACCCAAAAAGTTGGCAGTTCAAACCCACCAGTGGCTCCAGGGAAGAAAGATATGGCTCCCATAAAGATTTACAGCATTGGAAACCTTATAGGTCAGTTCTTCTCTGTCCTATTGGGTCACTATGAGTCAGAATCAACTAGATTGCAGTACGTTCAATATATCATAGGGTCCCTGGGTAGCTCAAGCAGCTTCTGGTTGGGTTCTAACTTAAAGGCTGGCAATTCAAATGCATCCAGCAGCACTGTGGGAGAAAAGTCCAGGTGATCTCCCTTAAAGATCACAGTCAATAGAGTTAGGGTAAGATGGCAGAATAGGCAGACAAATGACACAGACCCTCTTCAACAAAGAAAAGGGGAACCAATTAACACAGATACAGAAGATGATACTGGAGCCTTGAGTTTTAATAAGAAGGACATAGAAGTGGACTAAATTCCAATTAGTAGAAGAACCTGCATGAAAACACCAAAAAAGGAGACATATGGAGCTACAGTCTGTCAGCAGTCCTGATGGCATGGATAGATTAGATATTGCCAAGTGGTTAGGACCAAAAAATTAACCTAAAAATCAGCCCAGCCATGGGCTGCACAGAGGACTGCATTGGTGGCTGGTGAATAAAAGGGGAAGCAGCAAAAAGGGAGACGGTCTGAGCTGTGGACTTTTGTCTTTCCGGAGAGCACAACCATTTTGAATGTTTACAAGTGGCTCAATCATTTTGATTATTTTAAGTGAGTTTTCTCACAGATTCCAGGGATTTAGGAGTAGGCACCACTTGCCAGTAACCACAAGGACATTCAGGAAACAAATGACTGAAAAGGTGTTTTATTCCTCTTGTTACTCTTAAACCCCACGCCCGCCCCCTTGGTGAACAGAGGTGTGGCTATCCCTCACTCCCAACCACCTTCTGGGCTGGCAGGAATTCCATCCCAGTCTGTGTGCTCAAATGGAGCCTGAGTGCCCTGTCCCACCCTACCCAGATTTTATTTCCTCTTTTTTTCAGTTGGTTCTTTCTGTCTGCTTTAATATTATCATTACTATTATTTGTCCTTTCTTTTTGGCTGTTTCTCTCTTCCCTGTTCCTGGTTCCCATTTTTTTTCTTTCTTATGGTTAACCCCGATACTTGTTTTTCTTTCTGCATTTTTTCCTTTTTTTTTCTTTATTATTCTCCTACTCTAACTTTTTTCTCTTATTGAGTTCTCCACAGATATTGTTTTTTTTTTTTTTTTCCTTTCTTTTTTTCTTTTTCTGGTGATGGCTCGTATGTATTTACACAGTGTGCTTTTTGTCTGCTTGCTTTTACTTTTTTTATTATTTATTTATTTATTTATTTTTATCAAACTGAGCTGGAGACAGCAATGGTGCCCATATAATGCAACTACACCCATAACTCCTACAGCTCCACTTACTGAGTGAGAGCCACCACTTTCTTCTCCACCAACTGGCCAATGATAAATGACCACCAAGAAGAGCCTGAATCACCCTTAGCTGCTTTTCACAAATGGTTAGCAGAGATCTAAATACAAAAGTGTCTCAGAGACAACAGACTATCACAGTCCACACACAAAGAAGTAAGATAAAGTGGCAGAAACAAGGAAGTAAAATACAGACCCAGAACACATCGCTCAGAAAGAAGCAGCATTGGAACTCAAAATAAGGAATTCAAAAGAATTATATTTAGTTACCTTCAATGGATTGAGAGACAGATCAAGGAAAACACTGACAAAAATAAGGAAAACACAGGCAAAACCCTAGAACAATTTCAGAAGAAAATACAAGAACAAAATGACAAAATAAATGAAACATTAGAAATGATATAAAATCTACATATAGAAATCCAAAAGATTAATACTAAATTTTCCAGAAATAGATCACACATTGAAAGGAAAAAGGAGGAGAATCAAATCAATGAAAGACAGAATTAATGAGATTAAAGACAAATTCCTGAATAGTTCTTTGGAAAGGGATCAATCAGACAAAAAGATCAAAATAAAATAAAGAAAGCTGAAGGTTCATGTAGGATACCATCAAAAGGAATAACCTACATGTCATTGGAATTCCAGAACAGGAAGAATAAAAGAAAACCACTGAGAAAATTGTCCAAGATTTGTTGGAAGAGAACTTCCCTAATATAATGAAAGATGAGGATATGTCCATTCAGGAAGTCCAATGAAACACAAACAGAATAGACTTCAAAAGAAATCAACAAAACATGTCATCACTAAACTCATCAAAACCAAAGACAATGAAAGAATCCTGAGAGCAGCACAGGAAAATGAAAAGTTACCTACAAAGGACAACTGATAAGAGTAAGCTCTGATTTCTCAGCAGAAACCATGCAAGCAAGAAGGCAATGGGATGGTATATATAAAACCTTGAAAGAGAAAAATTTCAAACCAAGAATTACATACCTGGCAAAATTGTCCCTCAAATATGATGGTGAAATTAGGAGATTTCCAGATAAGCAAAAATTAAGGGAATTTGATAAAACCAGACCAACCTTACAACAGATACTAAAGAAAGTCCTTTGAACAGAGAACCAATAATAGCAAACAACAAATGACTAGTAATACACAAGATGACATAACCCAGAAACCAACACAGATATGCATGTATCCAAAGTAAAATAAGCTTACAAGATTGCAAACAGAGAACCAGAGATATCAATTGTCAAATGAGGACAGCTACAAACCAAAAAGAGGGGAAAATAGTGTAGTTACAGAAATTTCAAGAGAGTTGCAAGACAGAATGGGCTGTTCTAAACTTGGGGAGAAAATTATAAATCATAGGGTAATCTCAAAGAAAAATGATAAAACTTCATATCACAATAAAAATGAGGACAAGCACAAATATTTAGCAAATACTAAAACAATACCAACAAAGGAAATGATAACAAAATTCATAAGCATAATGAACTCAGCACAAAAAATTAGATGGGATAAAGAAACCAGGAACACCATGAAAAAACACATAACAAAATGACAACAATCAATTCATACCTGTCAATAATTATACTGAATGCACCACTCAAGAGATGGAGAGTTGGAGACTGGATAAGAAAACCCAACCAATCAATATGCTGTCTATGAGAGACACACCTTAGAAACAAAGACAAAAATAGAGTAAAAATCAAAGATTGGAAATATATATCAAGCAAATGACAACCATAAAAAAGCAAGAGTGGCGATATTAATTTCTGATCAAATTGACTTTAAGACAAAAACCACCATAAGAGACAAGGAAGGACATTGTGTAATGATGAAAGGATCATTTGCAGGAGAAGATATAACCATATTAAATATCTATGGACCCAATGAAAGAGCCCCAAGATACATAAATCAGACTTTAAAAGAGTTGAAAATTCAAATAGATGACTCCACAGTCATAGTAGGAGACTTGAATACACCATTTTTAATAAAAGAGAAAACAACTGGAAAGAAGCTCAACAAAGACTCAGAAGAGCTAAACAATACAATCCACCAACTTGACCTTATAGACATATCCAGAGCACTTCACCCAACAGCAGCACAATATACATTCTTTTCCAGTGCACATGGAACATTTTCCATGATAGACCATATGTTAGGCCATAAAGCAAACCTTCATAAATTTAAAAACATTGAAATATTGCAAAGCATCTTCTCAGATCACAATGCTATAAAATTAGAAATCAACAATAGGAAGATCAATGGAAAAAGAACAAACACAAGGAAACTGACAAGCATCTTCCTCAAAAGTCTTAAAAGATTGGGTAATAAAAGAAATAAAATATGAAATTCAAAAAATCCTTGAGTCAAACAAGAATGAAAAAAAACCTACCAAAATATTTTGGACACAGCATAAACAGCGATCAGAGGCCAATTTATAGCAATAAATGCTCACTTCAAAAGAGAAGAGCCAAAATCAACACTTTAAATCAACATCTCCATGAATTAGAAAAAGAACAGAACAAAAAGCCTACAGTCACCAGAAGAAAGGAAAGAATAAAGACTCAAGCAGATATCAGTGAAACAGAAAACAGACAATAGAAAAAATCAACAAGACTAGAAGTTGGTGTTTTGCAAAGATTAATAAAATGGACAAACCACTGGGAAGTTTAACAAAGGAAAAGAGGGGGGAAATACAAATAACATGAATAAGAAATAAAATGGCTGACGTCACAAAAGAACCAACTGAAATAAAAAGGATAATATCAGCATACTATGAAGAATTGTACTCCAACAAATTTGAAAATCTAGAAGAAATGGATAAATTTCTACAAACACTCTACTTACTTAGTGTGGAAAGGTTGAACAGACCCACAACAAAAGAAGAAATTGAACAGGTCAAAAAAAAAAAAATTTCCAACAACAAACAAAGTCCAGGAGTAGATGGTTTCAGTGGAAAATTCTACCAAACATTCATAGAAGACTTGACACTGATCCTATTCAAACTATTCCAAAACATAGGAAAGGATGGAATCCTCACAAATTCAGTTTATGAAGCAAGTGTAACCTTGATACCAAAACCAGGCAAAGACATCATTCAAAAGGAAAACTACAGACCAATATCCCTCATTAATATAGATGCAAAAATCTTCAACAAAATCCTAGCTAATAGACTCCAACAACATATCAAGAAAATCATTCATTATGACCAAGTGGGGTTCATATCA
>NW_006921785.1:105095-106170 GCF_000298275.1 Orycteropus afer afer
GAAATCAATACCAATTGCAATAAAAACAAACAAAACAATAAAATAAAATACTTAGTAATAAATCATACCAGGGACACAAAAGATCTGTACAAAGAAAACTATGAGACAACTTCAAGAAACCATAGGAGATCTACATAAAAGGAAGAACATACCATGTGGATAGGAAGATTGAACATTGTGAGAATGTCAGTTCTACCCAAAGCAATCTATACATTCAGTGCAATCCCAATCCAGATCCCATCAATATTCATTAAGTATATGGAAAAACCAATCACCAACTTTATACCGAAAGGAAAGAGACTTCAAATAAGCAAAGTAGTATTGAAGAGAAGAACAAAGTAGGAGGTCTCACAATGCCAGATTCCAAAACCTACTATACAACAACAGTAGTCAAAACTGCCTGGTACTTGTACAATGACAGACACATAAATCAATGGAATAGATTTGAGAACCCAGAAATAGATCCATCAACCTATGGTCAGCTGATCTTTGACAAGGACCAAATCCATTAAATGGGGAAGAGATTGTCCGTTTAACAAATGGTGCTGGTAAAACTGGATATTGCTTTGCAGAAAAATGAAACAAGATCCATACCTCAAACCATACACAAAACTAACTGCAGATGGATCAAAGACTTAAATGTGAAACCTAAAACTTTAACGTTCCTCAAGGAAAAACTAGGGGCAAATTTAAGAGCCCTAGTATATGGCATATATATATATATTACCATGATCTGCACTGAACACTTTCCCTTGTTACCCTCCTGAGAAGGACCGGGTCTCCGGGAGCAAGGTAAGCATGGGCGGGCTTGTGCTTACTGATCTGCACTGAACACTTTCCCTTGTTGCCCTCCAGAGGGGGACCAGGTCTCCGGGAGCAAGGTGAGCATGGGCGGGCTTGTGTTTACTCACTGATCTGCACTGAACACTTTCACTTGTTACCCTCCCAAGAGGGATCGGGTCTCCGGGAGCAGGGTAAGCACAGGCGGGCTTGTGCTTACTCACTGATCTGCACTGAACACTTTCCCTTGTTGCCCTCCAGAGGGGGACCGGGTCTCTGTGAGCAAGGTAAGCAC
>NW_006921785.1:108859-130359 GCF_000298275.1 Orycteropus afer afer
AAGGGACCATTCCCTGGAGAAAGATGTCATGCTTGGTAGGGTGGAGGGTGGATGAAAGAGGGGGAGGCCTTCAAGGAGATGGATTGATACGGTGGCTGCCATGATGGGCTCAAGTATAGCAGGGATCGTGGGGCTGGCGCGGGATCGGGCAGTGTTTCGTTCTGCTGTGCATGGGGTCGCTATGAGTCGGAAATTATCCGACGGCACTTAACAACAACAACAACAAGTATATGGTATTAATAGACTATCAAGCATAACTCAAAATGCACAAATAGCAGAAGAGAAGCTAGATGAATGTTGTTATTGTTGTTATTTGCCATCAAGTAGTACCTGACTCGTAGTGGCCTTTCCCTGGGTTTCCAAGGCAGTATCACTACGGAAGTAGATTGCCCAACCTTCCTTCTGAGTAGTGGCTGGTGAGTTTGAACTGCCAGCCTTCCGTTTAGCAGTCAAGTGTTTTAGGCACTACAGTACTGGATAAATGAGACCTTCTAAAAATTAATTTTTTGTGTGCTTCCAAAGACTTGTCCAAAAGAGTTAAAAGAGAACCTGCAGATTGGTAAAATATATTCAGCAATGACATATCTGACAAGGAATTTATCTCCAGAATTTATAGAAAACTCCAACACCTCAACAACAAAAAAATAAATGATCCAATTGAAAAATGAGCAGAAGATGTGAATAGACACTTTACTAAGGAGGATATGTAGGTAGCCAACAAGCATATGAAGAAATGCTCACAATCATTAGACAGTAGAGAGATGCAAATTGAAACAACAATGAGATACCATGTTACCCCAGCACTAGTAGCAAAGTTCAACAAGACAGAAAATAACAAATGCTGGTGAGGATGCAGAGATATGGAGACTATCATACACTGCTAGTGGGACTGTCAAGTGAGGCAACCATGGTGGAAAGCAGTATGGCATTTCCTTATAATGTTGGAATTAGAAATACCATTTGACCCAGCCATTCCATTACTCATCGCAGCAGTATTTACAATAGCCAAAAGATGGAAACAACCTAGGTGTTCATCAACATAGGAATGGATAACCAAACTATGGTACATACACACAATTAAATACTATGGAACCCTAAAGAATGACCTAGAATCTGCAAAACACAGCATAATGTGGATGAACTTGGAAGACATTATGCTTGGTGAAATAAGTCAATCACAGAAGGACAAATATTGTATTAGCCCATTATTGTAAAAATCAAGGAAATGTTTACATATGGAAGGAAGTTTTCTTTGTTGGTTACCAGGATTGAGAGGGGAGGGAAGGGGACACAGATAGATAGAGATAAGTATTGATTTAGGTGAAGAGAATAACAATGTACCAAATGGGAGTGATCATCATGGTAGCATTGAGGAAGAGGAAGACATAGAGAGGTACAAGGGAGGTTCAGACGACAAAGATGAACCTTTTTCCACATACAGTACTGTGTTGTCAGTGAAGGCAAACATTGATCTATAGGTGGACAGATAGGTGGACAGACGGGTGGACAGACTGAAATATTAAGTTTATCTATGCAGGGAGGAGTGTGCCCAAGACCATATAGGGTTGGCAGACAATGTTTCTACAAGTGTATTGCTCTGTTCTGTAAGAATTCCCAGGTATATAGTAGAGCTGACAAGGGACAAAGTTGTAATCACTTCTTGGCTACAGCCAGCTACCCAGAGGGAGCAGGTAGTTGGACCCGTGTGCTTGAGACCATAGTCATAGGGGACATCAAGCTCAATTGGCATAACATACTACACAAGAACATTGTTCCCCATTCTACTTCGGCAAGTAGTGACTAGGATCTTAAAAACTTGCAAGCAGCTGTCTAGATGTAATGATGGGTATCTCCTCATCCAGAGCAAAGAAGAATGCATCAAACCAAAGACACATGGAAACAATTAGTCAGCCTATACAACAAGACCAGAAGAACAAGATGATGCCCTGGTACCACTGTCAAACACTTGAAGGGGGATCTATGTAAGAGATCCTGGATAGAGTGGAAGAACAATGTGGAACAAAACTCAAAATCATTAAAAAAAAAAAAAAAGTGGGGGGGGGGTATCAAGTTTGCTGGTCTGATAGAGACTGAGGGAACTACTGAGAATATGGCCCCTAGCTGCCCTTCAGTTTGGAAATTGAACCTACTCCTTTGGCTTTCAGCCAAACAGAAGACAGGCATATCAGCTGAATGTTTACATCAGGTAGATATACTCCTTGGAGAGAACAATCATTAGAGAATAAAAGGGCAGTGTATGCACAGGGAGACAGTTCAGGGGGCAGAAGTGCATGGAGGGAAGGACACAGGGAAGAGGTAGTAATGGAGAGGTAGTGGGAGGGGAGCTGTTGCATTACGGGAAATTGCAGTCAATGTCATGAGACACAGTGTATGTGAACTGCTGTATGGAAAGTGAATTTGCTTTGTAAACTTTCACCCAAATCACAATTAAAAAAAGAAAAAAATTACAGTTGATTAAACCCTATGGACAAGTTATAGTCTGTAACACATAGGATAGCAATGAGTCAGAACTGACTCAACATCAGTGTATTTAGTTTCTGGTTTAGCATATCATACACTTTTTCTCTTGTGTTGTCCATATTCTACTAAAGAATTTTCAATATATCCAATATATTATTATGTCAACTTGTAATCAGTTTAAAATTATTAATAATACATTTATTCACTTCCTGGAGCTGCCAAAACAAAGAACAACTTTTAGGGCACAATATATTGTCTGTCTTGATCACTGCTTATATCAACAGGATTAGAAAAGTGTGTGGAACGTTAAAAAAAAAAATCCATTGCTGTTGAGTTGATTCCAACTCATAGTGACATTATAGGACATGAAGATTGCCGAGGAACCAAGGATAACAAGCTGAAAGAGACAAAGATCTTTCCTCAGAGCAGACAGGAGAGCAAGCTTTCCAGTAGATACCAAGCCCAGAATTCAGATTTCTAGCCTCTTAAACCCACTGTCCTTGAGGCAATTCTCACTCATAGTAACCATACAGAACAGAGTACAACTGCTGCAGTTTCTATGAATTCAGACTTTCTTTCTCCCTGGGAGTAGGTGGTGGGTTTGAATCTCTGACCTTTTGGTTAATGGCTAAGCACTTAACCAGTGCATCAGTATATATATATATATATATATATATATATATATATATATATATATATATATATATATATATATATATATATATATATATATATATATATATATATACACATATATATATATATATATACACACACTAAATCTATTGCCACCAAGTTCATTCTGACTCATAGCAACTCCCATTGGGTTTCCAAGGCTATAAATCTTTACAGAATTAGGTCGACTCATCTTCCTCTCCAGAGCAGCTGTTGAGTTTGAACCACCAAGATTCTGGTCAGCAGTCAAATGCCTCATCCAATACACCACCAGAGTGGGTAAGGCATTTGGCTGCTAAGCAAAAGTTCAGTGGTTCTAACACACCAGCTGTTCCATAGAAGAAAGATGAGGCAATCAGCTTCTATAAAGATTTATAGCCTTGGAAACCCAGTGGGGCTTGCTATGAGTCAGAATCAACTGGTAGTGAGGTAGTGAGTTGGAGGTTTTACACCAATTATGTTGTTGTTGTTGTTATGTGCTGTCGAGTCGGATCCAACTCATAGAGACCCCTCCTTGGGTTTCCGAAGCAGTATCAGTATGGAAGTAGATTGCCCCATCTTCCTTCCGAGGAGTGGCTGGTGGGTTCGAGGAGTGCTTTAGGCACTATGTTACCAGAGCTCCCACACCAATTATAAGCAACACTAAAGGCAGCACTAAAAATTAAATGGGAGCTCTGGTAGTGTAGTGGCTAACCTAAGGTATTTGACTGCTAATCAGAAGGCTGGAGGCTCAAACCCACCAGCCACTCCTCTGAAGGACAATTGTAAGACTGTTTCTTCAATTTTTAACAAGCGGTTGAAGAGTAGTGGTAACATTAGCTGTCAACTGGTTTTCATGTAGCAAGGATGGGAAATTGCCATTTGCAACACTGAGTGGCTTCAGAAAAGGGCAAAGGAGTCAAGGAGCTAAATTTATCAAGAAATATAGGATTTATATGCTGCAAAAAAATCATGCAGCATATCTATGCTGAGTCATTTTCGTAATATCTCTTTGATCTACTTTAAGAGCATCTGAGTCTTTTCTTTGACTTCTGAGGTAGGGTAGACATGTCATTATAAGCATATTTAATGGTAGATGCTAAGTTTTGGTTTATGAGTATTTATGTGAGCTTTTGCTTAGTATGTAAAATAAACATTGAAAAGCATTTCCCATAGTTCTACTTTTTATCTCTTTCTTAGATTCCATTTTCCTTTTGCTTCAGAATAACCTCACATTATTTAATATGGACTTCCTGAGCCTTTAAATATCTGGAAAAAAAATCTTTATTTGGCAAACAGACTTGACTGATATTTTCTCTATAGAAATTACTAGGTTTAAAATTTAGTTTAATTCTGTTTTCTCAGAACTACCATACTTATGGTAATTGTCTTTCAAGAATCACTTGTTGATAAGAATTGTATTGTCTGATGTACTCTATTTGAGTGCTATTTGTTTATTCTATAAAATTTGGGGGATCTTCCCTTTTCACTTGTTGTTGTTTTCCATTGAGTCAATTCCGACTCATAGTGACCCTATAGAACAGGGTCAAATTGCACCATAGGGTTTCCTAAACTGTAATCTTTATTATAGCAGATTGCCAGGCCTTTTCTTCTGTGGAACAGCTAGTGGGTTTGAACTGCTGACCTTTCAGTTAGAAGCAAAGCATTTTAAGAATTGTGCCACCAAGACTCCTATTTTTAGGGAAGGTGATGAAATTTTACAACATTCTATCTCCCATTTTTAATCCTGTTCACCACTGACTACATTTCTTCTGTGGTTTCTTCAAAATGTTCTCCCCTCAATTTTCCCTTTTGTCTTTTAAAATGCCATTTAGATAAATGTTCGTTCTATATATCTCTCATCTTTCCTTCAAATCTTTCATTTTTGAATGATATTCTGGGAGATTTAAAGTTGAACTTTACCTTAGTTCTGCTATTTGTTCATCTATTTATTTATTTATTTATTTTATTTGGCAGTATTTTAAATTTACATGAACACTTGTTTTCCTGGTTGCTCCCTTTTAAAAGGAGCTTATTTGTTTATCTCCTTACTTGTTTCATGATGCAAAAAAGGTCATGGGAGTGTGTCTTCTGACCTCCCCTAACTTCACAAGGGGAGAGAGGGGTAAACATCATCAGCCCAAACCTCACTCCTCTGAGGTGAAAGCAAACATGCCGCCACCTTCAACCTTCTTACTCATTATGACACCAACTCTCCCTCCCACAACACTCACTACTTCTCTTCTGGGTTTGATAATTTGTTGCAATGGCCACATACAACTCACAGACAGTGCTCATGAATATGGGGTTAATTAGGGAAGTAGGGAAGAATTAAGGAAGTAACAAGACGTGTAAAGTTAAGGCATGTGGCTGCTAACCAAAAGGTTGGTGGTTTGAACCCACTACTGCTTTGCAAAACAAAGATGAGGCAGTGTGCTCCTGTAAGGATTTATAGCCTTGGAAACCCAGTGGGGGTTGCTATGAGTCAGAATCAAGTACATGGCAGGGAGATTTTTGTTTTGTTTTGTTTTGTTTTATTTAATTTGAAGGAAGTTACAGGTTACAATTCAGATTTAGGATCACTCAGGATACAATTCTTTGATGAGGACAACCTCCGCATGCCCACAGGCATGTTTCTCTGTCTGGCCTTTGGCCTCTTGGTCTGCCTTTCTTCCTGCTCAAGCAAGTACTACAAAACTCTTTCAGCTCTGCCAATCTGCACACCTAGGTGCAACCCACTCCACCAGCAAGCCTCCTGCCCAAAGGCACTCAGCTTTCTCCTTACATAGACAAGCAAGTCTGAAGCTTTGTTTCCTGCCAGTATCTCTGTTCTGTTGCCTCTGCTACTACCGTCTCAATGCCATCATCTTATTGCAGGGACTTGGGTCAAGGACATGCTCCACTCCTGCCTTCTCTTTCCTGATGGTAGTGAGATCTCCTCTTTCTGACTCTGGGAGAGCTCATTTTAAGCCTAGCAGGATGACAAAATGGACCAATCTCCATACTAGTATTCCAGACACCTTATTTGCATTTTATAAATAGACACCCTATTTACATTACTAACAAGCTAACCCATGCCCTTGGTGGGCCACGAGCACTTTACATTCACATAGTTCACCCATTCATCTGGTGGGCACCAAAAAGACTATGGCTAGAAGAGCCATATTAAGTAATTCCTTGCACCACACATGAATAAAATATCTTCCTGGGTCTCTAGTGGGTAATTATTTGTCTTTTCGGCAGTAAGTTTGGGTTTTGGTTTTGGTAGTCCTCTAGTGCTGCTATAACAGAAGTATCACAAATGGATGGCTGAAACAAAAAGGTACTTATTCTCTTACAGTTTAAGAGGCTAGAAGTCCAAATTCAGAGTGCCAGCTCAAGGGACTGGGTAAAGGCCCTTCAATCTTGGGCTTCAGCTCTGCTTCTAATTTCAGGCCCACTGGTGCTGAAGCCTTCTAATAACTCATGCAGCTACTGGCTGCTGAGGCTGATGAGCCCAAGGTCTTCAGGCACAATCTCAAGCAACACAGCAGGCCACTTGTTCAAGTCTAGGAACTGCGAATGAAGACTTGGCGAAATGTAGGACCCAAGTGTGCCAAAAGCTAGAGGACTTCCTCAAAGCTTCTCCAAGTATACTGGAACTAAGCCACACCCTAAAGGCAACTACTTAGCTACTCATAGCACATTCCACTGTGAATGTGATTACAATCTCATCATGGGGAAATAACTATACTCAGCTGACACGTATGCAAAACTATGGCCCAGCCAAGTTGGCACACAATCTTAACTACCACATCTTTCAACCATGAATTATTTTGGTTTATTTGGGGGCCAACAATTGTTTTTGGATTTTTTTTTTCCTTTTGATATTATTGTTGTTGTTATTTTAGTCATTTTTATTTGTACTGCTGATTTTTCTTAACTATCAGCCAAATGACCCATGTTTGTCCATTTATATATTCTTGAATGACAGATTCCATTAAATTGCTGAGGCAGGTGACATGGGTTTCCTCTTCCTTTTTTATTATCTACCCTGGGTGAGAATCTTAAGTGAAAGCATTGTCTGTGTGGTGGGGCAAATGGAGTATCATGCTTCACTTTACAACAAAGTGATACAAAAAATAGGCTAGATCCCTTACCCACCTACACTCAATGCCAAAGTAAAAGGGCTATATTTTGGGATCCATACCCAATCTGCAAATACTACTCCATCTTAAGCAGATCCATTCATCTCTTTATAGATTAATTCTGCTGCTTCAGTAGTGGGAAAGTGACCAAATTAAAAATCACTACATCTAAATCTTATTCATATTTCAGTTTTGCTTTTATTACTGTAGACTGTCTTTCCTTAAAAATAAATAATTAGAAAAATTAAAAGTATTAAAAAAAAGATAATCTTTGCTCTATGACAAATTTCTTCAGATCAAATTCATTGTCAAGTACTTGTGTGATCTTTAGCAGCAAAACACAATTCTGATTTCTATTCTCTTCATTTGAAAAATTCTCTATAAAATCAATGTGATATGCCATTTTCTAAGTATTTAAATTTATGATGAAAAATTCTGCCTTCTTCTACAAACAAGTTTGAACACTAGAGTAAATACATAGGTAAATTGGAAGTATGTGGCTGTTTGTGGAAGGAATGAAGGAAAGAAGGAAGAGAAGAAAACTACTACATGAGTATGTTATAATGTTTTCTGTAGTTGACTCCAGAGGGAAATCCTTGTTGCAGATAATTAAAGTCTGTAAGGGCATGTCACTTTCTTTGGCATATGGTACCCAACTCAAAACATAAACTCTGTTGTTGTTGTTATGTGCTGTTGAGTTGGACCTGACTCATAGCGACCCCTCCTTGGGTTGCAGAGGCAGTATCACTATGGAAGTAGATTGACCAACTGATGGGTTTGAACCTCCAGCCTTCTGGTCAGCAGTCAAGTGCCTTTAGGCACTATGCTACCATAAACACTGTAGCACACCTGAAATCAGAATACCCTGTCTATGAAATGTTATGCCATTAGGGATAATCTCAGGCCAAGCTACTATCCTAAACCTAGATCTTAGTTTTGGAAAAGTGCTTATTGAAAACTGCATCTTATTAAGCAAAGATATGCTGATAAAATGTGTTTATATAAATGTTGAAAAAAACATGAATGATTTGCTTCACTATCTTCTATGATGTAACCCCAATTATTCTCTTTAACATTTTGTGAGTTACTAAGGCCTTCATCATCTTTCATCTTATTTGAGCCACAGAATAGTCCAACAACGTATAAAACATTAAGATTGTCTGTTGTTGTTGTTGTTGTTATTTGCCGTCGAGTCGGTCCCGACTCATAGCGACCCCTCCTTGGGTTTCCGAGGCAGTATCACTACGGAAGTAGGATTGCCTAACCTTCCTTCCGAGGAGTGGCTGGTGGGTTTGAACCACCGGCCTTCTGGTTAGCAGTCAAGTGCCTTAGGCACTATGCTACCAGAGCTCCTAATGAAAAGTGTTTTGGTTACCGCTGTGCCGCTCTAACAGAAAAATACCACAAATGGGATGTTTGAACAAGCAGGAGTTTATTCTTACAGTTTGGAAGTTTTAAGTCCAAGTTCAAAATGCCAGGTTCTAGGGGCTGGGTGAAAGCCCCTCAACCTTGGGCTTCAGCTCTGCCTCCTGCTCCTGGCCCGTCAAAGCTGAAGGCTTTTCTTCACTCAGACAGCTGCTGGCTGCTGAGACTGACAACCCCACAGTTGACAAGGCACAGTCCTGATGTTACTGAATCACATGGCATGCCAGTAATTCAAGACAATTAAAGGTCCTAAGGTCTACAGAGCATGGCAGGCTGCTGAACAATGACATGGCTATATGCAGGGTTCAAGCATGCCATAAGCTACAGCCCATTCCCCAAGCTTCACCTTATATATGGGAAGCAGACCACATCCCTAAGGTAGCTAGCTACTCAGCTGCTCACAGTAGATTTCACCGTGGAGTTGATTACCAGTCTCATCGTGGGGAATACTACATCCAGCTGCCCAGCCACTCAACCAGGCCCAGCCAAGTTGACACACAAACTTAACTACCACAAAAAGGAAAGGATACAAGAGAAACAAAGAGATTTGGCCAAAATTACAGAACTAGAGAGTATCAAAATAATAATTGAAACTCATGTCCGTGAACTTCTGCTTCTATATTTTTCTCTCAAAAGCACGGTGAAGGATAGGTCAACAATCCCTCAAATATACAAGGTGACAAGAGTGGAAATAAACCTATAAAAGTCTTAAGATTTTCAGTTGCCCTCTCAAACCTCTGTTTGGACACAGTAAACCTCAGGTCATTTTTATTTTTATTTTTTCTCCCATTCCACTTGCACATTCTAAAATACACAGCTGCAGTTCTTTGCCAGTGGAGAATTAACACATTCCCAACATCTAGCTATGATGTATTCAGCCTCAGGCTTGTACCTGAGCACCAGGAACCATGGCTCCGTCTTTCAGCAACACAGTAGGTGACATCTTTCATCTCACTCTACTTGTCCAAAAGCCTAGAAACTAGAGCTCAAGAATAAAAGAACAGAGAAATGTAATCTCTCCTCCTGTTTCCTTCACCCCTGGCTATAGTTTTCTGATTGGTTTCAATCCTTTTGAGATTCATAAAGGGACAGAAACTTCAATAAGGCACGCTGTAGTAGTAGTGGAGCAGCAGGCACTTTTAAGTTTTATGATTTGTGCCGGTATGGCATTTCCCAAAGGCATCCCTTTGGGGATTGAAATACTTACCACAAACCCTGTGTGCTCTAAAGGAGAGTCAGATGACTGAGCAGAGGAGAGGTGTTTCAAAGGCTCATAGTATCATGTTGGGAAAATCAAAGATTCTCATGGAGTACTAAATGTGGTGCTCAGCACTTCTGACATGTCATTCAAACCCTGCATTATAATACCAGACCTTTTTAGCATTGGGAATTGGTTTTAACATTTCTGGGTAAATAAAATGTTGTCCAACCACATGGAAACAAATAATCATTTCAAAACCTGTCTTTGGAAATGAAACCAGAATTTCATGAAGACTGGTTTCTTCTTTATGCGTTCACTGTTTAAAAAAATCAATCAAGTAAAAAAAAAAAAATCAACTACAGTTCTCGACGGCAGAAAGGGCAGGGCCAGAATATAAACCGAAACAAAATGCAATGCCATTGAGTCAGATCTGACTCGTAGCGACCCTTCCTTGGGTTTCCGAGGCAGTATCACTACGGAAGTAGTTTGCCCAACCTTCCTTCCAAGGCCATCACAAATACCTTTCTGAACTCATTGACTACAGTCTGGCACCATTTCATCTTTCAAGGAAGCATATCAGAAATAAAAAAAAAAAAAAAAATCAAGTGAAGACAAGAAAGTCAGTCATTGATGACTAAATTATTACAAGGACTGTTCCAATTGTTAAAATGCATTGCTTTATGAAATGAAAGGTGTCATGTGGAGTATATACAGTATTTGGGAGGAAAAAAAAAAGATAATCTGTGTTCTACAAAAATTTACTTCAGATGAAATTCACCATTAAGTAGTTGTGTGATCTTCAGTAGATCAAAACACAACTCTGATTTCTATTTTCTTTATCTGAAAAATTGCATGTAAAACCAAAATGTTTACAATGTAAAATCATGGGAAGCTTATTGTAAGAAACAGATGAGATAATATATGTGAAGCTTCTTCAACATTGTAAAGTGCTGTTCATGGGTAGAATAGCTACTCGCCAGTTTAAGGTATAACTCATGAAGGATTAGAATTTGAGCACCAAGGTGTGAGAAGGGAACAGCAGTGGAACTTCTGGCTGATGGAACATTATGTGACTGTTTTTGAATGAGGGCACTCAAAATTAGGAAAAGCATAAGGGAAGTGGTGAATAGTTCTATGTAGTGTGAATATGCAGGGTTAACTTTATCCAAATAATTTGGTCTTTTTCTTGGATCCTGAGAGACAACCTATAAAACCTTGAAAATTCCCTTGTGATTGAGGTGTGTTTGAAGAGGACTAGAGAACACATTTAACAGGTTATACTAATAAAGTGTCTCATGAGTGGGTGCTGGCCAGGACAGAAAGACCATTGATATCATGATGTCGTGTAGTGATATCATGATGGATTGACAAATCTCACTGGAAAGGGGCTGAAGTTTTTATTATGTAATGAGATCGTCAATAAAAACTCTGCAGAAATAAGAGCTGTGACAAGATAGATATATGTACACCTATATTAATTTCGGTATTATTCACAATAGTAAAAAGATGGAAACAACCTAAGTGTCCATCAATAGATGAACAAATAAATGAACTATGGTGCATCCACATAGGATATTATGCAAATTTAAAGAATAATGATGAGTGTGAAATATCTCATTATATGGATCAATCTGGAGAAAATTACTCAGAGTAAAAGTTAGTCAATTGAAAAAGGAAAAATATTGTATGAGACCACTATTGTAAAAGTCAAGAAAAGATTTTTTAATAGCTCCCGGGGGTGGAGGGGAGAGGAGGGTAAATCACTAACTAGAGAATAGACACATATTAACTTGGATGGAGGGAAAAGGAATATACAATAAGAAAAGTGCAGAAAGGGCAAAGAGGGTATCTTCTGACCTCCTCTAACTTCACAAAAGGAAGACCAAATCACCATCAGCACCCCAAAGCTTATCCATATTAGGTCAGACATGCCACCACCCGCCAGCCTTTTTACCAATTCTGACACAAATCATCCTTCCCACAACACTCACTAACTTCTCTGCTGGGTTTGATAACTTGTTGAAAAGGCCACAATGAACTCACAGACAATATTCACAATTGTGGCACTTATTAGGGAAGTAACAGGTTACAATTCAGGTTTAGGAACACTCTCAGGATGCAATTCTTCAATCAGGATGGCCTCCCCTCTATCATGCCCTCAGACATGCCTCTTTGGCCCTTGGCATCTCACCCTCGCCTCTGCCCTGCTTGGGTAAGTGTTAGAAAGCTCTTTTAGTTCTGACAATAGGGCCACCTAGGTGCATCCAACAGTAAGCCTCCTGCCCAAAAGCACTCAGCTTTCTCATTCCGTGGGCCACCAAATCTTCTGCTCTGTCTCGTGCCTCTTGGTTCCACTGCTGTCAGGTCTCAGATGGTTGTCTCAGCCAGTTGTTTTAGCCAGTCGTCTCTGCTAGTCATCTGCCAAGGAGGTCCAGCACAGGGATCTCGGGTCCAAGGACGTGCTCCACTCCAACTCTAGCTCTTCTCTCTTGACGGAAGTGAGAGCCCCTCTTCTTCCTGTAGGAGGACTCATTTTAAGCCCTGCAGCATAGCAAAGCTAATCAATCCTCACATTGGAGTTCCATACAACCTATTTGCACGGTCCCACCCAGTAATCTGGTGGGAGTCACAAAGATTGATTAGGAAAGCTATATCAAGTAATTCACCTCACCACAGGGAGGTAAGCACAAAATGAGCAAGGCAAAGGAAGACACTGGGAGGAGCACAAGAGTTAAAGGTGACAAAGGTAAATACTATTACATACACAATCCTGTAGTAACAGTAATAATAATCTACAAGTGAATACATATAGGCAGGCAAGCTGAATGGATGTGGAAAAGCAAATTAGACTATACTCGTGAATTTACATAGCATTGGCAGTGAATATTTCTAAATAACTATTCATACGTGCTGCAAATATATCTATGTATATAGTAGAAGAGTTGATGCTTTTGAGTTGTGTTGCTGGCGAAGAATGCTGAAAGTACCATGGACTGCTAAAAGAATTAACGGATCTGTCCTGGAGGAAGTGCAGCCAGAATGCTCCTTGGAAGCAAGAATGGCCAGACTTGTCTCACCTATTTTGGTCATGTTGTAAGAAGGGACCTATTCCCTGGAGAAGGATGTCATGCTTGGTAGGGTGGAGGGTCGACAAAAGAGGGAGAGGCCTTCAACGAGATGGATTGACACGGTGGCTGCGATGATGGGCTCAAGTATAGCAGGGATTGTGGGGCTGGTGCGGGATCGGGCAGTGTTTCGTTCTTCTGTGCATGGGGTTGCTATGAGTCAGAAACGACTCGAGGGCACTTAACAACAACAACAACAACATATAGTAGAACATACAGAGGGCAAAGGTGTGAAGATTTCTTAGCCATAACCAAACATCTTGAAGGAATAAGTAGCTAGACCTGGGAACAAAGGACCATAGCATCGGGGGACATCAAGGTTAACTGGAATAACACAGTGCATAAAGACAATATTCTTTGTGTGTGTGTGTGTGTGTGTGTGTGATTTGAGTGAAAGTTTACAGAGTAAATTCACTTTCCATACAGCATCTCACATACACTTTGTCTCGTGACTGACTGCAATTTCCTGCAATGCAACAGCTCCCCTCCCATTTTCTCCCCATAGTTACCTCTTTCCCCTTTCCTTCCCTCCATGCACTGCTGCCCCCTGAGCTGTCTCCCTGTGCATATACAGCCCTTCTATTCTCCTGTGATTGTTCTCTCCAAGGAGTATATCTACCTAGTGTAAATGTTCAGCTCATGTGCCTGTCTTTTGTTTGGCTGGAAGCCACGGGAGTAGGCTCAATTCCAGACCTGAAGGGCAGCTGTGTACCATAGTCTCAGAGGTTTCGCCAGGCGCTATCAGACCAGCAAAGCTGGCCCTTTTTTTTTTTTTAATGATTTTGCATTTTGTTCCATATTGTTCTCCCTCTCTATCCAGGATCTCCCACATAGATCCCTCCTCTGAGTGGTTGATAGTGGTTGCTGGTCACCATTTAATTTTTTTGGTCTCATAGTTGTAAAGGCTGAAGATTGCATGGTGTACCAGTTGCTTGGATTAATTGTTCCATGCAGTTTTGGTTTTCTTCATTCTTGTTTGCATCTACATGGCTGCTTGCAAGCTTCTAAGATCCAAGTTGCTACTTGCCAGAGTAAGATGTGGAACAATGTCTTTGTGTAGTATGTTATGCCAATTGAGCTTGATGTCCCTAGGGACTATGGTCCCAAACAAGTGGGTCCAACTACTTACTCTCTCTGGGTAGCTGCCTGTGGCCAAGAAGTGACTACAACCGTGTGCCTTGTCAGCTCTACATATACCTGGGAATTCTTACAGAACATGCAGATACACTTGTAGAAACATTGTCTGCCAACCCTATACATAATCATGGGCACACTCCCCCTGTGTAGGTATACCTAATAGTTCAGCCTGTCCACCCATCTATCCACCAATACATCAATGTTTGTCATCACTGACAATACAGTACTGTATGTGCAAAAAGGTTCATCTTTGTTGTCTGTACCTCCCATGAACCTCTCTATGCCTTCCTCTTCCTCAGTGTCACCATGTTGATCATTCACATTTGGTACATTGCCCTTCTCTTCACCCAGATCAATATTTGTCTCTACTTATTGAACAGTGTTGCCTCCCTTCCCCTCTAACTTCTAGTACCCAGTAAAGAAAATTTCCTTCCATATATAAAAGTTTCCTTGACTTTTTCCAATAAAGAACTAATGCAATATTTGTCCTCCTGTGATTGACTTATTTCACTCAACATAATGTCCTTCAAGTTCATCCATGTTACGCAGTGTTTTGAAGATTCTACATTATTCTTTAGGGTTGCATAGTAATCCATTGTGTGTATGCACACACACACACACAAATATATAATTTGGTTATCCATTCTTCTGCTGATGGACACCTAGGTTGTTTTCACCCTTTGGCTATTGTAATAGTGTTGCTATGAACATGGGTGTGTATATGCCTGTTTTTGTTCTGGTTTTTACTTCTTTAGGATCTATACCTTGTAATGGAATTGCTGGGTCAAGAGGTATTTCTAATTCCAATTTTTAAGGAATCACCATACTGCTTTCCACAGTTGTAGTATCATTTGACATCCACCAGCAGTGTATGAGAGTCCCAATCTCTCCATATTCTCACCAGCATTTGTTATTTTCTGTCTTGTTGAACTTTGATACAAGTGCTGGAGCAAGATGGTATCTCATTAGTTTGATTTGCATCTCTCTAATGGCTTACTGGGAGCTCTGGTAGCGTAGTGCCTAAGGCACTTGACTGCTAACCAGAAAGCTGGTGGTTCAAACACACCAGCCACTCCCCGGAAGAAAGGTTGGGCAATCTACTTCTGTAGTGATACTGCCTCAGAAACGCAAGGAGGGGTCGCTATGAGTCAGGACTGACTCCACAGCAATGGTTGACGTTGTTTAATGGCTTATGATTGTGAGCATTTCTTCATATGTTTGTAAGCTGCCTGAATATCCTCTTTGGTGAAGTATCTATTCATGTCTTCTTCCTCTTTTTAATTGAATTATTTGTCTTTTTGTTGTTGAGGTGTTGGAGTTTTCTGTAAATTCTAGAGATAAGTCCCTTGTCAGATGTGTCATTGCTGAATATTTTTTCCAATCTGTAGGTTCTCTTTTGACTCTTTTGGAGAAATCATTGGAAACACATAAAAATTTAATATTTAGAAGGTCCCATTCATCTAGTTGATCTTCTGGTGATTATGCATTTTGGGTTATGCTTGATAGTCTATTTATGCCATATATCAGGGCCCCTAAATCTGCCCTTAGTTTTTCCTTGAGGAATTTTATAGTTTTAGGTTTCACATTTAATTCTTGGATCCATCTGGAGTTAGTTTTTGTGTATGGTGTGAGGTACAGATCTTGTTTCATTTTTCTGCAAATGAATATCCAGCTTTGCCAGCACCATTTATTAAACACACAATCTCTTCTCCACTTAATGGATTTTGGCCATTTGTCAAAGATCAGCTGACCATAGGTCAGTGAATTTGTTTCTGGGTTCTCAATTCTTTTCCATTGGTCTATGCATCTGTCATTGTACCAATACCAGGCAGTTTTGACTACTGTGGCTGTATAGTAGGTCTTGAGATCCAGCAGTGTGAGACCTCCTACTTTGTTCTTCTTCAATAGTGCTTTGCTTATCCAAGGTCTCTTTCCATTCCACATAAAGTTAGTGATTGTTTTTTCCACATCCTGAAAAAATGTTGATGGGATCTGGATTGGAATTGCAAAGTAATATATAGATTACTTTGAGTAGAATTGACATTTTCACAATGTCCAATCTCCCGCTTACATACATGTCTTATGGTTTTTTGCAGTAGTCTTTTGTAGTTTTCTTTGTACAGGTCTTTTGTGTCCCTGGTAAGATTTATTTCCAAGTATTTCTTTCTTTCTTTTTTTTTTTTTTTTTTGGTAACTATTGTAAATGGTATTGATTTCCTTATTTCTTTTTCAGTAATTCTGTTTGCTGGTGTAGAGGAATCCAACTGATTTTGGGATGTTGATCTTATATCCTGCCACGATGCTAGATCTCTCAATTAGTTCCAGAAGTTTTTTGACTGAGTTTCTTGGATTTTCTAGGTATAGGATCATATCATCAGCAAATAGGGATAGTATGACTTCTTCCTTACCAATTTGGATGCCTTTGATTTCGTTTTCTTGCTTTATTGCCCTGGCTAGTACTTCCAATACAATGTTGAATAGGAGTGGTGATAGTGGGCATCCTTGTGTGGCTCCTGTTCACAAGGGGAATGGTTTCAGTCTCTCTCCATTGAGAATAATGTTGGCTGTTGGTTTTGCATAGATGCCCTTTATTATGTTGAGGAATGTCCCTTCTATTCCTATTTTACTGAGAGTTTTGATCAGGAATGGGTGTTGGATTTTATCAAATGCCTTTTCTGCAACAATTGATAAGATCAAGTGGTTTTTTTCCTTTGTTTTATTTATGTGGTGGATGACATTGATTCTTTTTCTAATGTTGAACCATCCTTGCATACCTGATATGAACCCCACTTGGTCATAATGAATGATTTTTTTTGATATGTTGTTGGAGTCTGTTGGGTAGGAGGACTTTGTTGAAGATTTTTGCATCTACATTCATGAGAGATATTGGTCTGTAGTTTTCCTTTTGAGTGATATCTTTGCCTTGTTTTGGTATCAAGGATACACTTGCTTCATAAAATGAATTTGGGAGGATTCCATTCTTTTCTGTGTTCTGGAATATTTTGTATAGGATTGGTGTCAGTTTTTCTCTGAATGTTTGGGAGAATTCCCCAGTGAAACTATCTGAGTCAGGACATTTTTTTTATTGGAAATTTTTTAATGACATGTTCAATTTCTTCTTTTGTTATGGATCTTTTCAACTTTTCCACCTCAGTCTGTGTTAGGTTAGGTAAGTGGTGTTTTTCTAGAAATCTGTCCATTTCTTCCAGATTTTCAAATTTGTTGGGGGACAGTTCTTCATAATACCCTGATATTGTCTTTTTTATTTCAGCTGGTTCTTTTGTGATGCTGTCCATTTCATTTCTTGTTCATGTTACTTGTATTCTCTCCCTCTTTTCCTTTGTTAAATTTGCCAGTGGTTTATCAATTTTATTGATCTTTTCAAAAAACCAACTTCTAGTCTTGTTGATATTTTCTATTGTCTTTCTATTTTCTGTTTCATTGATTTCTCCTCGAATCTTTATTTCCTTTCTTCTGATGACTGTAGGCTTTTCTTGCTGTCCTTTTTCTAATTGTTGGAGATGTTAGTTTAAAGTGTTGATTTTGGCTCTTTCTTCTTTTTTGATGTGTGCATTTATTGCTATAAATTGGCTTCTGATCAGCACTTTTCCTGTGTCCCAAAGATTTTGGTATGTTGTGCTTTCATTCTCATTTGATTCAAGGAATTTTTTAATTACACTTTTTATTTCTTCTATTACCCAGTTGTTTTTGAGAGGGTTTTGTTCAGTTTCCATGTGTTTGCTCCTTTGCTGTTGATCTTCCTATTGTTGTTTTCTAATTTGATAGCATTGTGATCTGAGAAGATTCTTTGCAGTATCTCAATGTTTTTAAATTTATTAAGGCTTGCTTTATGGCCTAACTTATGGTCTATCCTGGAGAATGTTCCATGTGCACTGGAAAAGAATGTATATTGGGCTGTCATTGCATGAAGTATTCACTTTATGTCCATAAGGGCAAGTTGGTGGATTGTAATGTCTAGCTGTTCTGTGTCTTTGTTGAGTTTCTTTCCAGTTGTTCTATCTTTCATAGAAAAGGTGTGTTAAAGTCTTCCACTATTACTGCAGAGTCACTATTTGCCTCTTCAACTCTTTTAAGATCTGATTTATGTATTTTGGGGCTCTTTTGTTGTGTCCATAGATATTTATTATGGTTATATCTTCTTGTTCAATTGATCCTCTAATCATTATACAATGTCTTTCTTCATCTCTTAATGTGTTTTTTGTCTTTATGTCAATTTGATCAGAAATTAATATTTTCACTCCTGCTCTCTTTTGGTTGTCATTTGCTTGATATATCTATTTCCAACCTTTGATTTTTAGTCCATTTTTGTCTATGTCTCTAAGGTGTATCTCTTGTAGACAGCATGTTGATGGGCTATGTTTTCTTATCCAGTCTGCAACTCTCCATCTCTTGAGTGGTGCATTTAATAAGTTAACATTTAGTATAATTATTGACACATATGAGTTTCTTGCTGTCATTTTGTTATGTGTTTTTCATGGTGTTGCTGGTTTCTATGTTCCATATAATTTTCTGTGCTGAGCTCATTATGTTTATGAATTGTGTTATCATTTCCTTTGTTGCTATTGTTTTAATGTTTGTTAAATATTTGTAGTTGTCCTCTTTTTTATTGTGATGTGAAGGTTTATAATTTTTCTTTGAGGTTACCCTGTGATTTATAATTTTCTACCGAGTTTAGAACAGTATAATCTGTCTTGCAACTCTCTTGATTTCCTCATCATTTAGAAGTTCTGTAACTACACTATATTTTTCCCCCTTTTTTTGTTTATAGTTGTCCTCATTTGACAATTAATGTCTCTGGTTCTCTGTTTACAACTTTGTAAGTTTATTTGACATTGTATACTTCCATAGCTGTGTTGGTTTCTGGGTTATGTCATCTTGTATATTAATGGTCGGTTGTTGTTTGCTATTACTGGTTCTCTATTCAAAGGACTCCCTTTAGTACCTGTTGTAAGGGTGGTCTGGTTTTAACAAATTCCCTTAATTTCTGCTTATCTGGAAATCTCCTAATTTCACCACCATATTTGAGGGACAATTTTACTGAGTATATAATTCTTGATTAGAAATTTTTCTCTTTCAGGATTTTATATATACCATCCCACTGCCTTCTCACTTGCATGATTTCTTGAGAAATCAGAGCTTATTTTTCTTGGTTGTCCTTTGTAGGTAACTTAATTTTTCCATGCTGCTTTCAGGATTCTTTCTTTGTCTTTGCTTTTGATTAATTTGATGATGATATGTCTTGGTGATATTCTTTTGAGGTCTATCATATATGGGGTTCATTGGACTTTCTGAATGGATATAGTCTCATCTTTCATCATATCAGGGAAGTTTCCTTCCAACAAATCCTGGATAATTTTCTCAGTGGTTTACTTTTTCTCTTCCTGTTCAGAAATCTGTTAACACATAGGTTATTCTTTTTGATGGTATGCCACAAGACCCTTAGGATTTCTTTATTTTTGTTTTAATCTTTTTGTTGATTGATCCTTTTCCAAAGTAGTATTCAGATATTTGTCTTCAATCTCATTAATTCTGCCTTCTATTGATTTGATTCTACTTCTTTGCCCTTTCAAAGTGCTATC
This sequence comes from Orycteropus afer afer, assembly GCF_000298275.1. Taxonomy (NCBI): domain Eukaryota; kingdom Metazoa; phylum Chordata; class Mammalia; order Tubulidentata; family Orycteropodidae; genus Orycteropus; species Orycteropus afer. The sequence goes on from NW_006921785.1 coordinate 128,610, forward strand.
TATTTATGAATATTTAGTATTATTTTTTTGGATTTATATCTGTAGATTTTATATTATTTCTAATTTGTCATTGATTTTGTCATTTTTTCTTGTATTTTCTTTGAAAATTGTTCTAGGGTTTTGTTTGTGTTTTCCTTAATTTTGTCAGTGTTTTCCTTTATCTGTCTCTCGATCCTTTGAACATACCTAAATATAATTCTTTTGAATTCCTTATCAAGGAGTTCCAATGTTGCTTCCTCCTCAGGGATGTGTTCTTGTTCTGTATCTTGTTTCCTTGTTTCTACCACTTTATCTTGGTTCTTTGTGTGGACTGTGATGGTTTGTTGTCTCTGAGACATTGTGACATTATTGTGTTTAGATCTCTGCTAACCATTTGTGAAAAGAAGCTAAAGGTGAGTCAGGCTCTTCTTGGTGGCAGTTTATCATTGGCCAGTTGGTAGAGAAGGAAGTGGTGGCTCTCACTCAGTAAGTAGAGCTACAGGAGTTATGGATACAGTTGCATTGTGCAGGCACTGTTGCTGTCTCCCACTCAGTTAAACAAAAAAAAACAATCAAATAACCATCAAAAAAGTAAAAGAAAGCGGACCAAAAAAAAAAGAACCCATAAACACACAGCAACAATCAACAAAAAAAGAAAAACAAAATAAAAGCAAAACTCCACAATAACTGGGGAGAGGGCAATAAAAGAAAAAAGGTAGTGTAGGAGAATAATGAGGGAAAAGATGGGAAAAATGCAAAAAGAAAAACTAGGAATGTGGTCAACCACAAGAAAGAACAAAATACGAACCAGGAACAAGGAGGAGAGAAAAAGCTGAAAACTAGAACCTAGGAAGGGAAGAATAAAGAATAATAATTAAAAGGACAAATAATAATAATAATAATAATTTTAAAACAGACAAAAACAAATAGGAAAGAAAAAAGGAAAAGAATCTGGGGCTGGCTAAAATGGTGTCTTTCCTGTACATCTCATGCTAGTTCCCTCTAGCATCTTAGTCCCTGAAAAACTAGGTGCAGCAGCTTAAAATGGGGATTCTAGTGCTCTGAACAGCTCATCAAGTCAGAGTTTGCCAAACTCAGGGGAGTAGGATTGGAAAGGAGAAAGGGGCAGTACAATTACCCAGAGGGGAAAAAAATGACAAAAACAGGTGAATTTGTCTTGTGGAGCACCAGCCGGCAGGTGAGCAAGGTCATTGGAGACCTCCATGGGGCAGTGGAGAGAAAACACTACACCAGAGAACCTGAGGCCCCTCCATGGATTGACTTTCAGCACCTGTTTTTATTGGTAAACTTGGGACCATGGGGTGGGAGCAGAGATCACTCTGACTCCAGTATGGCTAAAGTGCAAGCAGAGAGAACATTAATTCCCCAAATTGAGGGGCCCTGGGAGGAACTTACATCCCGGATCATGGATCAGAACTGTTATCCTAAGTCAGCTTTGTGGCTTGGAGAGCGGGGTTTTTGCATGTGTCTGAACTTGGCAGAAAGTGGTGGCAGTCCCCTAACAATTGGAGTCTCTTTGAACTTGAGCTGCGGGCCTAACAGTATAACATCATCATTAGCAGCCCACTCAAAGCCCTAGAAACCGTTGGCTTGAATCCTAAATTCCCTGTATGACAAACAGAAACCTGCATCCACATTCCACACAGTGATTCCATCATCACAAAGAAAACTGCAGAGCAACACAGCACACCTGTGTTGGATTGGGTTCTCTAGAGAAACACAAAAACCAGCAAAGTATATATATATATAT